>NW_027185850.1:24641798-24714032 GCF_028583685.1 Petaurus breviceps papuanus | reverse complement strand
ACCCCCTCCTCCCCCCTGCTTTGCTGAGGACACTCCACACCAGCAGGCCAGCCCAGGGGGCCCTAAGCTGGGCCCTCATCACATTGACCACATTCATTTGAGAGCTACATGGAACCTGAGAGAGAAGCCAACAGCAGAATCCAGGTAGTCACAGAGTCCCTAAGGTATGTGCCCAAGATCTAACAGTGAGTCATAAAATCACTTAAAGCTATACTGGAAATCTTTAAATAAATATTAGAAGAGAAATTGCTACATTTAGTTGTCATAACCAGAACTTCTTAAAATACTTCCTTTTTTCCAACAGTTGGCTGAGGTACCCCCATCCCCACCTATAAGTAACACACTGCCACCCCCTCCCCCATCCCTAAACTGCCAAGCCCTGTCTGACCTCCCAGAGCACATGCTAAAATTATACCATGGCTATTTTTGCATAGCATATGACGTAGAAGAAAAAGCTCTGGATTTGAAGTCAAAAGACCTGAGTTCAAATCCTCACTGCTACATATACTTATTTGTGTGACTCATTCAAGTTACTGTCTCTGGGCCTCAGTTTCCCCATTTGTAAAAAAAAAAAGGGGGGGAGGGATGGAGGGGAAATGTCCAGACAGATCTCTCCCAACTCTAAATCTTCTAACTACATGGCCCTATCTTTTTTCCTTTAAATTTTATAACTCTAAGAAATGGCAACAGGGGTTGGGTCAGTGTCAAAGAAGCTAAAAAAAAAGATGAGAAAAGCCCAGACCACAACCCAGATAGTAGCTAAAACTTCACTGCCATCTCTGCATCATTTGGAGGTCTGCTGCCCCCAAAATACCAGCCAATGTAGAATCAGTGAGGAATTCAAAGACCTTTCTCAAATCCCAAATTACAGAATGTTGGCCAAGAAGGAACCTTAACGATCACTTAGCCCAGCGCTTCTTAAAGACCCACAGTTTAAGAAGCACTGATCTAGCCACCTCTGTCATTTAATGGAGGATAGGGAGGCCCCCAAACTTGTTGGAGGCCCAGCCTCTCAAGTGCACTCCCTCCCCCACCTGAAGATGTCAGTGCCAAAGAGGCAGAGGACCTGGCTAAGACTGCTCAATCTTTAGGTTTTGCCAGCCACATCCTACAATATCTATAAAAATGACTTTAGAATATAAATAAGCATCTGAAATAAAAAGCCCTAGGGGTGGCCAGGTGGCACAGTGAATGGAGCACTGGCCCTGGAGTCAGAAGTACCTGAAATAGAAACCCCAAGACAGCAAAACTTCCTAAGGAAAGCAAGATGGCGTGAAGTAAAAAAGGGAGGAGATCCCAGCAGCTCAGTGTCACCACATCACAGACAAAAGCCAGGTCTCCAACCACGTTAAGCAACAAAATGGTAAAGACTTCCTCCTTCTGGATTCAGCAGCATTACTCCAGGCAGGCTTGAGGAATCTCAGCAACGTCTAACTTCTCAGAAATGTTGATAGCAACAGAACAAATGTGACAAGGAGTTTGTTTCTTGGTAATAAGTTAGTCTATTATAATAAACTGGTATAACTGTCAAACAGGAATTAAATAGGAACCTATTTCAGAAGACTTCTAAGAGCTAAGTTGGTTCATTTTTGTAGGTAACAGAATAATAGTATATTCTGAAATTTGAGCTTCTGGAGAAATGTTAAGTTGATTTATTTATTAAATCAACAATCAATCGCCTACTCTTGACAAACACCATACACTCAAAATCAATTTTTCCATGTGACATCTGATCTCTAAAGTGCCTGTGGGCTCCCTTCCTGGCCTGGTTTCTGGCTTTCTGGACTCCTGCTGTCTCACCCTATGCCTGGAGCACCCTCCTGCCCTCCTCCCCACTTGATATCCCATCTCATTTGTCCCACTGGTGAGATCTTCTGAGAGTTTCCAATTTAGGGGTCCAAGCCAACCTGCCTTCCTTCATTCTCCTCACAATTCTGTTTGACCTTCTGGGACTTCAAAGTCCGATGCAGGCCCCTTCTGCCCCGCCCCCTTTTTTCGTGTCTTTGTCCTCCACTGGAATGTAAGATCCTTGAGAGCAGGGACTGTCCTTGTGTGCTTGTATTCCCAGCACTCAGCACAATACTTGGCACAGAGTGTTTAATAAACAGCTTTTCCATTCATTTATTCATTCCCTGATAAACGTATTGGTGCACAGAACTGGGCCACCAGAGAGTGATATCTGGGGGGGGGCAAAAGTAGCTTATGAAAATACCTATTCAGGGAAAACTGGTGATCCATAGCAGCAGAGGGAAGATTCACACATGAAGTAAGAATAAATGACTCACAATTCTTCCCATCCAATTTGCCAAGCATGTAGTAAGCACCTACTTGGTGGCAGATACTATGCTTGGGGTGGGGCTGGTCCAGTGGATCCACAGTCTCATATGGGCCCTCCCACCAATGACACAGACCACAGTGCACTGGGCACCTCCTTCGACTCTCATGACTTTGCACCAGCACCAATGGAGAACAAGAACGGGCTGGTCACCCTTTATTCCTCAGTCCTAGCACCTGAGCAGCCCACCATCTGTCCATGCACATGTCTGTCTGTCTCTCTCTCTCTCCTTTTCTCTCTCTCTGTTTCTGTTTTTCTCTTTTTAAACCAATGTCAAGCACAGGTGCTTATCGATGGGGAGGCAGGCTAGCCATCATCAGGTCAGCCAGAGGGCACAGTACCATGAGGCATTTAAAGAAGGCCAATGGGTGTTTCAATGGTGCTGGGGGAAAGAACAGCCATACCAATGAAAACACCATTCCCATGAAGTGCCTGCAAGGCTGAAAGTACAAGTATTCCCATTTTACAGATGAAACCAAAGCTCCAGATAAGGAGCTCAGCGGCTCTCAGGGGACACAGCAGTCACATGAGAATCACAAGGGGAGTATAGCACAAGTGAGGAATCACGAAGAGGGGCAGAGGCAGGAGGGGAAAGGAGGTGGGGGTGGGCACCATGGCCAGGCCCTGTGTGATTTCAGAATGCCAGTACACCGAGGAGCTGCCATTTACTCAGGGGCAGATGGCAAGCATTCTGTGATTCTGGAGACAGAGAACTGCCGGGTGATCAGAGAGCCACGGAGGTGTTCCATGGGAAAGGCAGCTTCGGAATCCAGGCCCTGCCAGCCCCACGTCCAGCCTGCTCTCCTGGTTAAGGAGAGGCCACGCTCAGCCTGAAAGGCAGCTGCAGTCATTTACAGGGATGCACACACAGAGAGAAACCATCTTATCGTCATACAGCCCACTCCACTGGACACCAGTCAGAACAAGTCCATCTGTGGCTGCACGCTTTCTTTTCCTTGCATTCAAAATAGGAGGGCTTCGGAAACGTCCTGTGCTGTCAACGACTTCAATCCTGATGACCTGAAAATGAACCATCTCCACACCGAAAGAAGGAAGTGATCAGGACTTTGGGGAGCCCTAGACCAAGCCGTGGTGACAATGACCTAAGAAGAGACAAGAGGGGGCCAGGCCTTGAGGGCCGAACTTCTAGAGCTCCTGAAGGCCTGCCACGTTCTCTGCTTCGTGGCATTATCTCACTTGATCCTCACAACCCTCTCTGCTTCACACAGGACTCTCCATCTCCCAGCTCTCGCCAACACTCTCCCTCCTCTCCTCTGCCCCCCAGCCCCAGCCAAAACCACCCCACCTTCTACAAGACACCTTTTTGATCTCCCTTAATGCAAAGGCCTTCCCTCTGTGAATGGTTTCTCATTAATGCCATCCAGAGCCTGTCTGTACCTAAGTGTCTGCATGTTGTCTCCCTGGTTAGACAGTGACCTCCTTGAGGGCAGGGCCTGTCTCTTACCTTTCTTTACATTTCCAGTGCTTAGCATAGTGCCTGGCACATGGGGGAAATTAATAAATGACTGCTGAGGGTGCCTAAGGTGTGAAACTGGAAAAGGAGAGAGCTCTTGAGGACTGTTCTCAAATCTGTCAATTAAGAATGAATCCAGGGGCAGCTAGGTGGTGCAGTGAGTAGAGCACAGGAGGACCTGAGTTCAAATCCAGCCTCAGACAATTAACACAAAACTAGCTGTGTGACCTTGGGCAAGTCACTCATAACCCCAACTGCCCTACCTTATTCCCCCAAAAAAGCAAAAAGAAAAAAAAAAAAAGAATGAATCCAACTCCCCCCTGCCAGGCAAAGGGGAAGAGGCAACTCAGAGAGAAAAGGTTTGAAAGAGCTGCTAAGGTAAATGGGATGGGGAAACAGAAGAGGAAGAGTAGCTGGATTTCTTTCCTGTAATGGAAGCCCAGTAGAGATGAGCCAGCACAGTTATAGGGATTCAGCTCAGTTCTGTGACATCCCCCAGTTCAGCTTCACAGTACGTGAACAGGAGCAAAAGAGGAAGACTGTTGGACTCATTCATGGTTGGGGTTTGGCAAGGCACGTATTGGCAACAGGGAGAGCGAGTAAAGGATCCAGGAGCATGAGAAGGTGTAGAGTTGGCTGGGTTCATCGAGGAGTTGGAGCTTAGTCAGAGTGGGGGTGACGGCCTGGGAAACTGAGGGAAATCTTCACGAAAACAAAGAGGAGGCAGAGACAAACATAGGCAGAGGAGGAAAGAGAGAGGATCATGACCTAAGCAAACCCACTGTTCTTCCACTGAACATGGAAGTGGCAGTGGTGTGGGTGACGGTGAGATCTATGGCACAAATGCATGGCATTCACTGTACGGTCCACATCTTATCTACCCCGCCAGGTCTGGAAGCTCTTCAGGAGCACGGCCTCAGTTTAATCATTTTTCCACCCCCCTCAGTGCCCACTAGGGTTCAGTAATCACGGAGCCCACAAACTGAATCTGTATCCCGCAGAGCACTTGTAGCAGGCAGGTCTCAGATATTTGCTGGATAAAATGAAAACAACTTTATTGAGGATAGAGGAAATGTGAGCTTGCTACAACATACAGGCTACTACGTGGCTGGTTTATGAACCCAAAGAAAACAGGCTTAGGTTCACTGCTATAATTAACCAAGCAGGGGCTCCATGCAAAGAGCCCACAACTGCTTTACTTAGCCAAGCAGGAACCCAACAGATAGATGTTTCTTAAGCCGCACAGCTCCTCTGAAAAAGCCAGCAGCATGTCCCAAGTTCAGTTGCCCATCTGCCCATCTGGCAGGCGTCTCAAAGGGTGCAGCGAGTCCAAGATCCCTCAACAAGCTGTAAGTAGCTATCGATCTTGGGAGACAGCAGCCAAATCAATAAAAGGTTTGCAGACTGTGCTGAATGCTTTCCTGTCTGCCAGACCTCCAGTGATTCCCTCCTCCACACAGAGAAGCTCGCCTTTCTCACATGTGCGTGCACACACAGAATCTTTCAACCCTGTGTTAACTCTTCAGAAAGGACAGGACTTTAAAAAGCTTTGGAGAGTTTCCCATTTGGAGGCAGAAGCAGAGATGAGCCACCAATGTGATGCTGGTTCTCACAGATGACTATAAATGCCCAAGGATTGGCCATCACTCATCCAAACGGTTCACAAACCATTTCTAGGCCAAAGGGCAGCTTGTACGTACAGATCCTCCTTGCAAAGAGGCAACCTTACTACAACTAGCAACCTAAATTATTCTATCACCAGAAATGTCCAGATTTTTAAGATGCCTCCATTCCGCTCCAGGCTGCACACATTGCTGACTCATCTCCACAGGACTTTCTCTGCCAGGCCACAGAAACCTCCTCACTCTGGAAGCTCACACTCCTGGAATACTTCTCACACTGCACGTCCCCTTGCGGCCTCTCCCTCTGATTGGCTGGTTCCTCCCTGAATCTCCATTTTAAGAAGGATGCCCAGGCCAACTAGGCCTTCATTTCTCTCCAGGCAGCGGGCAGAGCTGACTCATCTCCATATGGGGCTTTCTCCCATGCCCCCTCACCAAGTACCTTCTCCTTCCCTCTTCCTCCTGCCCCCCCCATTTCAGCTTCCTTTTATCTATGACTCCCCCTCTTCCCTCAAGAATATGAGCTCCTTGTGGGCAGACTGTCTTTCTGCTTAATAAAAGCTTGCTGACTTGATTTAGGGCTCTAAACCATAAAGCCATCTAAACAAAACCCCAAGTTTTTACAATTAAATTGATACTCCCTATCCTGGCAGCACTTTCTTCTGTGTCCTCATTTGGAAAAGCCCAGGACCAAGAAGCACAAGACCAGGGTTCGAATCTCTGCTCTCTCACAGAACTCTGTGGCCTCAAGAGATGTCAGTCTGCCTGAGGATAGGACTAGACTCATTGGGCCCCTCAGTTCCTCCCCTTTCCAGGGGACCTGAACACAGACCCAGGGCAGGGTCACTATAATTTTGTCTCTCCAGAGCTCTCTCCAGAGTGTGTGTGCATGCAAAGGGGCGAGAGCCTGGGCCTGGAGGTACAGCCTTCCCGAACACAGGGACGCCCCCCCACTCCAAAGAGGCAGCAGACGAACTGAAGAGACACCACCTGCTAGGCTAGAATATGCTATTCCATCAGTCAACAAGCACTTCCTATGTACTAGGCACAGACAGAGATACTCCCCCCAAACCAAACCTGTCACTGCCTTCAAGGAGGGTAGATTCTGAGAGAGGGAGGCAATGTGCCAATAATGGGACATGAAGACACACTCCATAGATGGAAGGCACAAGGACATGCCTCTTGCAGATGCTGAAGGAAAGCAGGGAACCTAAGAGGCAAAGGCCAGGAGAGTCATCCAGGCATGGGGGTGGCCTGCCAAGACAAAGGCCCCATCGACTCAGAAAATGGAGTACTCTGTGCAAGGAACAGTGAGAGGCTGATTCAGGCGAATCACAGAGTCAATGTCAGGAGATTGGAAATGTAGGAAAGGGCCAGATTGCCATGGGCTCCAAATGACGAAGAGACGATTTTTATATCTGCTTCTGGAGATGAAAGGGAGGCAGTGAAGATTATGGGCCTGACATGGTCAGATCTATGCTGCAGAGAACTCACTTCAGCAGCTCAGCGCGGGATGGACTGGCATAGGGAGAATTTAGAGATGGGGGGAGGAGAAGGCCATTGTCCAGGGGAGCGGCAATGAGGGTCTGTACAGGGGGGTGACTGTGTAAGGCAAGAGGGTAGAAATGACAAGATCTGGCATGAGGGAGCCTGAAGAATTGAGGATGGCCTGGGGTAAGAGGATGGTGGTTCCTTCAAAAGCTGGGAAGTTGAGAAGATAGAGGCCTTGGCAGTGGAAGGAGAATGCTGTGGACACACTGTGTCTACAAGACATCCAGTCCAAGATGTCCAAAGGGCAGCTGGTGATGTGGGAGCAGAGCTCAGGAGAGAGATAAGGCATGATGGCTAGCAGACAGATGAATGAATGCATCAGTGAATGAAGGAATGAAGCACTTATGCATAAAGAACTATATTAAGTGTGAGGACTACAATGAGAAAAGCAGGGCATACCTCACTAGCAAGAAGCTCAGATTCTAATGGGGAGAAATGATTTCTGCATCAAGAGGAGAACCAAAGGGACCTAATAAAATCATCCAATGAGACTAAAAAGAGAAGAGAGCCCAGGAAAGAGATGTGGAGGACACCCACGGAATGTGGCCATGACACTGATGAAAACCTAGCAAAGGAGAACCAAGAAAGAGCCCAGAAGGAGAAGGCACCCACGAGGTGATCAACCATGTCTAAGGCTACAGAAGAATCAGAAAGGATCAGTGGTGCAAAGCAACTGCTTTTAAAGGCATCACATTTCCATGTATATTTTTTACGATTGCTTCCAGAGAAATTTTAGACTGGCCTCATCTATATGTGTTGAGATTTTGCTTTTTAGGGGGGGAAGGCAGGGCAATTGCAGTTCAGTGACTTGCCCAAGGTCACACGGCTAGTTTTTTGTGTTGTGTCTGAGGCCAGATTTGAACTCAGGTCCTCCTGACTCCAGGGCTATCCACTGCTCCATCTAGCTGCTCCCATTGATATATTTTTATAAATTTATCTAGTGGCCATCAGTAAAGTGAATCAATACTTCCACAGAAACACAATTGTTTATTTTAGCTAACAAGCCCCTCTGCCGTCCCCATGTGGACAGGATGAGCTTGGCCCAATTGTCTCTGGTCCTTTCCTAACTGCCTGGGCACCCATCAATGCCCGCATGAGCTCTCCACTGCTGCTCCACCATGAAGAGTCACAAATTCAGCCAGCCCCACTGAGAAGGGCCAGTGCTCCTGCTAGGGGACCTGGGCCATCAGAAGACCCCCTGACACCAGGGTGGAGTTCAATCAGCCACTTCTCAAATATCACAAACAGGGAGAAATGAAGGGCATTTTTATTTTGCAAAGAAAAACAGATTCTGGGGCAGACAGGTAACGCAGTGAATAGAGCACCATCCCTGGAGTCAGGAAGACCTGAGTTCAAATCCAGCCTCAGACACTTAACACAAAACTAGCCTTGTGACCTTGGGCAAGTCACTTAACCCCAATTGTCCTGCCTTCCCCCTCCAAAAAGCAAAAAAACAAAAACAAAAAACAGGTTGCTCAAAGCAAGGGATGGGAAGTGGGGGAACAGGACAAAAGGAAAAGAGGGAAGGGTTAAAAAAAAGTTACTTGGGGCGGCCAGGTAGCACAGCGAGTAAGAGCACCGGCTCCAGTGTTGAGAAGACCTGGAGATCGAATCCCGGGCTCAGACACTTAGCACCCACCCAGAAACACCTAGCCGTGTAACCTTGAGCAAGTTACTTAACCCCAATTGCTTAGGGGCGGCCAGGTGGCTCAGCGAGTAAGAGCACTGGCTCCAGTGTCGGGATGACCTGGATCAAATCCGGGCTCAGATACTCAGCACCACACCCAGAAATAATAACTGGCCGTGTAACCTTGAGCAAGTTACTTAACCCCAATTGATTTTAAAAAAAAAGTTACTTCTCCAGAAACCACTGATAATTACCAACTTAATTTTAGATTAAGTTAAGAAATCAAGCCCAGGATATGGCACCTAGAACATGAAAGAGTGTCCCTGCAATCAGATGCGTTCCACTGATTCTCTCATTAGAGCCTCCGACCAACCCTCAGAAGCAGCACTTAGTAGGGGCCTAAGGTATTATTGAGGTACCAGGTACAAGGCATTATTCTAGGGGTAACATATGTGAACCAATGAGTGCAGGGGCAGAATGTGTGAGCAGGTGAGAAAGGAGGGACAATGGGGCCAGGAGGTAGAGAGCTCAGAGCGCCTAAGAGCAGGGTCTCTGTTTAATCCCAGAGCTGGGAGGGGAGGGAGCCATCTACAGATGGGGAAATGGAGCCAAGGCCCTTGCTTCTAATCACTGCTCTGGGCCTGGCTGGGGCTTAGAATGCAAGAAGGCACTGCTCATGGCATTTTAAAGCCCACTTGGCTGGTATGAGACTAAAAGAATTAATCTTTTAGGTTAAAAAGGAAACAAATTCAGATCAGCTACACCCTCTGCTTCTGCTCACCTTGGCAACCAGCCAGGCTAGGGCAGCAATGCATTCAGACCCCAGCTCCCCCTTGGCTGGGCCTTTCAGGAGCCAAATAGCCTCCCTCCATCCTGAGGACTGAAGCATCCAGGGCCATCCCATTCTGGGCACTCTGCATCTGCCACAGAGGCAGAGGAAGGAGAGGAAGGAAGCAGAGGGTCGAGGAGGGGGCAACTATAGCATGCTGCCCTTCACCCAGACCACTCAAAATTTTCGGTGTGTACAGCAGTATTTCATAGCTCTCTCAACTGTCAAAAACAAAACCCTTAAGCAAGCAGGTGTCATCGACCCAGAACCCCTGAGCTGGCACAGCTCATAGCTGGGTTCAGTTTAGCACCAGTTTTATGGTGAGAGTTGGCATGGGGGGAGCAGGGCAGACAGCAGACTTGTCTATACCCACAGTCTTCTATCTTGGCAATGAAATGAAGGGGGCTGGCATTTTTTTTCATAGTATCCTCTTGTAAACATATTTCATGAGTGCTACAATACAAGATGACCAAAGGCCCCACAAAATGAAGTCTCCTAAAGACTTATATGAACTGATGCCGAGTGAAGTGAGCAGAACCAGGAGAGCACTATAAACAGTAACATGTGCTCTTCTCAGCAATGCAAGGTCCTAAAACAATTACAAAAGACTCATGATAGAAAATGACATCCACATGCAAGAAAGAACTATGGAGCCTGAATGCAGAGCAAAGCAAACTATTTTCTTTGTTTTGTTTTTTTCTTTCTCATGGTTCCTCCCATGCATTCTAATTCTTCTATACAACATGACTAAAGTGGGGAAAAAGTGAAGTTTCCTGTTGTCTACAAACACACAATAAAATCAGCTCCCTATGGGGCTATCCTTCCATGGAGCAGCAACTTCCTTTTGTCTCTGTCTGGTTTTGCTCCCAGTAAGAACGTGTCAAGATGGGGAGCATCCAGTGCCTCCATTAGAATGGTCACTCATTGGACAAAGCACAAGGATCTCCTATTTAGAATGCACAGACCAAGTAAAAACTGTCATCCTTAAATCTCTCTACCTCCTTTTCCCACCACCCTTCAATGTCTATTCTGTACATTTGTCCCACGAGTCCCTACGGCCAAACGAGTCACCACCAAAGGACAAGCCAATTGCCAATGAGCCTCACCATCCTTGGTGAAGGTAATCCCCTGAAACGTAGACAAGCTGGTGCCAGGCCTTTCAATCACAGCAATCCCTATATACACTGGCAAGAATTACAGGACCCATGATCACCACCATCCTGGATGAGGTGGCAGGCAGGACAAGCATCTGCCAGAGTGCTGAGGAAATGTGATCAAACACCCAGGATGCTGAAAGATGACATGAAGATCTTTGATGTGACACCAGAATGTTTGTTCAACAGCCAAACACAGATACCAAGAGAAGTGAGACATGGATGCAAGGATACTGGAAAGAAAGTGCTGGAAAAATAGAACAATGACTCCATGTTTGGGAAGTGTGTGAGACACAAAGATCTCCTGAAAGTCATAGAGGGTGAACATTTATTTTAAATGAAAGTGAGTTGGGATCAATTTTATTTTGAGACAAGTTAGCTGGAGGCCCCACAAAAGCAGCTGGGAGCACAGGAGACAATGGACATGGCAGTGAGAAAGGTCAGGATACTGTGCTCCTGTGCAGGGCCAGCGGCGGAGGACACCCAAGGCTGAGCACACAGCAAGGTCATGCGGCCTTGGCCCAGGCCCAGGCCCAGGCCTTGTGACCGGGACTGCCTGCCACAATGTACCAGTCACAGCACTGACAAAGCCAAAGACTTGTTAAAGGTGGGGAACAAGCAAGGAGTCCTGGGTGACCAAGCATGGAGATGACCCAACAGGCCTCATCACCACCATGCCCAATGAGATGAGAAGAAATGGTACAGCAGGACAAAGAATCCTTGGCTTGGGAGTCCAAAGACCAGCATTCAAATCCTGGCTCTTCTGATCCTTGGGGCAAGTCACCTAACCTCTCTGGGCCTCAGTTTTCTCATCTATAAAATAAGGAGGTTGGGCTTACTCAATAGTTTTTAAAATCCTTTCTGGCTCTGAATTTATGATCCTATGATACTTGTCACAACTGAAAATACAAGCCTCCATCAGGAGTATTGACCCAGAACATGGAAATGTTTTTGCCTTGAGAGAAAGTTTGAGAAGGGAATGGAAGCTAGTGGTAGGTGGCAAAATTCCCCTGTGGGTGCTTAGCTCTGAGCTGGAGGCAGCAGGAGGAACAGGGGTGCTGTTCCTTGCACTCCTGGGGCTGGACTGCCCCTCAGGTCATAACCACTAACAGCTTCTTCCCTCTGCCTGCTTGGCTCAGCCCTGGTTCCTGAGGCTGCCAGGCTACTGGGGTTTGGTGCCAACTTCATGTCCCCCAGGAACAGACTGAGTCATTTCCCACAGATCACAAAGCAGCAATGAGGCCATTGCCCTCCTTTGAAAAAGAACCCCAGTTCCGTAGGGTTCTTCCCCCTCTGTACTCAGGGCCAGTGATGACAAGGGAAGCCTGGGGAGAGAGGCTATTCGAATTTGCCTGGTGAGGTTTCCTTTGACCAGGGTGGCACTTGGGCCCACTTCGGCCTGGCACCAGGCTCCAGAGGAAACCTTCCAGCAGGCAGTCTACCAGTAAGAAGGAAGGCAGAGTCCCCTTCTCACTGGGAGGCTGCCCCTGCAGGGGCAATACCACAGGTTTCTAGAAGCTTTAACACACAAGGCTTGGTAGTGATGGCCAGAGAAGGCCCCTCTGGAGGTTGCAGAACAGTCCAAAGCCTCTTCCCTAATTAAGGGGGCAGTGGATGACTGGAGTTGGGGAAAGTCCATTTTCCCCATAACGAAATGGGTTGTAATTAATGCCTGTCCCTGGCACTGCTCATTGCCCCCTTCAAGAGAAATGGCTTGTTGAAGGATCCCTCAGAGAAGAGGGAAGGGGAAGAGGGCAATCTCCACTTTCTCTGGACTGGGCAGGTCACAGGGGACCTGCCAGAGGACAGAAGGGGTCACCATGGTCTGCTGGAGCTCTCTGTCATGGGTCCTGTTCATACCAACTGCTTACTTAACACAACAGATGTGAGGACATCAGATTTTCCTAGTGGTTTGATTTTTAAAAAATTTCAGCTTAAAAAAATCATTGTATTGGCTATGACCAGGGGCCCACTGTGCCATTTAGCCTCTCAGGGGCCCCAGAATGGGCAGAGCAGGTGTACACATCAGCATTGCTAGGAGGGTCCCTATATCCAGCCCCAAAACAGAAACCAAGAAAACCAAGCCAGGGCTGCCCCCTCCACCATCCTTGAGAGAAGGTCAACTGAAGGATCTAAGAGAATTCATTCAACACAGCATCTCATGTGCACCAGGCATGGGGTACAAAGACAAAAATATCATCGCTGCCGTCACGCTTATATTCTAAGGGAGTAAAATACAATGTACACAGAGAAGTCATTGTAAAAAAATAAGCAAAATAAAAGCCAAGTCATGAGGGGGAAGGGGAAGGGAAGCAGGGAGACCACCAATGCGTGGGGACAGCAAGGGAGGCCTCCTACGTACGGGAGGTGGCCATGAGCCCAGCCCTGAAGGGAGCTGGGCCCTGAGAAGTCAGAGGAAGGAGGGACAGCATTCTGAGCACAGGGCTGGGGAGGGCTGCAAAAGCCCCACTCAAGGGACCTTCCAAATGGTTTAATAGCAAAGTGAGATGGTGAGACCTACGTCCTAGGAAAGTAACTTTGGCTGCTGCATGGAAGAAGGAGGATGGAAGGAAGAAGCCCCATGGGAGGCTGGCTAAATCCTCTTTCCTCCCTTTCCAGTTGCTGGATCACACCGAGTCCCCAGGGCTCTGTCCTGGGCCTGTTTTTTTCTCTCAGAGCCTCTGGGTGACTCATCTCTCCATGCTCTATCTGGATGCAGCCCTGCTCTCTTTTCCAGAGCTGCGGGCAATCCTACGCCTCCAGCCCTGACCAAAACTCAACCTTCTGCTTTTCCCTTAAATCCCACCCCACTCTTCAACCTCCGCCATGACTGCCAAGGGCATTGGCACCCTTCCAACCACCCAGGCTCCCCACCTCAGAGCCCTTCTTCACTCTTCAGTCTCCCTTACTCAATTGGGTGGAATCTAATTTCACAACCACCCTATGGCCCCATCACCTCCAGTCTCACACCTGGTCTATTTTCATAGCCTCCTCATTGGTCCCACAGCCTCCACAGCTGTCCAAGTGATCTTCCTAAAGCCCAGCTCTGATCATGTCACTTTCCTGCTCAAGAAGCTCCCATGGCTTCCTAGTGACTCTAGGATAAAAAACATACTCCTCAGTTTGGCACTGAAAATCCTACAGAGGCTCCGGTCTATCTTTGCAGACAGATATCACATCATTCTGCCCCCCAATACTCTAGCCAAAATGGTCCACTTGCTGTTGACTGTACACCATGTTATGTATCTCCCGCCTCCATGCCTTTGCCCAAGCAGTACCCCATGCCTAGAATGGTTTCCATGCTCACTTCTGCCTCAGAGAGCTTTGTTACAGGTTCAACTCAAGGACCACCTTCTATAAAAAGTCTAGCCTGAAGCTCCCAGCTGTTACTGTGCTTCCCCCAAAAATATTGTCTACTTTGTATTTTGTATTGAGATCTCTGTGTACATGTTATATCTCCCAGGGGGAAATGTGAGTTCTTGAAGGGCTAGACCGATTTTGTCTTCCTTTTTCCTATGCCTAGGTGCTTACCAATGGCTGCCTAATTAAAAAGTCAAGCATGCCACTGAGGTTCTGGGCCTCAATGACCATGAGCATGAAGGTGTCCTTCACAGAAAGCAGGGAACTGGCCCTGTCTGAAGAACCGGGTGGGAACAGATGTCCAACAGGGAGCTGGTAGTATAAGCCTTGAGCATCAGGAGAGAGATCAGGCTTGAATTCCAGCTTTGAGAATCAACCGGGTAAAGGTGAGATCACTAAGAGAAAGAGTAGAGAGGATACAGGAGGAGACCAGCAGACTTGGGGAATGCCCAAGCCAAGGAACAACAGCAAGTAAGCCCAAGAAGGATCAGTCAAAGGCTGAAGTGTCATGGAAGGCCCAGGAGAAGGGAAGAGAGATCAGTGGCATCAAGAGCATCAGAGACGTCCAGTACGAGGAGACCTGAGAACAAGTGACTGGATTTGGCAGTGAAGAGACCCCTGGGTAAAGCAGGAAAGTAGCATTTCTGGTGTGTGGGAGGGGCTGAAGCCAGACTGCAGGAGGTTTAGATGGAAATGACTGATGAGGAAGCAGAGGGAGCACCTAGAGACAACTTTCTCTGAGTCTGACTATGAAAAGAAGAGACATAACCACAGGACCAAGTGAAGATTTCTTTTTTAAAAAAACAATGAGACTACACATTTCTTGCCTTCTCAATAGGTGGGGAAATGATAGAGGAAGGGTGAAAATTTGGAATTGAAAAATAAAATTAAAAAAAAAAAGACTCCAAAAGGTTCTGCTAAGCCCATACTCCAAGGAAATCAATGATAAAAAGTTCAGTCTCAGATATATACACCTTAGTATTGATAGCAGCACTTTCTATGGTAGCAAAGACCTGGAAATAAAGTGGATATGGCTAAACTAACAGACGTACATCAGTAGAGTAGAATATTACTGTGCTTCAGTTGGTGGCTATGATAAATACAGAGAAGTATGAGAAAACTTATCTGAACAGACACAAAGTGAACCCAAGACAAAAACAGGATCAGTGGGGAGAGGAGAGTACACTGATGAGTAACAGCAACAAAACAATCCAAACCAAATGCTACAAAATTATAACCACCAACCTGGCCCCAGAAAGGAGCTCTAAAAAGCCATCTCCCCCACTTCCTGAGAAACCAGGGTCCAAGGGCGTAGAACGCTGCATGTGCCATCAGACTCTTCTGACTGGAGAAGGGCGCTTAGTTTTACTGAGCTTTTTCTCTCTTTTTAAAAAAATGTTGTATTCTTAATTATAAAGTTAGCTCTCTGGGAACAGGTGAGGAAGGGGTATAGTAAGAAATGCAGGTGATATAAAAACAGAAGCAACCAATGAGACTTTTTTTAATTAATGAAGTCTGGGTATGTTTGTAGGCACTAGGGAAGGATCTATAAGATTCACAGAAGTTATAAATGAGATTGCAGGACTACTGGAAAGGAAAAAGCTCCCAGAAGAAACAGGAGGGAAAGAGATCAGAGGCCACAGGAGATGGGCAGGCCTGGCCATTAGGAACACTCTTCTGCTCAGAGACTGGAAGAAGGGAGGAGAGGATATATGAGGAAGCAGAGGAGGCTTTAAAATATGAAATATGGGAGATGAAGGAGCTTGCTGTGAGAGACGGCCTCGATTTTCTATGCCAAAAAGGATCAGAGGGACTCTGACCCAGGAAAGAGCTGCTATTCCTTCCCACCACCCCAAATACCCTGAGGCAGAAGTGCACCAGTGAGGGCACAGGAGAATCACTGAAGAAAAACATGATAAAACAGCCCAAATGAACAGACTCTCAGGCCACCTTTCCCCTAAAGTGGGCTTCAATAAAATCAATGATTTAGAAACACATGCTTTGTAGTCCTTTTTCTTATGATCACTAGAAAGTGTGGCAAAGATGAGGAAAATAATGAAGAGAAAAATTCATGAGGAATCTTTATTTGAATGGAAAGAGATATAAATACAAACTGCCAATTTAGTCTAAAAGAGTGAATCTGAGCAGGAATTTTCATTTTCCTTAGGGCAAGATACCTAGATTTGGACCAGTATGGTACATTCTCTATCAATGGTCACTCAGTTGCATAATCTGTATAGCCTACTAGTTAATTACACTCACCAGTTCAAGGGAAAAGTCAGCACCCTGAACTTCAGAGAAAATACAAGCAGAGAAATAAAAGACCAACAGGCAGGACTCTAACTGTCTGAATCAACTATACACTTTACATACATCCCTGGATTGAGAGAGTATTTACATCTGAGAAGTTGGGGAGCTCTGAACATATGGGTCACTCAGAGTCTAGACCAGGCAATCACAAGGTCCTTCTCAAAAGCCAGCCCCCAAAGCAAAATACCAACTCAGAGTACATATACCCTTCTCAGAGCCAGATGGCATCACAACCCTCCTGATTCAGTGCCTAATCAGAAATTAGCAAAAGGTGTGAAAGCCTTCCTACAAGCAAGTCTCCCCTAAGCAAGCTTCCCTTAATGGGCTCTATATAAGGCCTATGGGAGGGGGGGAGCACAGGAAGATCTTAAATCACATTAACATTACGCCTATAAAAAATGGCCTACTGCATTAATAAATAAATGTTAGCTCACCCCAGAAGCATGTCTTCTTTTTTTCCATTTTAAACTTTTTTCTGTTTTTTTTTTCTTTTTGGAGGGCAGGGCAATTAGGGTTAAATGACTTGCCCAAGATCACATGGCTAGTAAGTATTAAGTGTCCAGGCAGTATTTGAACTCAGGTTCAGTCCACCTGACTCCAGGGCTGGTGCTTTATTCACTGCACCACCTAGTTGCCCCCATTTTAAACTTTTAATAGTTTGCTCCTTAAAGTCAATCAACTTAGGAGGAATTTATTCTAATTCATGAATTTTTGACAGCAACTTAAAGATGTTCCTTACTTTCTATGACAAGAAAATACAAGTGCAAGGGGTGGCTAGGTGGCGCAGTGAGTAGAGCACCGGCCCTGGAGTCAGGAGGACCTGAGTTCAAATCTGGCCTCAGACACTTATCACAAAAACTAGCCATGTGACCTTGGCCAAGTCACTTAACCCCAATTGCCCTCCAAAAAGAAAAAAAAGAAAATACAAGTGCAAATAATAACTGCTAAACCCACCACTTTTCTCTAATGTGATGCTGAAAACATTCATCACCACAATAAAGAAATAAATAAACAAATGGGTCATATCAATTACACACGAACTACTGTCACTAAGCTTTGATGAGGTTTTCCTTAATGGGCACTTAAGAAAGGGTTTTATTATCCAATCTGGACATGCTGCTAAAAGCCTTGTTAGCTGGGAGGGGAGAAGCTGAGGGCAGAAGAGAGAGTGAAGGGGAGGAAATGGGGTCAGCACAAGAAGGAAATGGTCATTTCCAGATCTGGCTGCAAGCAGAGGCTTTTTAGAAATGGCTGGAAACTCAAATGCCAGATAGTTCAGACCCCCACCCCCAGGGCTTCCAAGACCCTACATCCAACTGTGACAGCCCAAAAGGGGCCAGAAGGCAGGGAACAGCAGCCCAGTCAGGAAGGGGAAGGAGGAAGGCAACAAAGCTTGCAAAGGATTGCTGAGGTCTGTAAATTCAAACTTTCTGTTGCTATAAAAGCTTAGAACCTCTGAAACTTACTTCCTATGGCAGAAGGAAGTGTGACATAAATTCATCATGTGTGGCACATCCTCTCATACTGAACATATAGCCCTAGTTTCCTGAAATCTAATGATGTAGCACTTAGCCCAGCAGCCCCAGTACACAGTCAGTGCTTAATAAATGCTTTCTGATGGCTTGCCTCTCATATGCAAAATGGACCTAGCAATACCCCATAGAGCTGCCCATAGAGTGATGGGAGGCTCCAGGGAGCTGGGAATACAAAGCTCCAGGCAGCCTGTCAAACCCAGGCCTCAGAACGGAGGTCCTGTCATTTAAGGCACTCAGCAGCTGAGAGCAGGCCTGGCCCAGCTCCACTGGTCCTTCACACACAGGACACCCCCCCCCATGAGAAGGGCCCTTCTTCTCCCCCTCCACCCCACCTCCAGAAAGCTCAGGAAGAAAACTGTAGCACTGTAGTATCAGTCAAAACTAACACTGAATACAGGTCACGGAGGCCTCTGGACGCCCCCCCTTTCTCCATTCTAAAATCAGAGATAGAATCCTAACCTGTTAGAGCCGAATGGATCTCACAGATCATCGAGTTCACACCAACAAAACTGAGGGCACGTGGTGGTCAACTAACCTGCCCAAGCCACACATACTGAGCAGCAGAGGCAACATCTGAACCCAGGTCCTATGACTTGGATCAGGGCTCAATGTACCAATGTGACCTGCCACCAAGCACTTTCACTTTTCACATCCTCATGGCATCCCCGCAAAGTCATGGCAGAGATTATTATACCCATTCCACAGACAAAGAAAGCAAGACCCAGAGCAAGGGGTTATTTTACTTGTCAAAGGTAACACAAAGAGGCCACCCCAATGCTCACTAAAGATGAAAAGATCTCTAGGAAAAACTTCTGGGAAAGTGGGCAGGTGCCCTGTGGAAGGGCTGAGTCAGGTGCAAGGGGCAAGTAGCCTAGGCGTACAAGAGGGAGCTCAGCTCAGACCCGTCCCAGTCCCAGAGGCAGAGAATAAAGGCACCTACTGAGGGGAGGGCTCCAACATATAAAAGCTAAGAATGCAGGGAGCAGGCCTGGGTTCCAATGCCAGCTCTGACAGAGCTCCAGACAAGGCCTCAATCTGCTCCTCCTGAGATGGGTGTGAAAAAAGGGGCTGGAAGCCCTGAGGGTGTGGGAGGCTATGCTATATGTGTGTGACACCCACTATTACCACTGTGACTACAGCCCAGAAAAGAAACAGGAACTCTCATGGGCAATCCAAAGCACGTTTGGCTAGGGATTCTGTAGTGCCTCTAGTTTTTTTCCTGGGGTAAACATGCACAAAATCAACTAAAATTGTAAAGGTCTGAAAATCCTAGACTGTCAGAGCTGAAAGGGTCCTGCAAGACTGGAGAGCACTGGACCTGGAGTTAAAGACCTGAGTTCAAATTTCGCCTCAGCCATTACTAGCTGTGTGACCCTGAGCAAATCACATAAGTGCTCTTTACCTCAGTGTGTTCATGCGTAAGATGGGGGCAATAATAACACTCTCCCCATATTATAAGGATCAAATGAGATAAATACATACAGTACTCTGTTCATCTGAAAGAGCCATGTACATGTTACCCATCATTACTATCACCATCATCACTGAAGACATTTTCTAGGTCCTCAGAAAGAGACAAGCAAGGAAAACATGCCCTAAACGTAGTGATTTTTTAGAAATATATAAGCAGCAAAGACAATATTGGATCTGAATCAGATCTCCAAACCATGATTTCTTGTTACATCAAGTGTGTTTGTCTTCAGACAATTTATGGGGCTTGGCTATTGTCGTACAGTATGCAAGGAGAAACAAAGGAAGGGGCTCCTGGGTCACTGGGGAGACAAGCCCAACTGCTCCTTATTAGCACTAAGTAAGGCCCCTCCTCCCACATGCTCAGCATTCCAAGCCACTTGGGAAAAAGTCCTCGCTTCATCGCTCAAGAACACAGACTACCCACCCGGGGGTTGCATCCAGCCAAGGCCTCGAACCCAGGGCACTCTCCATGCCCCTGCATGGGCTGGGCCACTTTTCAGCTGTTTCCAGACCAGGCCACTGTGAAGCACCTCCTACCCGATGTGCATGACCTGATGCTGAGTGAGGAGAGCACTGTGCACAGTAACAACAGACTGCGCCAAGCAGTCTAGGAGAGACTTAGCTCTTCTCAGCAATACAGTGATCCCAGATGATTCCATAAGATCCATGACAGAAATGCCAAGCACATCCAGAGAAGGAGCTACTGCGTCTGAATGCAGAAGGGAGCCGCCCTTTTCACTTTTTGGTGGCTTTTCTCTATCTCTTCTTTCACATTACACATGTATAACCTGTATCAGACTGCTGGCTGTCTTGGGGAAGGGGGATAGGAAGGAGAAAAAAATCTGGAACTCAAAATCTTTAAAAAAAAATGAATGTTGAAAAGCATCTTTTGGAACAGTGAATAGAGCAGCGGCCCTGGAGTCAGGAGGACTTGAGTTCAAATCCAGCCTCAGACACTTAACACAAAAACTAGCGTGTGAAGGGGCAGCTACATGGCATAGTGAGTAAGGCGTTGGCCCCGGAGTCAGGAGTCAAGAGGACCCGAGCTCCACTCCAGCCTCAGACACTTAACACCCACACAAAAAAACTAGCCGTGTAACCTTGGGCAAGTTACTTAACCCCAATTGCCCTCCAAAAAGCAAAAAAAAAAAAAAAACCCAAAAAACTAGCGTGTGATCTTGGGCAAGTCACTTAACCCTAATTGCCCTCCCCCTCCCCCAAAAAAGAAAAGCATCTTTACATGTAATTGGAAAAAATAAAGTACCATTTACAAAATAAATCAATCAAACTATCTCTGTCCTCAAGGAGCTTACACATTTTGGGGGGCTGCTATTTACAATGGAAAAGGCAGCTAGATGGCCAGTGGAGAGAGCACAGGACCCAGAGTCCTGAAAGATCTGAATTCAAATCCAGCCTCAGCAATTACTGTGTGACCCAGGGCAAGTGACCTAACCACTTTGCACCTCAGTCTCCTCATCTGTAAAAGAGCATGATTAATAACAATACCTCCATCTCAGCGCTGCTGTGTGGATCAAATGAGATAATATTTCTAAAGCACTTTGCCAACTTTAACTTAAACCTAAGTGCTAGCCAGCTCTTACATAAGGCCACACACAATAAATACAAGTGAATTTCTGGGGAAGGGATCCCAGGGGGATGAAGCAAGGCCTCTCTAAAGCTTTCCCCCACCTAACTGCTGCTGGGCCTCTCACTGTATGTTACTTGCTCAGGACGGTCTATCTCATTCCTTAAAGGACAGGCAGCTGCTTCCCCCTCCAAGCCTCCAGGGCCCTCTTCAGCCAAGGAAGCCCCATCCAGTGTCTTCTTTGACTCCAAGAGCAGCACCCTCATCCTGCTCCTTCTCTGGGTAACATTCTTCCACTGCCCAGTTTCCTGCCCAAGGGTCAAGCTTGCTTTTCTCCACTTTAGCTCCTTTTTCCCCCCATGAAGCCCAGCTTCTGTTTTCCTTTTAAGAACCATTCACTGTTTCTGAAAACTAGGCCTTCTGGAGTCCTTCCCCTTTTCTTCTAAAAGCAGGACCAACCCACCCTTGGCAAACAACTATTCAGCCACTTCACTGTGGCAGAAATACCGAGAGCAGCCACTCAAAGCAAGGCACCCAGAATGCCTTCCTGGCTTTGGAGGCTCCTTCCTCCACGAGGCTCTCCTGATATGCCCCACACAAAGAGTCTCCCATCTACCATTTTCCTAAGAAACTCTGCCTGGCCCTTCTTTGGCTATTGAGCCTCATTCTCCAGGTATCCCGGTCCCACAGATAGCCCCTCCTGCTGGGTCCTGCGTTCCTTGAGGGCAGACAGGATAGTCATTCCCAAGCCCCAGCACCCATCCCAAGGACCTTAGATCATTGAAGCAGAGGCAGGTGAGACAACACTGCTAGGGTTTCCTTTCTTTTTAAATGCCTAATTTAGATGGTTTTTGAATCCACATAATAATGGGTTTAAATTCAAAGATACCAAAGCCAAGCACACGGTTCCTCCAGGATGGCGCCTAAGGGTGCCTGATAATGCAGGCGTTACCTACTCTGAGAAGCCTGGGGAAGTTCTCCGTTAAGTCTTCAGAATGTGCCCCAGGGAGACAAGGAAACTCCAGGTCTTTATCAAAGACAGCCGGTGGGCAGCTAAGGGGCCCAGGAGAGAGCAAGAAGGGTAAACCCCACAGTCAGCTGTGTGACCCTAGGCAAGTCACCTAACTTCCCAGCCCCACAGGTAAAAGGGAGATAACAACTCCAGGCTCGGGGAAGAGGACGAAGTTAGAGTGTTTTACAACTGGAGAGTGCTATGTAATGGCTTCCACTATTTTTGTCATTATTACTACTCCACCCTTTTCCCTGGAATCCAAAGTCCAGGATCCAAGTAAGGGTAATTTACTAAGCTGTGGTGACCTAAGCCGGCTGCAGTCAGCCTCTTTGCAGGAGGCTCTGAGCCCAAAGCCTCCTGGCTCTCTGAGCTGCTGGGGATGGATGGGCACCCACTGGACCAAACGGCACTGAGTCTGATGGGACACCTGAATCATTGGCCACTGATTCAGCAAGCACTTGGGAAGGGACTTACAAGAGAAAAAGAGTGAGTTCCTGCCCAAGTGGGGGGAAAGGGAAGGAGCAGCAACAGAGAAACAAGGAGGAAACATGGTATCAACTCCGGCAGATACAGAGTAACTTCAGAGAATGGGGTGGAATGAAGAGCACTTACAGCTGAAGGGGGGAAAAAACATAATCATCACAACACACAGCACTCTAAAGTCTGCAAAACGGCATACATATCATCTTGGGAGGTGGGTGTCGCTTGTATTCCCATTTCACAAAAGAGGAAACTAAGGCTAGTGGAGGTGAAGTGACTTGGTCAGAGTCTCAAAGCCAAGAAGGGTCTGAGCCCCCAGCCACCTCACTGCCTCGAGATAGGCTCAGGCTGGCAGGGGCTGCAGCAGACAGGAACCTGGCAAGGGTCTGGGGGCCTCAGAGGGTCAAGGTAAGGAGGGAGAGCTTCTTGGCATGGGCAGGTGGTTGGTCTGCCTTCCTCACCTGGGCACCAGCGAGCAACTGCTTTGGGATGACTCTCACCACCTGCATGAATGGGAGCTGGCACGGAGGGCCACAACACTGGGAAGATGTGTGGAGTCAGAAGGGGAGCCCGGCACACCTTCCCAGTGCCTCCCCTCCTCTTTGCAGGACCTAGGGTGCAGAAATGCTTACTGGCACCCTGCCTCTCCCCTCACAGAGCTCCTACCAGGTGGCTGCAGTGACCCTGGATTTTTACACAAAGGCTTCTGTGCCCAGAGACTGATGAGATCTGCTGGCAAGGTCCTAAGGGGAAGCATGGCGGGCAGCACTGGGAGTCACTTTAAAAAAACAGCCCCTCACTGGAGTAGGGGAAAGAAGCAATCACGGACTCAGGAAATCCAAGGACTGAGAAAGCAGTTACCGGAAAATACTAGCTGATCATTTTTATAACGACTCCTTGTATTCATTCTGTTAAAATAGCAGGAGAATGCCACAGGCCCAGGAACCAGGGGGAGGGGAGTGAGAGATGCCATTTTGTGCAGCCTCCTGGCCTCAGGGTCAGCTGCTGGCTCTAGCACTCACTCCACTGTGGCCTCTAAGGGCTTCACTTTCCCCCTAGATCCTGTTCCAGAAGCTACACAGGCACTTTCCATAAGATGTCTTCCTCAGTTTGACCTTCAAAGCCTTCGCCACCTGGCGCCAACCTGTCTTTCCAGGCTAATGACACACACACACACACACACACACACACGAGAGATGCTCCAACACATTGGCCTGCCCAAGCTTCTCAATCTCTCACATTCCATGCCCTCCCTTCCAGCCTTTGCACGGATTCAGTCCAGGGGCCTCACCTTCCCGCAGTTCTCTCCAAGCCCAAGAGGCGTCCCTGATCCCCCAGCTCTCTGGGCTGTTCCCCACCACTGGGCCCACATAGCTCTGGAGGAGAAAGTGAGGCTGGAGCCTTGGCACAGCCCTGCCTCACTTAAATCCAATTCACTTGCTAGTCATGGCATCACCTCCCTCGTGCCATGGTCCTCTTTGAGAACGAAGGACAAACAACGAGAATCCCACCAGACCGACTCTGGATCCCTAGAGGAGACCTCTCTGTGTCCCCTGTTATCTGGGGACAGGTGGCTCTTCCCCACCCCTTGGCTGGTGGGCACCAGCTGTTCCACACTGGTCCTTGGAACCTAGCATGTGTCTCGTACTTTCCTACAGGAGCACTGTTAGTCGTGGAGTGGGACGACCAGAAGGAAACAAGTCATCTCGGTTTACAAGGGACTTCCTAAACCACTCGATGAGTTTAACAATTTTCCAGATGAGGAGACTCAAGTTGAAAGAAGGCCAACGTCTTGCCAAAGTGTAGGAATCCATGGCTGAGAAGGCCTGGACTTGGAATCTCCTGATTTGAGGATTCTTCCAAGGTGTCTAGATTGGGAAGATCTTGAGTCAGAACCAAATCAATGAAAGGCAGAGGTGACAGGGAGAGGCTCTCTAGCCTTAACTCCCTCATTAGACCACCAAGGTAGCTGGGCCCCAGAAGGGCAGCTCAGCTCCAGACAAAGTCAAGTGCATGCCAGACAAAGTCAAGTGCATGACAGACCCCACAGAGTCTGTCTGGGGCTCCAGGTCACCCCACCATGCTGTCTGCTCATCCATCAGTCTCTATGTTTCCCCTCCTGGGGCTAAAGTGAAGGAAAGCAGACAGCCAGAGGAAGAACCCTCAAACTGAATCCTTTTTCATAAAGAAATGTCTGGTGGGGCAGCTAAGTGGAGAAGTGAATAGAGCACCAGCCCTGGAATCAGGAGGACCTGAGTTCAAATTCTGCCTCAGACACTTACCACTTACTAGTTGTGTGACTTTGGGCAAGTCACTTAAGCCCAACTGCCCTGCCTTCCCCCTCCAAAATAAAAAGAAAGAAATGTCTACCAAGGCAGAAAATTAGAAAACCAGGCAACAATATTCAAAAACATCTTATCTGACTAGTGACTGATTCACACTGAGACCTTATAAACCAGAAACTGCAGAAATGTGTTATACTTACATTCAATGCCACTCTGCAGCACACAGAGAGCAGACATGAGCACAACTTCATCCCTGCCCTTGAGTTTAAATCTAATTATCTACACCTAATGCTTCTGCAGCTCACAGCAAAAACCTTCCTTTAAACTACCCAGGCACTGTACATACATTGTACCATACATTGTATGGTGAGATGAACCAGGGGGCGTCACTACAGTCTATGAACATGAGGTTTGTCTGCTGACTCCTCTCTGGGCATCTCAGAATCCAAACAACCTAAAACTAGCTCCAGCTCCAGCAGGAAGATGAAACGAAGCACAACCCAGACCGTCCAAAAGGTAGCCCTGGGAAATGATGAAGAATGCCAAATCGGGAGGGCAAGGACCTGGGTTCAAATCCTGACTCTGCTACTTCCTAGCCAAGAGTCCACAGACGAGTCTTTTAACTTCCATAGAACTAGAAGATGCACTAGAGAACATCCATTGGGTCCTTCCCTGCTGTCTGACCCTACGTCCTGATCTTAATGGCCTCCTCATTTTATAGATGAGGAAAGAAATGCCTTACAACTGGTGAAGTATTTATGCTAGTCTTTCAAAGGACTGGTGTTTCTTAGGGTGAACGTTGTCTCCTTCCACAGACCAATATCCCTTCCAGACTTAGTAGACGGCGTTAAAAGCCGCTGCAGCTTGCCTTCTGGTGATGGGAACACCCTCCTCCTCTTTAAGCAGACTGAGGGATGCCTTCCCTCCTTGGTAGTCGGGACCAAGGGGCAGAGCCAAGGGGACCCGCCGGGCAGCACCTGATTCCCAAGTCTCTGTCACTGATGGCCTTCTTATGACATACAAAACTGCAGGAGATGGGAGTGTGGATGGGTTCAGAATGCAGAAGTGCAGACAAACACAGCAATCATCACCACCTGTCCCTGAGCACAACTCTTCAACAGGACCACTGGAAAACAGAAGCTGCCCCCTGCCAGCAGCACTCTTAGTAAATGAGCACTGAAGACACTGACTGCATTTGTGAAAGAAAGGGCTAAAGGCTACAGTGGACTTGGACTCCGACTCGAAGAGCTGCTTACCGACACCCAGACCCTGTAACCTGCAAGGGGCTCGGCCCACACAGGCTGGTTCTGATGCTTCAGCAACTACCCAAACACAGCCAACCTGCAGCCCTGGTCAAGAGACCAAGGCTGGGCTTGTGCTTCTGCCCCAGTCCAGGAGGCTCCTTGCAAAAGCCCTTCTGCAGTCTCCTGTCAGCTCTGAGAGGGAGGCCGGCAGGCTCAGGACTCGGCATTCCATCTCCTGACAGGTAGTCCCAAATGACACCCCTCAGCCACCCGGCCACAGGGCCTGTATCAGCACCAGCCCTTAGCAGGAGCCCACGAATCCCATAAAGTGACGGTCACTTCAGCGCCAGAGCTGAAGGCTGGGGGCTCTGGAGAGGTCCTGGTCACAAGTCACAAGCCGAGAAGGGAAGGAGGGCAAGGAACAGCACCAGGGGCTCTCTGGGCGAGGGTGAGGGGCACCAAAGCCAGTGGGAGGGGCCGAGCCTAGGCGCAAGGTAAGGCAGGCTGGGTGGGAGCCCTCCGGGTCGGAAGCCCCTGCCCCCCCCCCCCCCCCCACAAGGAGCCTCTCACATGTACAGGGGTGGCTCTGACTGCTCCAGAGGGGGGTCCCAAAGGGGTGCCCCGAGATGCTGAGGGGAGGAGCCAGGCTCAGCTCCCTCGCCTGTAAAATCAGGGGGCAGGACAAGATGTGCACTCATTAGGCGCCTCCAGTGTGCTTGCGCGGGGCACGCCACAAACAGTCGTGGGGGACGGGGAGGGTTTGCTGGGACTGCCCCATTCCAGCTCTATGCCCTTACGAAGAAATGGGGGGTCGGCATGCAAGGGAGTTGCCCCGGGCCCCCTTCTCCCCTGCCTCAGTTTCCGCTCGCACCCTAAGGGGACGCCTGGGGGGCGGACCCCGGCCCACCACCCCAGCAGCGGCCCGGGACGCTGGGGTCCCAGCGGGAGGCCGAGCCGCGCCGCTCCAGGCGGGTGGGGCTCGGGGCGGGCCAGTTGGGCTCAGCCGAGGGCGCTCGGCTCAGGTCGGGGCGGGACGGGACGGTTGGGCCGAGAGGGGGCCGCGGGGGCGCGCGGGGCGGGGGCGCGCCCGGGCAGCCTGCGTTGTTACCTGGCTCAGGGAGAGCTGGGCCGCCGAAGCCATGGTGTTTCCATCATGCACGGCGAACAGCCGCGGCGAGGACGGAGGCGGGCGCCGACACGCTCAGGGCGGCGGAGGAGAAAGACAAGGAAGAGGAGAAGAAGGCGGCGGCGAGGCCCGGGCGGCTCACCCAACTTCAGCAACTTCCCCCCCGTAGCCCCGCCCCACCCGGCCCGGCCCCGCCCCCGCCCTCACACCCTGCCTCTCCCGCCCTCTCTCCGAAGCGCGCGCGCGTGCACACCCACACACTCCCCGCTCCTCCGCCCCTCGGCCCGGGGCCGCTCCGAAAACCCGGTGCGGAACAGCCGCTGCCACAGCCTCCGCAGACTCAGCGCGAACCGGAGCCGGACTGCGCCCGGGCCGGCCTACGGCCCGTCCCCTCCCCTTCACTCTCAGCCCCGCAGCCTGGCGGAACGGAAAACCCGGCCAGGATTTTCTTCCCGCTACCGGAGCGCCCCTCGAGGTCACCTTCCAGCTCATCTGAGCACCCTAGGACTGAAGTTGGGGTGACTTGGGATATCTTAAGTGCGGCGTCCCCTAGGCAGCTCACATCCAGCCAACACCCTCCAGGCAGAACTCAAGATCTCCCCCCAACCCCCAAAACCCCCCACTCCCTTTCCGAACTGTCCCATGACTGTCCAGGCTGCCCCGACCGTGCAGCCACCTGAGCTGCAAATCGCCTGGCTGCTAGCCATCGCACGTGGTCCCGTTCGAGCCGAGGTGGGTCATCTGCACGTTTCCAGCGGGTCTTCCTGGCATTCTCACCGCCCCTCCCCTCTCCAGGTGCCTCTCACCTGGATTTCTGCGTGGTCTCCCCTGGGTGCACTCCTGCCCACTCTAGTCTGGCTGCCGCACACGCAGCTGCCTAAGCGATTTCCTCAAGTGCGGCTCTCAGCACGTCCCTGCCCCCCTCAGCGAACTCCGGGAGCTCCCGATTCCCTCTAGAGCGAAATACGAATTCTTCTGTTTGACATTGAAAACCCTTCACAATCTGGTTCCAACCTTCCTTTAAAAACCGTGTTCTAGATCACTCTTCTTGCACACTCGATACACTACTACACTCACTCTCCAAGATCCCTCATTTCCTTCCCAATTCAGCTCAAATACCTCCTTCCATTCAAACCGCCCCCTCCCCGACAGCAGCCTGAGCCTTCCATACAAATTAAGATGCATATATGTGTAGGTTGTCTTCCCGGCAAAACGCCAGCTCCTGGAAGACAGGAGCTATTTCTTTTCTTTTCTTTTTTCCTCTTCTTTCTTTTTTTCTGTCTTTGCTCAGGTAGGTTTCCTAATGACATTAAGAAATGTGATTCAGGCACATTTTGCATTTTGTGCACTTCCTTTTGTTGAGTAGAGACCCTGCACACAGTAGGTGCTTGTTGAATAAACAGGACCTTCCTGGCCATCTAACCCACTTCATAGACAATTCAAACTCAGACTTTCTCACTCCAAAGGCAGCACTCATGGCAGACCTTGAGCCAGCTGCTTGCCCCCTCCGAGCCTGGAATTTTTCATCTGTAAAATGAAGAGGTCAAAGAAGATGCTTGCTAACTCCTTCCACCTTCAGCCATCCAGAGCACTGGACTTGGAGTCAGAAGAGAGCTAGGTTCAAATCCAGGCTTTGACAAGTACTGAACTCTTAACCTTTTTTGAGCCTTGGTTTCCTCATCAGCAAAATGGGCATAATCAGTCACACTTATGCAACCTCCCAAACAAGGGTCCCTTTGTCAGCCTTAAAGAGCTGTATAAATTTGAGTTATTACTCTAACAAAATGGCCAGTTTAGGTTTAACAAAAGGAAAAATTCCAATGAAAAGTTTTAGAATTAGACCACCAAACAATGAGGACTTTTCCAAATTGGAACAGGTGGCCTCAAGAGAGCATGGGTCCCTCCTCCTTGGAGGTCTCCAAGCAGAGATGACCACTCACTCATCAGGTATGTCATACCCAGAATTCCTTCGGTTCAAATCCAGGCTCTGACACTTACTAGTTCTGTGACAAGCCACTTTACCACAGCTAGGTGGTGCAGCTTAGGAAGACCTGAGTTCAAATCCCACCTCAAACAGTTGTGTGACCTTGGGCAAGTCACTTAATCTCTGTTTATCTCAGTTTCTTTAACTGTAAAATATGAATGATAATAGTCCCTACCTGCCACGATTGTTGTGAGAATCAAGGGAGATAATATTTGTAAAGTGCTTGGCATGGGGCCTGGCATATAGTAAATAAGCACTATATAAATGATATTATTAACCCTATCAGAGCCTCTTTTCTCATCTGTGAAATGAAGATAGATCTAGACTTGTATTAGATTTAAAGCTGTAAGGGACCTAAGGCAACCAATGAGCACTGATTAAGCTCCTAATGTTTGCCAGGCACTGGGTATATAAAAACAATAAATGAAACAATCCCCATTACTAGGTAGCTGTATTCTAACAGGGGAGACACTGAGCCTCAGGAAAATTAAGTGACTCACCTAAGGCCACACGCACTAAGCTAAGTGCCCAACCCTAGAATTCCAATCCAGGTCTGCCAGCCAGCTCCTGCCCTGTTTCCAAGGCACACACTGCTTCATGAGGTTGCTGTGAATGCCCTGTAATCCTTAAAGTTCTGTAGAAATGGGAATTGCCCTGATGATTAACCAGGGAAGTGAACAAGGCCACCAAAAGATCTGCCTGCCCTGCTGCCCCCCAAGGGTTTGGGATGAGGAACTGAGCACGTGCATCTCAGCAAGTGGAGGGGGCTTAGGGAACCACAGACACAGGATTTTCTTTGTACATCGTTCTCAGTTTTCTTTTGTTTTCTAAGGGCTGTAGGCTGCTATCAGCTCAGTCACCAGGGAACACTCCAGTTTTGTGATGTCAGCATCAGAAAACTGAGGAACTCTGTATTATGGCTTGAGTCTGAAGGAAGGCCCGTGCCTATAGGGCTTCACTTGGAAGAAGCTGCTATCTCAGGGTACACAAAGCCCCCGTTTTACTTACAGAAGGGGGGAGGGTTAAGGGCCTTCTATCTAAACTGTGCTAAAATGCCCCTCCCCCCAGCCCCAACAACAACTGTACTTTCACTTCCATCATGGCGATACAGAACGTTAAGGAGGGTGGTCTGGTCCCAATGGTGAGTTTAATAAATATAGTTTGCCTTGTGATGGGAAAGGCAATGGAGGATGGGGGCAGGGGGGTCCTTCACAAAAATGACAATTGTATTACATAACAGTAGGGACCCTGTACTGGGGTCTCAACACTGGGAGAGAGAAACAGGGAGAGAAGGTCAGCAGGGTGGAGGTGGAGAACCTGGGTGCCTAGATGTGCCACTCACTGTGAGGGCTTAGAGCAACTCACTTTACAGTCTGGCCTCAGGTGACTTATCTGTAAAATTAGGAGGATCAATCCTATGGGCAAATTTTGGAGTCCAAAAACCTGAGTTCACAACTTCCTATGCCCCATGGTAGTCACAGTGAAGGGAGGGGAGGGGGAGGGGGGGGGACTTGAGACAGGAGAGAGCTGGTTCATATCCCCCTTGGACACTTCCAGGCTGGGTGATGGTGGGGAAGGGCACTCTCTGGGCCTCATTTCCTCATCTCTACAACGCAGGTCATACCTGCTGGACCTGAACACCTGTGAAGGAAGCATGTGTGTCCAGGGTTCTTTCCATGAACAATCCCAGAAGGGCAGAAGGAATCTACATCCTCCACTAGGGACACTCCCTTCCCTGACTCAGTGGGTTCAGCAGAGAAGTCCTAGGGACTTGCCTGAAACACAGGAGGCCAAATGACTGACCCAGGGTCGTAGAGCTAGTGAGTATCAGAGGGCAGGATTCAGACCCTGCTCTATCCTGATTCTATACCCAGTGCCCTTTTTACTCCACCTGCTGTATCACCTGGCTGATCTATCCACCATACCACAACTAACCTCTCTGGAATTGGATCCAGATCTCTTGATTCCAAAAACTGACAGATTATAGCTCAGAGGAAGATAAGAGGTCACAGATGAGGAAACTGGAAGGCCCAGAGAGGTCACATGCCTTGCCTGAGGTCACATATGCCATAGCTGACATACAAATCCAGAGACCAAAAGCCAGAATCAGATTTGAACCCGTGTCTTCCTGATACACCAAGCTGGCCCTATTCCACTAAAAATAAGAACTAGCACTGCCATAGTGCTCTAACATTTTAAAAGTATTTTCACGATGACCCCATCAGTATTATTTCCCCCATTCTACAGATGAGTCTGTGCAGGTAGATGGCCAAGGAGATCGATCTCTAGGCCTAGCGTCAGGAAGACTCATCTTCGGGAGTTCAGAGCCAGCCTCAGACATTTAATATCTGTGTGACACTGGGCAAGTCATATAACCCTATTTGCCTCAGTTTCCTGATCTGTAAAATGAGTTGGAGAAGGAAATAGCAAACCACTCCATTATCTTTGCCAAGAAAACCCCAAATGAAGTCACAGAGAGTGTGACATAACTGAAAAACAATTGAACAACAACAGATGAGTCCAGAAACTGCTGCCCCCAAAACCAGAATTACTTGCCCTGGATCATGTAATATCATGGACAAGCATTTATTAAGTGCCAAGCCCTTTGAGGAGGGCGATGGAAATACAAAGACAAAAGTGGAACAGTCCCTGCCCCTCAAAGGGCTTTAACATTCTATGGGGAGACAGTCAATACAAAATAGATACAAAATGATGGGAGGAGGCCCTTACAACTTGGGGAGGAATCATGGAGGCCCTCTTGGCAGAGGTGGCATTGGAGCTGAGCTATGAGGCAAGCTTGGGTTTCCAAGAGGCAGAGGCCAGGGGGTAGCATTCCAGTCCAGGACAGACATGCTTAGTACAAAGGTAAAGAGATGAAATTCTGTGTAGGAGAGACAAACAGGCCAGTTTAGCTGAAATATGGAGCCTGTGAGAGGGAGCCAAGTGGAATTAAGCTGGAAAGAGGTAAGTGCCACATTATGAATTCCAGAGGAGTTTAGCTTTTATTCTAGATGTAACAGCTACCAACATTTCTTGGGCAGGGGAGTGACATGGCCAGACCACTTTAGAAAGATCACTTTGATGGCTTTGTGGGGGATAGACTAGAATGTGGAAAGCCATTAGGACTTGTTGGGAAGCTCTCATAATAGAACAAGTGATAAGGTTGAGCCATGTGAATGGAGAGGAGAAGACAGATGTGAGGGATTCTGAGGAGGTAGAGTTAACAAGGTTTGGGGACTGCATGAGTCTATGGGGTGAGGGGGAAAGGAGCATGCCAAGTCAAGGGTGACTCAGGCAGGGAGCCTGGGTTCCCTGGAGGATGGCAGTGCCCTTGCCAGAAAGAGGGAATTTCAGAAAAGGGACGGCTTTGATGAGGGGAAGATAACAAGCTCTGGGATGTCATGAGATCAAGACCCTTTGGGGCAGACTAGTAGAGAGGTCCAGCAGGCAGCTGGTGATTCAGGCCTGGAGTCAGGGAAGAAAGTGGAAGGCTCTCTTTCTAAGAGACAGGTTGGGAGCCATCTACATACATACATACATACATAAATACTCGCAGCTGCTAAGCCTCAGGACTCTCATTCAGGTCATCTGACTATTACAAGTCTGGTTTGCTGGATCTTCTTTTTACCAGGTCATGCTACCTGCAATTACACACTGGGTCACTTTTTAGGACAGGCAATATCTAGAAATGGCTAGTTTTTATTGTATCATAGATTTAGAACTGGAAGGGACCTTGGAGGCCAGGCAATCATCTTGCAGATGAGGAGATTGAGACCCACAGAGAGGAAGTGACTTAAGATCATAGATCTAGAGACTTAAAGAGCAGCTAGGTGTTGAAGTGGATAAATTGGCCTGGAGTCAGGATCAAATCTGGCCTCAGACACTAACTAGCTGTGACCCTGGGCAAGTCCCTTAAACTCTATCTGCCTCAGTTTCCTCATCTGTAAAATGAGCTGGAGAAGGGAATGGAGAACCATTCCAGAGTCTCTGCCAAGAAAATCCCAAATGGGGTCACATGAAGACTTGGACAGAACTGAAAAATGATTGAACAATGACAAAAAGAGATAGAAAGAACCTCAGAGGCCATCTAGCTCAATCCACTCATTTCACAGACCAGGAAATTGAGCCTGAAAGGGAAAGTGACTACTGACTTAGCACACACTTGTTTAGTAAGGTCCATGGCCAGTATGTGTCAGACATAGACTTCCTCACTCCAAGTCCAGAATTCTATTAACTGTTCCATGTAGCTGCCTCCATAGTTCATAAAGTAGAAAAACAATCACTTACAATTATACTTGACATGATTTACAAAGCCCTGTGATATGGGGAGTACAGACATTCTCATCTCCATTTTACAGTTGAGGAAACTGAGGCCAGGACCACACCACTAGCCAGAGACAGAGCAGAGACTGGAAGGCAGCCCCCGTGGCTCCAAGGCCAGGGAGTGCCCTTCACATGCCATCTTCAGAACGCTGAGGCGAGAGGAAACAGTAAAGGCCCAAACAGCCAGAATATCAAACCTGTCCCATTTTCCAAAGTAGCTAGGTCCACGTCCCTCTTTGTGCTGGGTCTAGTGTCTAGTGTCCAGTGTCGCTAGAGTGGCCAAAGTATGGCCAAGGCTGTTGGTAATGATGGACGAGTATTGTGCTTATCACAAATTAAAAGACTGCAGAGGAAGTTTACTTTTTTTACTTGTTTACTGGCCTCTTTCCTTCCTTTGTTGATTTTTTTTCCTTTTTCCTGTTAGATCAGGGGTTCTTAACCTTGTTTGTACCCTTTAGGCAGTCGGGCTGTTGAAACCAAGGCATCCCTTCTCAGAGTACTGCTTTTCAGTGCATAAAGTATACAGGATTACAATGAAAACTAATTACAGTAAAATATAGTTATCAAAATATTTTTAAATTTATTTTTAGTTTTCAACATTCACTTCCATAAGATTTTGAGTTCCACATTTTCTCCCCATCTCTCCCCTCCCCCACCCCAAGACGGCTTGTAATTTGATAGAGGCTCTACGTACACATTCGTATTGAACCTATAAAATATTTTTTAAAACAAGCTTACAGACTCCAGGGGTTAAGAACCTGGACAAGGTTCTTGTCCTGGAGGGTTAGAGGGTCCTGGAAATGATAAACCAAAGAAAAAGATGCTGTGGAAACATATTTTGCATTCATCCCAGCAGGTCCTTTCATCTGCAGATTTCAAAGTGGTTTTGCCATCAGTAATTACTATCTTGGTTTTATAAGTAGGAAGGCAGAGATACCTCTAAATTAAGTAGCTTGCTTTCGGTCATGTGGCCAGTCAGCCGCCAAGCTGCCCTTAGAACAAAGCAGCTCTCTTCACCAGGGATGCTTCAACTAGGCCACATTCTGGGAATGTGGGAGCTTCAAGTAATTAGGCTAAGAGTTTGGGGAACAGGAGGATTCCATCCCAGCCTTTGTGTTGTAGCTTTTGTTTTCCCAGGTCATGAAAAACCCAACCTCCCCATAATCCCATCGGCTCTTGCTAAGCGGCAATGCCTGATTTAAAATGTGCGTGCCCTCCTCCCTCCTTCTATGTGCTGTGCCCGTGCACAAAGATGCGAAGCGTCTCCTTCTGTCCCAGTTCTTCATCCAGCCCCCCCCCCACCCCCCCAGCTTTCACAGTCTGTCAGGGCAGAGCAGAGTTCGAGTAGGTCTTGCCCACCGAGCTACAGAGGAGTTTGTTCAGTAAATGGGTAGGAGTGCTCCCTTCACCAAGGTGGGTCATAGCACTGCTGTGTGCAGTGCCAAACTCCCTGCCGTCCCTGCTCCTGCTGAGGATTCCATTGCTCTTCTGTTCTCTCAGGTTCGTGAAGGTGAGCTCATGCGCAATGCCCGGTCTCATCCCATCCACAGAGTCCCCTCCACTCATGCTCCTCCTGCCCTTGTCCAGGTTCTCCCCACATCCCATCTGGGGTATCCTCGTGGCCTCCTCATTCATCTGCCCATTGCCTGTTTCCTCCCACCATAATACAGCCTTCTCGAAGCCGCCAAACTGATGCTTCTGAAAGGCAGCTCTGATCGGGTCTCTTTTACCGCTAGGATCAAATACAAGCTGATCTGTTTGGCAAAAGAAGGCCCCAACATACTTTTCTCTCCTTACCTCACATCACTGCCCTCCACCCACACAGAGGTACAGCCAAACCAACCTCTGCTGTTCCTCATACATGTAACTCCCTATCCTGCCTCCATACCTTTGCCCCAGTGGTTTCCCATGCTGGGCATGTACACTCTCCTCACCTACATGTCTCAGAATCCTTAGTTTTCTCCCAGGCTTACCTTTCATGAGGCCTTTCTTGGCACATCCAACTATCAGAGCTTCCCCTCAAATCCTCGTGTATCAATTTTGTTCTTACATATACATATATGTGTATGTATATATACACATATGTGTGTGTATATATATGAGAGAGAGAGAGAGAGAGAGAGAGAAAGAGAGAGAGAGAGGGAGGGAGGGAGGGAGGAAGGAAGAGGGAGAGGGAGAGGGAGAGGGAGAGAGAGAGTCTCTCTGACTAGAATGGAATTTTTTCTTTGTATCTCCCCTGCCTCAGAACAGATGATTAAGAAATTCTTATCGATCGATCAGTTAATTAGTAAATAGTTTCATGACTTACCGGAGCCCAGAAAGCTCATTGCTAGGTAGTATATGCTCTGGTGGTGAGTTCAAGCTGATCCTCAGTTCACAAGCATTTATTAAGTGCCTACTGTGTGCCAAGCAATGTGCAGGGCATTGGAATCTGAAGTTCAAAATGAAGCCATCCTTGGCTTCAGGGGGTTTATTTCCTATGAGTGAAAGAACATGAAAGTTGGACGTAAGTGTAACTACAAAACAAATCCCAGGTAGTTTGGAGAGGGAGTAAATTAGCAACTGGGGACATCCTCAGACACACAGTATGTCACTAGGGCCATATTGGGAACCCTTCCAGCTTGAGGAAATACCCATTAGAGTTTGAGGTTTTCCACTAAAGGATTCCACCAGGATTCCCACTAAAATGAGGCATACCAGCAGGGCTCAGGGAAAGAAAAAGGATTTTTCATTCCCTGGGCCAGTGAGGGGAAAATAATGGTGGGGGATGGTGCATCTGCCCCCTGGCCCCAAGCTGAGAACACTAAGATCTTGGGAAGGAATCTTGGGGGGTTTTTTAAGTAGCTGCTTTGTGTCTGGTACTGGAGATAAAAGTAGAAAGAACAAAACAACAAACTTACAAACAATAACCAAACTACTTCCTTGGCTGGGGACACAAGGCAAGAAAGGCAAACAAGCCCGTGCCTGGTATGGGGAAAGTGTGCTGGACACATTGTGCCACCTCCCAGCCCAGGCTTCTGCACCACCCTTTCTAAGGCCTAGAAGGCTCTCCCTCCTCACCTCCACCTTTCAGAATTCCTGTTTCCTTCCAAATTTAGCTCAAAAGAAGTCTTTGCTGATTTCCACTCTCCCGTCCTCCCCCCCCCCCCAGGGCTTAGCCTTCCCTTCCCCAAATGCCTTTGGGTTCATTTTGTAGAAATTATGTATCTGCTTCAATATCTACACATATCTTCCCCCTTTAGACTATGAGCCCCTTGAAGGCAGGGATTGTCCTTTTAGCTTTGTATCCTCAGCACCTTAATACCATATTTAAATGCAACAATAACAATATTTTATTTTCTTCTTTGATGTGTAAGAGTGACAAAATCACAGGGCATTTCAGAGTTGGAAGGCACCTGAAAAGTATCCAGTGTGCCTTTTTTATTTTTGGAGGCATTCAGGGTTAGGTGACTTGCCCTGTGTTATATCTTGCCCAGTATATATCTGAGGTCAAATTTGAACTCAGGTCCTCCTGCCTCCAGGGCTTGTGCTCTATCCACTTCACCACCTAGATGACTCTAGTGTATTTTCTGTGTCTAAAAATATTGGGGGGTGGAGTCAATGTGGCAGAGTAGAAGCAGGACTTCCCCACTGCTCCGGCTTCCACCTTCCTCAATCCATGTAAAAAGGGGACTCTAAACAAACTTTGGAGCTGCAGAACCCACAAAATGACACAGAGAAGCTAACCTCCCTCTGAGGACAGCCCGGAAGGCTGGCAGGAATCGGCCAGCTCAGCGCCCTGGGAGCCCAGCCCAGCCCCGCGCCTGAGGGACTCCAGATCAGCAGCAGCTGTGGCCATTTCCAGATTTATCAACACATAGATGTGAAGGACAAAGTGAGAGGTCAGTGCAGTCTAGATTTTGGGACCCAGTAAGTGGGAGTATGTGAAGCCGCTGAGATGCCAGCACAGCCAGCCAGTGCCACATGGCAGCTTCAGCTCCTGGCCTGCAGAGTGTAGGGGGACCAAGCACCAGGCTTACCACTGAGGGGTAATCACTCTTGCTTTAACCTGCTTGGATCTGGATTGCAGTCTAGGGTGGAGGTCCTGAGGTATGTGTCCAGCTTGCCAGAGCGTGTGGAGACCTCAGAGAGGGCACCCATATAATACCTCTGGCAGCTGAGAAAACCCCAACGTTTGGGACGAAAGCTCCCCTATCTGGTGGCAGAGTCCTACTGTGGCAAAAAGCCCAGAGGTCAAGTCACTGAGGGGCAACATGACCAGGCAAAGGAAACAAAGCAGACAGAAGATTCCAACATTAAACTCCTATTTTGGGGACAAAAAGGAGCAAAGCATGGAACAGGAGGAAGACAGTGAAGTCAGAACTCCTGCACCAAAAGCTTCAAAGGAAAATACAAGCTAGTTACAAGCCATAGAGGACCTTAAGAAGCAGATAAGAGAAGTAGAGGAAAAATTGGGAAGAGAAATGAGAACAATGCAAGAAAATTACGAAATGAGAGTCAACAGCCTGACTGAGGAAAAAAAATCACCTTAAAAAATAGACTAACTCAAATGGCAAAAGAGGCTCAAAAAGGCAATGAGGAGAAGAATGCCTTAAACAGCAGAATTTGCCAGATGGAAAAAGAATCTCAAAAGCTCAATGAGGAGAATCATTGCTTCAGAATTAGATTAGAGCAAATGAAAGCTAATAATTTTATGAGAATTCAAGATACTGTTAAACAGATCCAAACAAATGAAAGAATAGAAGGCAATGTAAAATATCTCATGGGAAAAAGCACTGACCTGGAAAATAGATCCAGGAGAGATCATTTAAAAACCATTGGACTACCTGAAAGCCATGATCAAAGTAAGAACCTTGAAATCATCCTCCAAGAAGTTCTCAAACTGGCCTGATTTTTTAGAACCAGAGGGCAAAACAGAGGTTGAAAGAATCCACCGATCACCTCCTGAAAAAGATCCCAAAACGAAAACTCCTAGGAATGTTATAGCCAGGTTCCGAAATTCCCAGATTAAGGAGAGAATATTACAAGCAGCCAGGAAGAAACCATTTGAATATTGTGGAAACACAATCAGGATAACCCAGGATCTGGCAGCTTCTACACTGAGGGATCGAAGGGCTTGGAATATGATATTCCGGAGGTGAAAGGAGCTGGGATTAAAACCAAGTCACTTACACAGCAAAACTGAGTATCCTTGTTTCAGGGGAAAATATCATCATTCAGTGGAATAGAGGACTTTCAAGCATTCTTGCTGAAAAAAACAGAGTTGAATAGAAAATTTGACACTCAGATACAAGAAGCAAGAGAAACATGAGAAGGTAAACAGGGAAAAGAAATCATAAGGAATTTATCAAAGTTGAACTACTAACATTCCTACATGGAAAAACAATAATTGTAACTTATGAAACTTTTCTTAGTAGTTGAAGGGAATAGAAATATATATATATATGTCTATATATGATGCTATATGGGCATATGAATACATATGTGAATGTGTATATATGTTTACAAGTATACATAGATAGAGGGCACAGGACCAATTTAACAGGAAGGGATGATATTTACAAGGTGAAATTAAGAGGTGAGAGAGGAATATAATGAGAGGAGATGGGGAGAGACAGAATGGGGTAAACTATCTCATATAGAAGAGGCAAGGGAAAATGGTTACAATGGAGGGGAAGAATAGGAAGGCAAAAGGGAATGGGTCAACCTTATTCCCATTGAATTTGGCTTGAGGAGGGAATGAAATACACACTAAATAGGGTATCTCACCCTCCAGGAGAGTAGGGGGGGAAGGGGATGAGAGGGGGGATGGATGATGGAAGGAAGGGCAGGCTGGGGGGGAGGGAAGTTGGAAGTACCACTTTTGAAAAGGGACGGGATCAAAGTAGAGAATAGAACAAGTGGGAGGTGGGATAGGAGGGAGGGAAATATAGTCAGTCTTTTATAATATATCTACTATGGTAATGTTTTGCATTAGCCACACATGTACAACCTATACTGAACTGCTTATCTTCCCAGTAAGGGTGGGTGACAAGAGAGGAAGGGAATGAATCTGGAATTCAAAGTTTTAAAATCAAATATTGAAATATATATATATACTATTATTAATACTATCTTACATGTGATTGGGAAATAAGATATGCAGGCACTGAGGCATGGAGATCCACTGGAAAAGTCGAAAGGGATATGGGAGAAAATATGGCAGAGAGCAGATTGGAGGAGGGGATATCCTGTGGGACTGCTGTTTTGGGGCGGTGGGTAGGGGAAAAAGGGGAGAAAATTTGTAACTCAAAATCTGGCGGAAATGAATGATGTAAATCAGAAGTTAATAAAGCATTTTAAAATATTATTGCTCCCCACCATAATATTCCCCCAAAATGGAAAACCACCCACGAGATCAATCAGTCAATGAATAAACATTTTTTAGTGGTTATGCCCCCTACCTCCCAGGAAAGCCCATTGTCTTTGGGGATAACTCTGAGAGTTCTGGAAAACCATTCAAAAGTGTCTGGATTATTTCAGGCCTCCTGGACAGGCTGACATTCTGTCCTCATTGCTTCTAGCAGCAGGTGGCTGGCACCTGGCCCTTGTCCCCTAAGGCGGGCCTTTTCCCACAGCCTCCCCCAAAAGACCCTACTAAGAGGGAGAGAACAGCTCCCTCAGTGATGGCCGCTAGTCGGGGCCCTTAAGCCTTTGGTTCTGGGAGAAACCGGCTCTTCTTTGCGCTCCCCTTCTCCAACCCTTTTCACTCCCCCTTGACAAAGCATTTTCTCTTCTGTTAGGAAAGCCATCCTACTAACTTTCTTCTCATTTGTTTGTTTGGTGCCTGTTTTCCAAGTCCTGATGTTGCCCTGGGGCCTAAATTTAGCTAGCACCCCATCTCTGCCTCTCCCCACTTCTTGTCTTCAAGGCCCAGCTCCTGTAAGCTCGCTTATTCCTGCAGGCTCCCAATGACTCTGTGTGTGTCCTGGGCCTCCTGTGAGACTGTTCTTCCTGCCCCTTCTCAGCTCCTCAGGGTCAGGACCTGAGATAGACTCAGCTGTGGCGTGGAGCTGCAAGCTGATCTTGGTTCAGGTTCTCCTCTGGGCCATCAGACCAACAGGAGTCGGTTGCCATGGAGACTGAGGTGGAGGTGATACACAGAGCAGGGAGGTCAGGTTGCCCAATAAGGCGTTCCCATGCACCCTCCTCTCAGGCAAGTTCAGCAGTATCTTCTGTCACTCGTGGATTGCATCCTATTTTTGGGGGGAAGGGAGGGGTTCTCGAGGCATGACCCAGACTAGGCCCAGTGGTACCTACCACCAGCATCACTCCAGGCCACAAACCCAAAGAACTGGTCATTCTCCCCATCCCCACCCTCACTGCACAACTGGGTTCAAGTCCCAATCCAGACACTTACTAGCTGTGTGACCCTGGGCAGGTCACTTAACCTCTCTGTGCCTCGGTTTCCTTATTTGTAAACTGAAACTCTTGAACTTGATAAGAGGCAACAAGGTGACATAATGAATAGAGCACTGAACCCGGAGTCAAGAAGACCTGCGTTCAAATCCTGGGCGAGTCACTTAAACCTCCATCTCAGTTTCCTCAACTGTAAACTGAGGATAATAAAAGCATCTATCTCCCAGGGCTGTGAGTTGCCCTCAATGAGACATTTGTAAAGTGCTTAGCACGGAGTCTGGTGCGTAGTAGGCACTTTACATACTTATTTCTTTCCTTTTCTCACTCTGGTGCCTGACTGTCCATTCACAGTGCCAAGCTGCAGGTCTTAGCACTTAATAGTTGCTGGATTGTAAAACTGAATTCCTACTTCAGGTACTCATCCAGGGTACGTCCATGGTGAGAAGACTCCCATCCTGGTAAGAATCCAGCTCTGGTCTGAAAAAAAAAAAGGCCTTGCTATTTAAAGTCCTCCACCCACACTAAAGAAACTAAGGTCAAAGGACTCACCACCTGGGCCCTGAGCCATCCTCCAAGCCTTGAGGCCATTGGCCAATTCCGAAATTCCCAGGTTCCTGAAGCTGATTTGTATTTAAAGGCAACTAAGCTCCCAGACGAGTTTCCCTACTCCTGTGATCTCTCAGGTGTGGACAAAAAAACCAAAAAAGGTGTTATTTATTCAGCTTGGCAAAACCAAAGGGCGCTAGGAGGTACGTGAAGGCCTCTGACAACAAACCCGACTACTGTGAAAATCCCAGATTGGTTAGACCGAGGATCCTCCTGCTGAAACCAGGGTGGAATTGGATTCCAGTAAACCCCAGTGCCCACTTCCTGGGTGACACTCTAGGGTGTTGGGAAGCCTGGTCACCGGACCCAGGGCTGGGACAGCAGACGGGGAACAGCAATGTTACAGCATCCCTAAATCAAGGAGGCTTTCGGTGCCTAGAAGGAGCTAGACAATGTCAGGAGGGCTGGATTTGAAGTTCCTCCCCCTGCTCAATCTTCAGTGGCTCCCCAGTGCTTGTAGGATGAATTATAAACACCTCATTTCTAGTCATCACCTAGCTTTCCAGTCTCATTTCTTATGGACAGCTAGGCAGAACAGTGGTTAGAATTCCGAGCCTGAAGTCAGAAAGATGTGAGTTCAAATCCAGCCTCAGATACTTACTAGTTGTGTGACCCTGGGCAAGTCACTTAACACTGTTTCTCTTCTGTCAAATGAGCTGGAGAAGGAAATGGCAAACCAATCCAGTATCTTTGCCAAGAAAACCCCAAATGGAGTCATGGAAGATTCGGACACAAAAAATGACTAAACAACAAGTTAGATAGAACAGTGGTTAGAGCACTGGGTCTGGAGTCAGGAAGTCCTGAGTCCAAATCTACGCTCAGACATTTCCTAGCTGTGTGACCCTGGGCAAGTCACCTAACCTCTGTCTCAGTATCCTCAACTGTAAAATGAGGCTAATAAAAGCACCTACCTCCAAGGATTGTTATAAAGATCAAATGAAATATCTGTAAAGTGCTACACAAATGTGGGATGTTGTTACAATGTCACCTGGCTTCCTATACTCTCCATTCCAGTCAAACCTGGTCTGCTAGTGGATGATGGCACAACGCGAGCCTTTGCACAAGTGTCTCGCCTCTTCCTCTGAGTTCATCATTGCCTCTGAAGCATGACCTGGCCCTGCTCCTGCCCCAGACCTCTCCTGACTGCCCAGTACTTAGGACTCTAACCCAACTTCTTCCAAATCCTTTGTATTACTTTGTAGCCACCATTATATTGACCTAGATGTATACAGAAGAAACCTCTAGCAGAACAGAAGCTGTCTGGGGGCAGGGGCTGTTTGTCTCTGCTTCTGCAATACATTCCTCTTTCATTCTGTCTGTTAAAGCCCCTCCCTTCCTTCAAGGGCACACTGAAACCAGCATGGAATTGGACTCCAATAAACCCCTCAGTGCCCACTTCCTGGGTGATGTCATAGTGCACAGGGCACCTGCCTGGACCGGCCTCAGACACTTGCTAGCTGTGTGACCCTGGGCAAGTCACTTCACCCTGTTTGCCTCAGTTTCTTCATCTGGAAAATGAACTGGAGAAGGAAATGGGAAACTGCTCCAGTATCTCTGCCAAGAAAACCCCAAATGGGGCCACAGAGAGTTGGATATGACTGACATGACCGAACAACAACAACCCTTCCTTCAAGGCTCAGCTGAGATGCCCCTTTACTGGGCTCCCCCCATCCCGACCTCTAGCACTACCTCTAACTCTACTAGACAATAAAACTGAGCTGTCCCCTCTTCGTGTTTCTCCCTGGGCCCTGTCTAGACCTCCTCTTTACGTTCATCTCCGTTCTCTTTATGTGCAATAGAAAAATGTCATAAACCAGTGTGTCTGGCTTCAGGCGTCCCCCACGGCAAGGCAGGGCAGCTAATGGTTATCAGAGGAAGCTGCCAGACCTCAGTGTCTCAGGGACTTGGACAGTGTCAGGAGGCACAAGAGAAAAGAGAGGGAAATTGCAGGGGAAGAAGTAAGGGAAAGGGTGAGGGAACATGTGTAGGGCAAGTGCCCCCACCAAAACTCTTGTAAACAAAGTCCCACCAGACCATGAGCTCCTGGAGGGCAGGGACTGTCTTTTACCCCTTTTCACATCCCCAGTGCTTAGCCCAAAGCCTGGCACACAGTAGGTACTTAATAAATGTTTATTGATTGACTCGTGTTGTTAGATGTGTTTTGCTGAGTAAAAGACGCTGTTCTCAGAACCTGTTACCTGGCATTTGGGGGAATGGATCCCTTGCAGTCCAGTGGGTGCTGAGGGATAATTTATCCACCACTATTCCCTGTGTTTTCCCTTTAGGAGATATGGGAACAGAAAATTATTCTTCTACTTTATTTCCTCTTGTTACATTATGTTTATGTTTTAAATGCTTTTGCTGTTGGATTCTTAGCTTTATATTGTTCACTGCATTATTCAAAAGATCACAGATTTAGGTCTAAAAGAGACTTAAGAGAAGGAAGGGAGGGAGGGAGGAAGAAAGAAGCATAAAGTACCTACTATGTGCCAGCCACTGTGCTAAGCACTTTACAGATTTTGTCTCATTTGATCCTTGCCACAGCCCCAGGAGGTATGTGTCATTATTATTACCCAGTTTTACAGTGGAGGAAACTGAGTCACAGAGCAGTTAAGTGACTTGCCCAAGATCACAAAGCAATTGTCTGAGGCAGGATTTGCTCTCCTACTTTCCTAATCCCAAATCCAGGGATATAGGCCATAATGTTAAACTCAAGTAGAAACAGATCTCTGTGAGCTACAGATCTTTGCTGTTCATTCTTGGAGAGAACCAAAACAGCCCCACAATGTCTGACTGTGGCTGATGGGACCAATACAAACTCAGAACGCTCTGCCTTAGGCTGGGCATAAATAGTCCCTTTGAACATTCGGGGCCGATTCCCTAAATATGTGAATCTCATGTTTCTTTTGAGCTGTTACAATCCTGCTTTGCTCACAGAGCCCAGCACCTTCTCTGATGTGGGCATGCCATGATGGGCGGTCCCGGGCCAGGGTCTCCCATGTCACACAGTCAATTCCAAAGTTCCTAAGAGAGACCTTGACAGTGTCCTTGTGGCTTCTTCTGACCACCGCATGAACACTTGCCCTGTGTGAGTTCTCCATAAAATAGTCTTTTTGGCAAGCAACATGGCCAGCCCTTTGGAGCTGAGCTCTCTGCAGCAGAGTTTGAACTGCAATGGATTCTCATGAGGTCCTGTCAGCTGACCTGGGCTCTCCCTGACACCCAATCGGCCAGTTCATTGTGTTAGCATCCAACAGCTTGGCATGGCCAGAACACCAAGGCCATTTCGTTGTCTGGGGTCCACTGAGCACCCATGAGGCAGTCCTGGCCCTCTTTAGACCTCTGTTGGCCCCTTTTTTCTTTTGGTTGTTCTTGAAAAAGTAAAAGAAAAAGTGAAGTGATAACAATGCAAACATCTCAGCAGCCATGGTGGAAATGAGCTCTTCCTCAGCCATCTGCAATCAAGCCCATCCAAAGGCCATCTGGGGGGTTAGGCACAGCTCTAACGTACTGCCACCTGGTGGTGGCCTGGGTATCATTCACTGGACAGAAATGAGTTCCAGAAACAGACCCCAGAGGCCCAAGGCAATAACCTAGTACTAGAATTGCCTGAAAGGCCAAGGTCAAACTGTGTGGGACCAAATCAGGAAAAACTGGAGCCCCCATAGAGCTCCCTTTCCTTGAAACAGTACATTTGAAAAACATTCTGTTTAACAGAAATCCCCTGTTCAGGGGACCCAAGATTTAGAACTATAAGAGAATTCAGAGATGCCTGATACAGGGGTTTAACAACAGGCTCCCCAGGAAAAAAGTGCTCATGACACACTTTAAGTTTATCCTGCATTAATAACATTTTTGCCATCAGTTTCTTAAATCTTGATAAACAACAAAACAAATGGTCTTAATCTGTAGCATGTGCCAATTTCTAAATTGTCAATGCACTCACTGGAAATGTAACAATGTTTGAGCTGGCTCCCATACATCTCCTTCAAGCTGCCCATAACAGTAGAGGGAAACTGAGGACAATGGTGGCAACAGTGCTTTGGGGTCCCCAGAGACTGGACGTCCACCCAAGTGGGCTCCAGATTCACAGGCAGCAGAGCAAAGGAGGGATTTGGGCCCATTGAGGTGTGCCTGGGAATATCCAACACCCCTTTTACACACACTTATGGAGGGTATGTACGCCAAGTGGGACTGACTGAGATGTGGAGCCTATAGGGTCTTTACTGGACCCTAGGTGCTACAGCCGCTGTTGTAATCAATCTTCTTACTGCTTCCTTTCTTCTCTTCCCATTGACATTAGAATGTAAAGTACATGGAGGGTAGTACTATGAGATTAGGATGGTACCAGATTGTGGAGGGCTTCAAATGCCAAGCAAAACCACTAAATTCCACAAGGGCTGTGATAGTGTCTTGTCTAATTTAAGACACCATTCTGTCCCACTCTTCATCCAACTTTTCTGCTCACACTCGAGTTGCCAAACACTGATGGTGGTATGGCTGGTTGGCAACACTCATGCCAGCTGGGCCCACTCTAGTTTGATGTCATCTAACCTTAACCTTGTGGTCACTGATGCACAGTATTCTCTGTATTCTTTGCTAATTGGCTATCAGGCTCCTCTACCCTTCCTTCTCCTCAACCCCACCCACTCTCTGCAAAGAACTTTGCCTCCTCCATTGCTGAGGAAATCAAGACCATCTGTTGTGAATTCCTCCATTCCCCCACACCAGACCTCAATTTCACCCCCTTTCCCTTCCTCCTTAGCTCCAGTGTCTGTGGAAGAAGTGGCCAAGGCCCCCTCCATCTTGTGCCCTCAGTCATCCCATTAGTTCTCATGTCTTCTAGAGATCTGAGCCTCCCGCTGTTCCCTTTCACCTCTCCCTGCCAATCCCTCTCCAGTAGTGGGCCTACAAATGCACCTGGAACTCCACCACCCTGAAAAAGCTTTCTCTTGACCTATCCAATTAGGGAAGTGTTTCCTGGCTCTTTGTCCAGGCCCCACCCACCTCCCACCCTCTCTCCTCTTCATTCTGCAGTTCCTTTCTCAGTGGCCTCGGTTTTTTTTTTTTGTCTTTATTAATTTGTTTGTTTACTTTTAGTTTACAAGATTCAGTTCCACAATCCCTTGAGTTTCAAATTTTCTCCCCCTCCTTTTCCTCCCTTCCCCCCCCTCCCCCCCCCCCCATGGCGGCATGCAATCAAGTATAGGATCTGCAAATACTTTCACATTAGACATTAGTCAGGTTGTAAAGAAGGATTATATCAGATGGAATGAACAATGGGAAAGAGGAAACAAAACCAAACAAGAAAAAGAAAGAAAGCAGGTGGTTTGCTTCAGTCTACATTTGAACTCTGTTCTTTCTAGTTCTTTCTCTGAATGTAAACATCTCTCTCCATCATGAGTCTTTTGGAGTTGACTTATAGCCCTGCATTGCTGAGAAGAGTCCGGTCTATCAAAGTTGGTCGTCACACATATGTCGTGTCTGTAATTGTGTACAAATTTCTCCTGGTTCTGCTCTTCTCACTCAGCATGAGTTCGTATAAGCCTCTCCAGGTAAATATGAAGTTCATCTGCTCCTCATTTCTTATAGCACAATAGTATTCCATAACATTCATATACCATAACTTGTTCAGCCATTCCCCGATTGATGGGCATCCCCTTAATTTCCAATTCTTTGCCACCACAAAAAGAGCTGCTATAAATATTTTTGTACATATGGGTCTTTCTCCCATTTCTATGATCTCTTTGGGATACAGACCTAGAAGTGGTATTGCTGGGTCAAAGGGTATGAAATTATTTATAGCCCTTTGGGCATAGTTCCAGATTGCTCTCCAGAATGGTTGCATCAGTTCACAACTCCACCAACAATGCATTAGTGTTCCAATTTTTCCACATCCTCTCCAGCATTTGTCATTTTCCTGTTTTGTCATCTTAGCCAATCTGACCGGTGAGATGTGGTACCTCAGAGTTGTTTTGATTTGCATGTCTCTAATCAATAGTGATTTAGAGCATTTTTTCATATGCTTATAGCTATCTTTAATTTCTTCCTCTGAAAACTACCTGTTCATATCCTTTGACCATTTATCAATTGAGGAATGACTTGTATTTTATAGATTTGACTCAGTTCTCTTTACATTTTAGAAATGATGGCTCCATTGTTTTAATTAGATCATAAACTCAAGATCATTGGGATAAAGACAACTGAGCCTTAGATCATGCCCTAACCTCTCTCTAAAGCTCCAATTCTGTATCACCAACTTCCTGCTGTCTGATGTGTCCTGCAACGGAGAAGCTATAGGATGGGACTTTAGGGGAGGGTCTTCTCCTCTCACATCGTCTGCTACAAAATCTGTGGAGTCCACTCTAACCCCATCACTGCAGCAACATAGGATGTACATTCTCTGATTGTCTGCAGCTGCTTTCTGCTCCTGGTGGTAGGGCATTAGGGGAGTGGTCTGGGCCTCTGGAAAAGATGCTGAGACAATACATCTCATCTGTAGACCCTGGGTAATTGGAGGAGGGCTCCAGGAGTGGCAAAATGTTCACAGAATGAGGGGCTGGACTGGAGATCACAGAGCTCTGGCTGGAGGAGGCCTCACTTGGCAGGTCCCTCCACTTGGTGCCTCCAAAGGCATCCTCTCAACAAGTGCCCCTCCAGCCCCGGCTTGAATACCTCCACAGCCTGAAGCTAAGACAACATGCCCAGCTCCTGCCTAGCCACTGAATGACAGCCAGAACTCAAGTCTTTGGTGCCCAAGCACCCTACCTCATTGCTCCTAATCTGACTGTTTGTATTCTGAAATGATTCATATGTAGAAAAACCAAACACCTGATCACATCATTCTGCAAAGTGAAACACAGCAATCAGTCATTTGATGCTGTTTCCAGGGCTGAGAAAACCTTTTCTAAAGTCCAAAGAATACCAAGCAATATCAGAATGTGCTTAAGTCCACCCAAGAGCCAATTAAAATGGAAGCTAGTTGGTCTGAGTACATTGTCAAAAATTCTAAAAAAAATGTCCAACCCTGTCAGCCTGAGTCACCATACCTCTTTTCTGCTGTCACTTGGAAGAGAGATTAGATTTGCTCAGAGTGGATGGCAGACGTAGGAGCAAAGAGAAGAAATAGTAAAGAATCACATCTAGGGTCAATGTCAGGAAAAGCTTCCTGATCACAGAGAGCGATCCCAGAGTAAAATGGTGCTCTCTCCCTTGCTGGAGGTCTTTGAGCAGACTAGAGGACCCCTTGTCATAAGAGGGGACATGTGAGGAGGTACAGCTTGGACTAGGTGGTTTTTGAGGTCCCTTCTAGCTCTGAGCTATCCTGGGACTCATTATTTATTTGTAGTCCTTGATAGCCTGGGGAAGGGAGGGGAGGCAGGGATGCTATGGAGACATGTTACCTATGGCCTGGTCAGGGGCACCCTCTTCCCACCAGGGGGCCCCAGTTCTAGATCGGATTGTGGACTAAGTTTAGTCAAAGGGAGCTTGACTTCTAAAAATGGTTGGAGGGGACTCAGGCTCTTCTTAAACACCATGGTTGATTATATACTTATCCTAGAGTTGAATCCTCCCCAACTCAACAGTCTCACTAAAGTGTCTCATGTTTCAAGGTTTTAAGTATCAATTGATCAAAAAGCATTTACTAAGCTTTTATTATGTGTGAAGCGTGGTCTAGGTGCTGGAGGTACAAAGAAAAGATAATAAGGGTCCCTGCCCTCCAGAAGCTTATATTCTAACTGGGAAGACAACATGTATATTAATCAGTTCCTACAAGACAAAGGGCAGGCCCTAGCATTTGGGGGAACCAGGAAAGACTCCTGGAAGAGGAGGTAGAGGAGATAACTGGGAGAAGAGAGAAGAAGGAAAATAGATAGCTGCACTTTCAACACAAGTCAACTTCAATTTGATTTGAAGTCAAATATACTGGGTTACTGATCACTTACTATGTGGAAAAATCAGTACGACTGATCAGTACACCAAAAAAGCCTGAAAATATGTGCGATGTTCATGCACTACTTGACTCACAAAGAGTTATGGGGAAAAGAAATAGATATATAGATAGATGGATGGCTGGATGAATAGATACATTAATAGATGAATATAGAGAGTCAACTAGTTTTAAATACCTACTACATGCCAGATGCTGTTCTAAGAGAGACATATACATACATAAATAGATACATAGCTTGATGGATGGATAATGGATAGATGGTCAACTAGAATTCAAGCCCACACCATGTGCCAGGGACCATACTAAACAACAGATCAGCTAGATACATACACACATGATAAACATATGGCTGGATGGATGAATGAACGCCATAAATGCTACATGACTATGAGTAGTTGTCATTCTTTCAGGGCTGTTGTTTTAGCAGTCCTAGGATGGATGGATACCTCTCCCGTCCCCCACCTCCCTCCTCTCCCATCACAAACACATACTGTGAGCTCCCTGGCCAGGGTTTAGGATTTACTTTGTGAATAGAGTGGCAGGAAGAAGACCTCAAGCTGGGCCTCCTTGACTCAATGCCCTGACCAATTGATGGAGAAAACCAACCACAGGGCACAAAGATATGTGATCGAAGAGCGAACTGTCTAGAAGTAATTCTCAATCTAAAATGAAAATGTAAGTAAATTTCACAAGCCCCCACCCCCACCCCGGACTGCTCAGGGCTCCATTACTGTTCCACCTGGACAACCCTGCCCTCAGGACCAGGGGGCAGGCAGGAGTTCCTAGTGAGACCTCCTGCCTGCTGCCTATGCTGGTGACAGCACCCAGATGCATGTTGGTTATTTACACAGACTTGGTCACTAGTCCTCAGCACTGAGATGAAGAAGATTGTCCTGGAAAGAGAATACTTTCAAAGCCCTCCATCCTGTGCCTCACTGAGACTGAGGAGTCCAGTAAATAACATTTGGAAAGACCCCCGGTGCTGGTCAGGAGACTAAATGTATCCGTCGTGGGGGGCGGGGGGAGGAATAGGGAGGCTGCTGGTAGGCAGGAAGATTGGCTTTGTACACAGGTGGGACTGAAAGGATACTCTCTCCTCATCCCCACCCCCATTTAAAAATCCAGAAATATAAGAACTGAAAATACATGTGCTTATAAACAGAAAAAGAAACCAAAAGCCTTACCCAAAGATTTGTTCCTTTATTGTTAGATGCTTGATATGCTAGATATTGTAAAAATTGAAGTAATTAAACAGAAGTATGTGATCCAAAGACCTTATACACCATTCATGGCCGGGAGGAAAGTATTACTTTGAAGCCTGAGTCAAGAACACAAGACCCCTCTTTACCTGGATGCCTGTAAATTCCTGGCAGAGCATCCAGTGCCAACCAAGGGTCGGTTTTTGCTCATTCATTTCATGAGTGATATTTCAACTCATTCAAAGAGGGTAATAAGACTTTGTTAGACCATATAAGCTCCTTGAAGGCAAGACACCTTCATCTAAGCCTTGTCCCACCCCCTGCACTTAGCCCCACCTGATTGCTCATTCTCTGAGTGTAGTAAATGTTTGTGGCATTCATTTTTGTATTGTTTTAAGTGAGCTCCCAAGTCCTAATTAACAATGACCTATTAGCTATTGACTATGAATTACTATGTTCAATGCAATTACAATTCATCCCTTCCCTCCACACCAGTGGTCCCATTCCCTCCTACATCCCTGTTTTCTTCTTCCTTCAGCTCTTTGTCTTTTTCCAGTTCAGCCTGGTTGGCATCTTCATCCTCCTCATCATCCTCCTCTAGCTCCACTGCATATTTCTTTTCGTCTTCTTCTTCTTCTTTGGCTTCTATTTTTTTCTTGGTCTCTTCCTGTTGTTTTCTCTTTTCCTCTGCTTCATAGGCTTCCCTCCATATCCTTTCCGGGTCCTGTTTTGAATATATATATATATATATATATAAAATTTCCATATAATTTAGAGGTGATGTAAATTCCAGACAACTCTAATTTCCCCCTCTCCCCATCTCTGACCTTTGAGAAGAGACCTAACCTTTAAGGTCAGGTTCGTTGGTTCCTCCTACAGAAAGCCTTCATTGATTTTGCCTCCTCCCCAGGTCAGAAGCTCTCTCTCCCTCCGCAAACCCTGCATAGCATTTTGTTTATCTCTGGTTCTTGTGGTCTATATTGCACTAGAGTTACTATAAAGTTATAATCTACGGTATTATATAGTTGTATTGTTTCCCTTCCCCTCTCCCCCCTCCATATGTACTCCATATATTATTATATACTCCATAAGGGCAAGAATTGTCTTAACTGTCTACAGCTGTCCTCATCAGTACCTAGCACGATATCTTGTACATAGTAGGTACTTTAGCAAACCCTGTAGGAGAAATTTTAGTTCCTTGGCTACATTCTAAAGGGTCTGTAGGATGGTGTTCATTTTCTTGGGGGGGGAGAGTTGGAAGAGACCAACCCTTGGGGATTCCAGAGGAAAATAATCTTTCCCTCACAAAATTTCTTACAATACTTATTGTAACCTCTCCTTTCTGTGTATCTTCTTCCCTTGTAGCCTAGTTATTTGTGTAGTTGTCCTTTCCCTTACAAATTCCTTGAGGGAAAAACTTTGCATCTCTAGCACTTAACACAGTGTCTTTTGCATAGCAGGCATGTGACAATTATTTAATGAGTTGAATGGAGGTGTCATTGATGAACAAATTGTCCACCAAGAGAGGAACAGGTATACTCATTCACTGTTGGTGGAATTGCAAACTTGTAGAATCTTTTTGGAGGGCAAGCTGGCTCTCTGTACACAGTTACAAATAAAAGTTTTGGAAAAGTTAAATAATCACACCCTTTGACCCAGTAATTCTTTTGTTGGTAATAGACCCTGAAAATGTAGCCAAAATAAGCAAAAATGAAAACAAAACCATTCATAGCAAGGATCCTATGTCATTATAAAAATTCCCAGAGCACAACAACCTGGAAATCTCCTAAGTGTCCAAGAATAGGGAAATGGTTATATAAAGTATGATCAGTTAATGGAACATAACAGTGTAATTCAAAGAAGACTAACAGATGTGAGGAATGGGAAGAAATCCAGGAAGATTTACTTTAAATAACGCAAAGCAAAAAAAGGAAAAAAAAGGACTGAAAGACTAGAGGGCACAGTAATCATTGAATGTGAATGAGAAGACAAACCAAAAAATCTTATTGAGGACCTAGGACTTAACAATATTTATGTGTTGAAATTCATTATTTTGCAGCTTCCTGACAAAGGATTGATGAACTCAAGATATGGAATGAGATGTGTATTTCTGGGCATGGCCAATGAGAAAAGTTGTTTTGCTTGACTATGCAGATTTGGTTATCAAGACTTTGGTTTTCTCTGCTTTCTCCCAATGGGTAGGACCCAGGGAAGGAGGGAGGGGAAAAAAGTGTATGTTAATTTAAAACAAAATAAAATTTATTTGAATTATTAAAAAGAAATCATGTTAGATATAAAATAACACTAAGTATATTTAATGACTGTATTGATGCCTAATGCTCATTTTTTTTTTTGCTTTTTTTTGGAGGGGGGAAGGTAGGGCAATTGTGGTTAAGTGACTTGCCCAAAGTCACGTGGCTAGTTTTTTTGTGTTAAATGTCTGAGGTCGGATTTGAACTCAGGTTCTCCTGACTCCAGGGCCGGTGCTCTATTCACTGTGCCACCTAGTTGCCCCCTAATGCTCACCTTTTAATAAAAAAATTGTTATATATACTTATTTTTCTTTTTGGTCTCCTAGGATTGCGGGGGGGGGGGGTCCCTGGGGCTTGTAAGCTGTGCCAGTAAAGAGTCTTCCTGACTTCCAAAGGGAAGCAGTCTCAGTTAACCCTGCTAGACTCATTGCTAACAAATCAGCCACCAAGTGATGAATTCTTTGGTTATAACAAAGAATTCCAGGGCATGGTGAGTGATTAACGTATAATTATGTGATCCTGCTGAAATTTGCCCATGACCAGAAAAAGACTCAGCTTACTTTTCTTATTCCCCAGGTCTGATTTCCAACTTTTTCTGCAAATTCTTCATCATTTGTCAGGAGGAAATTGTCAAATATAGAACCAGATTTTACCTGTTGGAAGAAAAGATACTTGGGATAATTACCATGAATTTAGATGTGATGCTCCTCAAAGAAATGTTTTTGTTTTCTCCCAAAGTCAACAAATATTCTTCTTGAACCATGGGATAATATCTTCAGTGGCTGTAAAAGCAGCTTAGATGCAGGGAAGACACAAGGCCGAGATCTGGTAACCAAGGCCCTCTGCACTCAGGGACCACACTAGATGCCTAATTTTTGCTCCCCCTCTGCCTTCACCCTCAATTCCACTTTCCATATGCCATATTGTAGCCAGACTTTGCCATTTACTTTCTCCTAATCTTTATCTGTTGGAACACCTTATCTGAGCTTATATTCATGCTTCCCTTCCTTCCCGGCCCATCTCAGCTGCTGCCTCTTTCAGGAAGCCTTCCCTGATTCTCACAGTGTCCAGAGCTGGGGAAGTGAGAATCCCCCTTTCCTTTGCCCTGTCTAGGCCACCTGGAAGACTGACCCAGCTGTAAGTATGATCTTTCATTCGGTTCTAGGCACCAATAGGAAACACTGCAGTGTGTTCACGAGAGGGCAGGTGATGGGCATATGAGAGGGGACCCACTGAAAGAATTGAGGATGTTCATCCTGGAGAAGAGAAGACTTGGGGGTAAACAGGAGAGCCCCTTCAAGGTTCCACAAGAAAAGTTCTTGTGTGGAAGACACAGAAGAGTTGTTCTGTTTGGGTGCCAGAGAGAAGAACCAGGAGCAGGGTGTACATATGGTGGTGGGGCCGGGGGAGCTGCAGAAAAGACCAATCTGGGTGAGATGACGAGAACTGCTTCCTTCCATCATGAGATTACAGTTTGGAGTAAGTAGAGATCTGGGTTGAAATCCTACCCTAGACAGTTATTAGCTATGCAACCCAGACCAGTTTTGTCATTATAGATGATAATAATAGTGCTAACAATAATACCTGTGGTCCCTACCTCATGATGTTATTGCAAAGATCTAGTTAGATAATGGCTGACAAATTTTAATGCACTGGGTAAATGCCAGCATGGCTAGATGACAATTCATTTGAAAAAGATCTGGGAAAAAAAAAAAAGAAAAAGATCTGGGGGTTTCTGTGGAATGCAAACTCAATATGAACCCACAATGTGTCAGAGCAGCCCCCCGAAAGCTTACGTGATCATAGGCTGCATTCTCATCATGCCCACTCTCTGAGAGCAGTGTCCAGAGCTGGGGAAGTGAGAGTCCCCCTGCCCTTTGCCCCGCCTAGGCCACTGATGGAAGACTGGCTTCAGCTCTGGCCATGGGATTTTCAGAAAGCCATTGATAAACTGGAGAATGTCAAGAGGTGACAGTCAAGATGGGGAAAGGCTTGGTTGACGCCATATGGTGGACCCGAGGATATTTGGCATGGGGGAGGGGAGGAGACGAGAGTTGTCTTTAAGCATTTGCAGGGCTGTCCATTGAGGAAGGCTTGTTCTTGTTCTACTTGGCCCCTGAAGGCTGAATCTGGAGAAGCTGCAAACAGGCAGATTTAGGCTGGATGTAAGGAGGAAATCACTAGTAATTAGAACTGTCCCAAGGCTGCCTTGGGAGGTCGGGAGCTCCATCTCCTTAAAGGTCTTAGGGCAAGGCCAGCTGAAGGTCAATTGGAAATGTTATAGAAGAAAGACTTGGCCAGAGATGGGCTGGCCATCTGAGTGCGTCTGAGGTGTCTGCACTTCTGAGGTTCTAGGACCTCGTAGTCATTGACTTTGATGTCTGAATTCTATCCAGTTGCACTCGATTGCTTTTTTATTTTTTTGCCCAATACTGGATTTTTTTGAAAACTGTTATTTACTAACACATTTGGTATATTTTGAATATATTATGAAATCTTGCAGAGTGAGTTCCTTTTTTGGTATTTTAAAAAGAATAACTCTACTTATTAAAATGTCTATTTATAATTCTGCCTCCCCTGAAGTTCCAGTTTAGAGCGTACTGTTGGTACAGGAGTGAAGCTGGTTCTCAAAGGCTCTACTACCAGAGACTGTGAGGGTGGGAGTGTGTTAGCAAGGATGGAACTGTGTCTGTCAGATGAGAATGAGCCTGGCTCACTGCTGAAAGACTTATCACCCTATAGCATACAGGGCTGGACCTGGATAGGGGAGGACCTGGATTCGAATCCCAGCTCAGCTACTTGCTACCTGTGTGACCTGGATAAGTCCCTTCACCTCCATGAGCGTCAGTTTCCCCATCTGTAAAATGAGAGGATTAGACTCAATGGCCGAAGAGGTCCCTTCCTGTTCTAGAACTAGGACCCTATGATCCAGTTTGGCCAAGAGGCTTGGATCTGGCCCATCATTCTCGGCTGTCCTGATCCTTCTGACATTCTCAATCCAGAAAGCTGTTCATGAAGACTTGAGGGGCCACAGGTCAGAGATGCTACAGTAAGGATTCTCCCATCAGACCTGGGTGTAGATTACCTGTCAGTGTTTGGCTGGATCTGGGACCTCATGGGTATGGGCATTCCCACCCACACAGATCCCTCTCTTTCCCTGGCTTCTCATCCTGGGCACTTTTATCTATGTCCATCAATCAATCCATAAGCATTTCCTAAGTGGCTATGATGTTCCAGGCTCTGAAGCCTCTGGCCTTCTTGGCCTTATCCTCAAGCAGCTCTTCTCTTCTTGCCTCTCACTCCAGCCCATTTACTTACCCTTCTCCTGGCTAGTCCCTTCCTTTCCTGATCTCATACTTAAAAAAAAAGATTCTGCCAGAAACGGCCTCCCTGCTCACCTCTGCCAAATGAAGTTCAACCTGTCCTTCAAGGTACCGCTCCATTCTCCCTCCTCCAAAAAGTCTCCCCCGACTTCCCCAGCCAAACAAGCTGTCTCCTACCTGGAACCACTCAGAACACTCCATACCTCTCTGAAACCAGCTTTGTCCTTGATTTTTTTTACTTGTGCCCATGTTTCAACCCATCAGGGCAGGAATCATGTGTGATTAATTCCAATGAATCCCTCTTAATACTGAGCACAAAGCTTTCTTTGCTTGCTCCAAGAGGGTAATGGAGGGGAAGCAATTCTAGAAGGAGCCCTGAAGTTAGGAGCCTTGGGTTCATATCATGGATACCGCCAACTAGTTCTGTGACCTTGGGCAAGTCACTTAAACTCTTTGAGAAGCCTCAGTTTCCCCATGTATAAAATGGGAATATTGATGGTTATCATGTCCGCTTCACAAGGTTGTCAAGAAGAAAGCACTTTGGAAATCTGAAAGCACTTCAGAAAAAGGCCCGTTGTTATTAGGGTTTATTGAGAGGACAGGGATTCAACTGAGTAGTCTGCAAGAAGTTTTTATTTTGTACCTACTATGTGCCAGGATACAAAGACAAAAATAAAACATTTCCTTCCCTCAAGGAGCTTACATTCTACTGAGGATACAACATAGCAAATATAAAATTAATTAGAAAATACAAAATACATACAATGTAATGGGGAAGAAAAGACATTGGCAGCTAGGGGGTTACTAGAGGCAGAGAAGGAATTGTAGCTATGATTTCATTGTTATCATCACTCCCAGGGGAGGGAATTCCTTTTGCCAGTTTTGCCAATCTAGAGAATTACCTACAGCCCTTGGAAATTAAGTGACTCACTCAGAGTCACATAGTCAGTATGTGGTCATAGGTAGGGTTTGAACTGAGGTCTTCCTGACTTCAAGGGGTCGAGTCTCTCTCCACTATGCTACACTGCCTTTCCAACAGAGATGGGAAAATTAAATGAGGCCTTGGTTTCTAGAGTAGCAGTATAACAATAACAACAGTAATCCACTAGATTTGAAGCATCCTTTCAACTTTTCAAAGCTTATTCACATCTACGATCTCACTTTATTGTCACGAGTAACTAAGGATGCAGAGAGCAGGTATAATTATGCCATTTTATAGATGAGAAAACTGAGGTGCAGAGAGGGAAGTAGGCACTTAGGGGAGAGTCAGGTCTGTCCATCCTAAACCTCAGGCTCTTTTTGCCTACACAGGGTTCATTAACACCTTGATGGGTTGGGAGGTTTAGTCTTGTTCTGTTTGACCCCAGAGGGCAGGACCCAGAGCAAGGGAAGGAAGCTGGGAAGAGGCAGGACTAGGACAGAAGTCAGGAGAAACTTTGTAATACTTCTTAGTTTCTAAAAGTAGGATGGATTGCCTTGACAGATAGGCAGAACGGGGGCTTCAAGTGACAGAATGGATTCCTATTCATTTATGGGTTGGACTAGAATCCCTCTAAGGTCCATTTCCTCTATGAAGTTCTGTGATTCCAAGTGTTTGCCACTTAATTATTACATGCCAAATGTTTATGCATTTAATTACTACATACCTGCCAGATATCCAGGCCCAGGACACTGATGTTGTAATATCTGTAAATATTGGGGTCTGCTTTATACTTCGGATTGTCGATTTCTGGATGCACCCACTCACCTTTATAATTTGGGTTATCAATTATTCGAGGCTTCCACTCACCCTAAAATTAAAATAGGAAATATTGAACAGGAATATTTGCATTTTTCCAGCAATGAAATAACCCAAGTTATTGAGCTAAGATTCTACTGAAATTTGGATTTGGCCCTAATTGTAATAGGCTGTTTTTCATTTATATATATATTTAATCATTTGTCTGTTCATGTTTTATAAATAGCCTGCAGTCCAGAGCCCTGGGCTGTTACTAGTGTATCTCGATGACTTAAATAAAGAGTTAAATGTCAGGAATATCACCCCAACCCAGAAAGGCTAGCTAACACAATGAAAGTCTGACTTAGGCGATAACAAGATCTTTCTGAGCTTAAAATGTTGGGCTGAATCAAGAAGAAATTCAACAGGGAAAAATGTAGAGTCTTAAAAGTTAAAGTAAACTGAGGATGTTATTGAATTGGAAGGCTTTGCACAAAATAAGAGCACTGGATATTATATAGTGGAGAAAGCACCCATTGTGGAATCAAATGACCTGAGTTCAAGTCCCAGCTCAGACTCTTAAAAACTGTAGAGTTTCCCTTCTTTTCTTTGCCCTCTTTGAATCCATCCTCCACACAGCTGCCAAAATAATCTAAGACATAAGTCTGATCACATCACTCCTCTGATTGAAAACCTTCTGGGGCTCCCTATTCCCTTAACTAGGATAAGACATAGATCCCTTAACCCTGTACATTCTGGTTTCCAATTCTATCTCACATTCTGTAAACTCTAGATCCCCTGTTCCCTGAAATTGAAGGATATCTGCCACCTATGCACATTCCCATTATGCCCCATGCCTAGAACACCTGTGTCTTCTCTTCTTCCAAGGCTCAGCTTGGGTATGAAGGAGGAAGACATGATTCCCATCCTGCCTCCGCAGCTCTCCTGAGGTAATTACAGGCTTTAATCTTCAGTAATGAGAGTTTAACTTGATAGCAAGGGGTTAAACCTACACTAGAAAGCCATTTTTACAGACCAATTTGCTCACTCTATTCTTCCTCTTCACTGTGGGAAACATCATTCTTGATTTGGGGTCATCTAGCCTTTGCTCAAATACTTTTGGGGGTGGAGAACTCACACTGTAATGATCTACCCTATCTTCCATTATGGGGCACCTCCTTTTTAACTTCCTAAGAGGCAGGTTCTATCTTATCAGCTGTGCCAGAGGAGTGATGATGATAATCACCACCATCATCATCATCATCTTCACAGTAGTAGTAATCATAACGGCAATAGCTAGTGTTTAAATCGCATTATAAGGTTCACAAAGTGCTTGACATAAGCCCCCCTACTAACCTCTCCTGACCTTGAGATTTTACATCTTACCTGGGACTTGATCCATCTATCTGATAGAGGTAGTCCCAGGAGAACATTTTGGCTTTTTCCAGATGAGAGACAGTCTGATATGATGGAAACCCCATTTCGTTTGAGTTTGGAAAATCCAAGGTTCAAGTCCCTCTTTTGGCATTGAGTGGAGATGTGACCTTGAGCAAGGAATCTAACCTCCCTAGATGTCCATTTTATAGGATCATGGACAGAGAGGTAGATGGGATGACAGAGGGCATTTAGTCCAACACCCTCATTTTACAGATGAGGAAACTGAGTCCAGAAAGTTGAACTGATTTGCCCATGGTTACACAGATAGTGTCAGAGCCATGATTGGAATACAGGTTCTCTTACCACAAATGATTGATTAAATGAATGGATGGATGGATGAATGAATGAATGAATGAATGAAAAAAGAATTTAAGTGTTTAGTATGTGTTCAATTCTAGGGATACACAAAGAAAAGTAAGACAGTTCCTGTTCTCAAGTCATTTAGGGTCTAATGGGTTGACAATTTATATAGAAGGTTTCAGCTACAAGTCAGATAGAAAGGTCCCATGGTCCTTAGGGTGCAGCAGCAAAGTAGATGTCATTTCCATTAAGAAAATCTTATCAGTTTCTGATAATGAAGCATGGGACAGTACCAAGGACTTTGGTAGTGAGAAAAGGTTTCAGCCCCATGCTAAAGAGCACAAGCAATCCCATGTGCCTCCTCTCTCCATTTACAAGGGGCTGAAACTCTTTTCCCATCCCCCACAGGGTCAAAGTATATGTTTGAAAGGGCTCACATCTATTATAAATATAAAGCACTTTGTAAACCTTAGGTATTTATTATTATTATTACTGCTACTACAATAATTGAAACTCAGAACTAGAAAAGACCTTGGAGTTCCTTTAGTTCAACCTAGAACATAAATCCTTTTAGTGTATAAAATGTCTGTATTAAATGTTTCTATTAAACTCTGTTTAATATATAAAATGGTCATCCTACCTTTTGAACATCTCTAGGCCAGGGAGCTCACTATCTATTGTGACCTAATCTGTTCCATCACTGGGCATCTCTCAGTGTTAGAAAGTTCTTCCTTACCTTAAGCCAAATTCAACCTCCATACATCTCCTACCTCCAAGTTCTCCCCTCTGAAGCCAGAGAGATGAGTCTTAATCTTTCATTTATGTGACAGAACTTTACAAATGGAAAGGACAGAATCATGTCACCAAGTTCTCTCTCCCAAAGACTAACCCTCCCCCAGGAACCTCAGCTGTTCCTCAAAGGAAGGACAAGGTTCAGTGAATCGGCTAATGCACACTGCCAACTCAGGAATCCCAGGTCAGCTCTCCTCACAGTTCACCTGAGGTCATATAAACAGAAGAAGCACGTTCTGACCAATGCTAGATAAGCCTGGCATCATTCTAGCACCAACATGCCCAATGCCCACCCTGAATACACCTACCAAACCTCAGAGCTGGTACTTTATTCACTAGAAGTTCCATTCATGGGGCGGCCAGGTAGCACAGTGAGTAAGAGCACCGGCCCCAGTGTCAGGATGACCTGGGGATCCAATCCGGGCTCAGATACTTAGCACTACACCCAGAAATAACTGGCCGTGTAACCTTGAGCAAATTACTTAACCCCAATTGCTTTTAAAAAAAAATAAGTTCCATTAATTTCTTGTTCTATATTTTGTTCTCTTTGCCTTTACCTTATACTTTAGGTTTGGGATCAAAGGGGGCTCCCACTCGCCATCCATTGCTTCATCCCAGTCATTAGGCTTCTTTGCATCTGGATCCGGGATTTTTTCAAAATCTTCCCAGTCCTAAGATAAAATTGATTCATCCTAAGGACTCATTGGTGGCTTTGGGATACAGCAGACAGAAATATACACAGAAGACTCTTGTAATGAGACACAAAATGTGGACCCTTCATTGGAGATGGAAGCCAATGTGAGAGAATCCTCTCTGCAGGTCCATCTGAAATGAACAATTCTCCTACTCCCTATTCCCCCTTCCATCAGACTTTGATCTCCATTTGGTCTCTGATAGCCAGGGGCAGGGGGCTGCTGGCTGCTGGCTGGGTACCCTGCTCCTCCCTTGGCTGCCCTGTGCCAAGATAAGAGTAAACCTGCCTGATGCTTGAACCTTGGTCTTCTCCTGTGTCTGAGGGATTCAGCAGGTTTTTTTTTTGGGGGGGGGGTGGTGAGGCCAGGAATTTCCAGTTCTTTCAACTGACCTCATATGGCATGACTTCCAGATCCCTCAGTGAAAAGAGGAAGGTTAAGGAGGTCAAGGAGTAGAGTTGCACATCATGAAGGACATTCAGAATGCTGGTAACCCCGAAGTCAGGCCAGCAGCTGCTTAGGGGGCCTGGTTTAGGGTAACAGCAAAGGCTTCCCCTCTGGAAAAATCTCCCCTCTTTATGTCTGAAGTTCTCCAATTAGTAATTCATTCAGCTAATGACCCACTACACACTTGTTGAGCAGCCACTATGTAAATGACATTGTTATGGGGACAACAGTCCAAGTGCACTGTAATGATACAATTGTTCTTGGATTCAATTGAATTAAACAATTGTTTAAGTGACTATTAGGTGTCCGGGAGAGTTTGGTCCCTGTGGATACCAAGACAGTTCTTCCAGAGCAAAATGATTCCCAGATGTGCACGAATGCCTGCTGACAGTGAAATAGGGAAAGGGCTGTGCTTTCAATGACTCAGAAAATGATTGGTCTGTTAATTGGCATGATTTACAGATGGGGACCAGGAGCAGAATTCCTTTACCTCTGGTTTCTTGTCATCGGGATCCTCAATTTGGGGTCGCTCATCCCACTTTCGTGGTTTCCGTGCATATGGATCTTTGATTCTTTTGGGGGGTAGAAAATCCCAGTCATCCTCTAAGGCCCCAACTGCCACCAGCTGGTTATCTATCTTGACCCCATAGGTGCAATCCGGGCGAAGAATCAGAGTATACAGGTGAGTGTCTTTATTGATCTGCAGGGAAGGGAGAGTGGGAGGGAAGGAGACAATTCTGAAGGATCCGCAGCATTATCCAGTCTGGCTCCCTTCTCAGAAAGTGTGTTACCCAAGACAGGAGGAGCAAGGGGCCTGTTTTGGGAATCTGAAGGGTCATAGGTGGTTCTGACCCTAGATCTCTAATCAAGCAAGGTCCAGCATGGACAGAATCTCTGGGAGAGTGCAGAGGAAGAGCTTTCTTCTTTACCCTTTAAAGACCAAAAGGACAAAATCAAGTCACCAAGATCTCTCCTACAGATTAATCTTCCCCAATGGCCTCGACTTCTTTTAGTGAGGTTGTTGAACTAGGTAGGGAAAAGAGAAACTCAGTGCTCCCTTTTAATCTCAGACCTCCAAGCACCTTGCAATGTCCAGGAGGAAGATTTGAGCATTATTGATATTGTTATCATTTAACAACAGTAACTGGACCAGTAGGAAACAATGCATCCATCTGGGAGAAACATACTCAAGGACCCACACTGATACAGAGCAGGAAGCAGCAGTTTCAAGGAACATGACCAAGCAAGCCAAATTCAAATGCAATCAACTACACAAGCCATTTCCTGATCACCTCTGATGCTAGAGTCCCACAAATTACTTTGTGTTTACCTGGCTTATGCTTCATAGTTATAGGTGTATATACACATACATGTATGCATGCATAGGTGTATGTGTGTATATTCATACATATAGGTATATGTATGTATACATATATGTGTGCATGTGTATGTGTGTATGTATCTGTGTGTATATATATACATATATATGTTAACATATTTCCCCCCAGCCAGAATATAAGCTCCTAAACAGTAGGGACTATTTATTTTTTCGTTGAATAAGGAACTTTCATAGTACAAATCATTGTCCATTTCATATGTGGACATTTTATTTAATGAAAGAGGCGGTAAAAGGATATTTGTGTGAAAAGAAACAGCATCAGATAGTTGAGGACCTGAGAGAAAACAATCTCTCAGATAAATGCACTGAGGGGAAACGTTTGAAAGTAGCTCAGAGATGGGAACTCTGAATAAATGTGGGGGTGGCTACGGTGCTTTGTTGTCCATCAATTCCTTAATATATTACCCTTTTGTGAGAATCTTGAAGGCTATAACTGAGAAGTGAAATGAAAGAAGTGACTAGAGACTACAGAAAAGTCACACATGGCATGTTTGTGTTACACCTGGTAGAACTGTGGAATCTGAGTTCTTCCCCTCCTGAGTTACGGATTCATGAAGAAGCCTTGCTATTAGACTTCATTAGATGCGTTGGTGAGGAGATGAGAAATTAGAGATCAGAAGAACAAGAGGACACAGCAAACGTCTGGAGATGAGCTGACAACAGAGAGAAGCAGAGTGGAGGAGAATCAAGAGAAGGGTAACAATGTTCTGGGCTGCGTTTGCTGAGAGTGCTGCTGATCACAGCCCCACAACCTCTGTATAGCTGGGAGCTTGCTGTTGGAGAGTTCTGCAGCTGTGTGGAGCTCACTGAAGAAAGCACAATCCTGCTACATGAGAAGCTAGCTGGGTTTGGCATGGGGCCCTTCTGTGCCGTTGACAACCTCAGAGTGGGGAAGCCCAAAAGGCTTTGACTACACCGCCCTGTGCTATTCTTCCTGACTTGAGAAGGAGGAATTCCTCAGAGCTCAGAGAGCAGATCTGAGGAACTTAGATAGTTTAACAATGCTTCAATACTCAACCAAGGGAAAAGACCTGAAAAACTGCAGACCCCAGGTTTAGGACTGCTGTTTCATTGAAAGAGTACCATGATTCTGCATTACTAAAAGAGTTAAATTCTTCTGCTACCCAGGAGTAGCAGAGAAGCAGTTTCATCTAGCGGGTCTACAGAGAGTCTCCGAAGAGGAAGAGGTCACGCGACTTCTCTAAAAGAGACCACTGACCTTGAATCCTGTAGTATAAAAATGTGAGCTGACCTGGTTTTCTTACTCACGAGCATCACTGCTAGGTTTCTATAAATGTGGACCTACTCTCTGCCACAGACATGCTTTGCTAGAGAACATGATCCAAGCTTATGGATGAGCTGTTATATTTTGGTTATTACTGTTTTGTTTTCTACTGTGTAAATATTCTGATTATTTTTGCTTTTCTCTTCTTGGTTGGTAAATGTTTTGTGTTTTAGAGTCAATGGTATTGTTGCGTCTGATTTGTATAAATAGGAAATGCATTAGTAGGGGCTCAAGAACTATAGCAGTAATCAGTAAAAGTAAATCCCTCTGACACCAGGGTTACTTCTCAGGATTTTAAGAGTGAGCAGCAGAGCCATGACAACCTGTGGCTGTCCTGTCCCTGAAGGCAAAACCCTCCCAGATGACGCTGTGAGTTCAAGAGTCACCTGCTGCTTTCCACAATAGCTGAACGTCATCTCTGAATTCCTCCCAAACCTCCACTCCCAGGCCTGTGGACTCACCCTGCACTTGATGGTTTTGTTAATTTCATGGTTTTTTCCTTTATAATTAAGGATGACATGTACCTTGTTGTTTCCCATTCCACAGATATCTGGGCCTGAAAATGAAAAAACCCAATGGCATCAGATAAACTATAGCGTCCCTGTCTAGGAACAGAGGCAAAGATGAATTTACCCTTCAGGCTGTTAGAATAACACAAGGTGAAGGGACATCCCACCATGGCCTGCAATGGATAAACTCTTTGGCAGCGCTGTCAACCCTTGGATTAGTAAGGATGGGGTTTTTAGATGGTGACTGCAGAGGATCAGGCTTGGGAGGGGATGCCATCCAGTGCCTGCCCAAGAGAACACCACTAGCCTAAGGGCTACTTCCGTCCCCAACATTCTAGCGCTGTCACGCCCTTGGCCATGGACCGGGAAAGAGGCCTTGGCTGAAGAACTCACCAAACATGATGTAGTAGGTTGAGTTGGAGTGCATGTTCTCTTGGTTCAGATCCTCAGGAAAGAGCTTAACGTAGCCCCCACCACAGTCAATGCCCTGCTCATGCTTTACTGAAAACTGCACCACCAAACTTTGACCCTCGTTGCTGAAGGGCTTGAACCGTGCTGACAAGGCGTAAAACTTGGCATCTTCACTTGTCTGGAGACCTGAAGGGAGAGAAAATACAAACCTGGAAGCTGAACTATGTCAGTAACAGACAAAGTGGGCTTGGAAAAAACCCAACCAAACCCACAGGAAACTAAAGCACATCCGAGGTGGCCGGATTGGCCTCCCTGGGAGCCAAGTGAGCAGCACTAAGTATCACGAGGCCCAAATGCGTGAACAGAAACTTGTTAAGTTATTTATTCAGCTAAACTTTGTTGACCTGCTGTTAGGCTAGCAGTCTGAGCAGAGAGGAGCCCCTTGGTGGGAGCTACCTCCCCATCTCTGCTTCCTGTCTCCTGTGGTTTCCATTAAGTTTCAGCTAACGTCCCATCTTCTTCAAAAAGTCTTCCCTCATCCTCCTTATTTCCAGTGTCTCCCCTCCACTGATTATCTCCAATTCATCCCGTCTATATCTTGTCTGTACAAAAAGGAGGCAAGGCCTAGGCAACTAGGAAGGACAGTGGATAGAGAGTCGGGCATGGAGTCATGAAGACCTGAATTCAAATTCAGCCTTACTATGTGACCCTAGGCAAGTCACTTAACCTCTCTTTGCCCATTTCCTCAACTGTAAAAGGGGGATAATAACAGCCCTTACCTTACAGGGTTGTTGTGAAGCTCACTTGAGATGATATTTGTAAAAACAACAAAAAAAGCTTAACAAGTGCTTGGCACATAGTAGGCACTATATAAATGCTTATTCCCCTTCCCTCCCCCCTGTTTGTATGCTGTCTCCCCTATTATATTGGGAGCTCCTTGAAAACAGGGACTGTCTTTCACCTTTTTTTTTAATATCCCCAGCACTTAGCCCAGTACCTAGCATATAGTAGGGGCTTAATAAATTATATTTGACTGACTAATCAGGAGGGGACAAGCCCAGCATCCTGGACCAATGCTGCTCTGTTGTTACATGTATATTTGAATCTACATGGAGGTCTTTCTTCCTTCAAAAGGTCTAAAAAAAAAAGGTATCTCATCACCCTGCCCAGTCCTGCCCCTGATACTCAGATGACCCCTGATGTCATCCCTCTTACCATCTAATCACAGAGTACCTTATTTTATGTAACCAGTTTATAAATTTATATCTCACCTCCCTAACTTAACCGCAATTATCTCAAGAGAATAGAATACAGGCTATCAACTGGCTACCAGAAGGTGGCATCCCTCTGTTTCTTATGACTTTTTCTTCATGAAAGGAAGTCAGGTTCATCCATCCTTCACCTTGGTATCTACATGGCCAGGACATGGTCTTCATCACAGCACATATTTTGCCCCCACACAGTCTTTGTGCAGCTCAGTGTGTGATCCAATTACAGCTTTCATTACATTCAATACATGTCTAGGACATGGTCTGCCATGGTCAACATATGGTCAGCACATGGTCTTCACCATAGTTAATACATGGCCCACATGCAGTCTTCATTAGTCAACACATGTTCAGTACTTGGCTTTCAACATGGTCAGTACGTGAACTTTCCCATGAATCATACATGACTAGGACCTAGTCTCAATCAAAGTCAATGCAAGGCCCACATGCAGCCTTCATCACAGTCAATATATGTCCAGCACTTGACTTTTGCCTTGGTTAATACATGGTTTACATATAGCCTTCACCCTGGACTATATATTGCCATGGTCTTCACCATATTTAATCCATGGTCCATGTGGTGTTTCCATCATAGTCAATACTCGTCTAGCATTTGGTCTTTGCCATTGTCAACAATGGTACAAAAATAGTCTTCACCGTGGTCAACACATGACTAGCCTTCACCATAATCATGAAACACATTTAGCTAAAATGAAAATTAATGGCATCTCCTCTTGTTTCATGACAGGCTTTCAGCTGATTTGCCTGGAATGATTTAGGGGTTTTGTGTGTGTGGAATTGCAGATAATCTCATTAAACACACAGTTCTCAAACAGTCCAATGAGGTTTCCCAAACTCTGTGTGCAGGGCCCACCCTAAGCACCCAAAAACCACCACCCTGGCTCAATCCCTCCATGGGTCTTCATGAGGCATGAAAGCAAAAGTAAGTGAGAGAGAAGACCTGTGTAGCTGGGCATGACGAGAAGCAGGGAACTGGGAATAAATGAGCTCCCATTCATCTCCAGTCACTCTCACTTTCTTTCATTCCATGAAACTTTCATGGGGAAGGAGAAATTGAATGAGCTCCTACCAATGACTAATCTTCGTCTTTAAATGAGCCCTAAAATTAGATTTGTGACAGCGGGCTAGGAAATAGGAGAGCGGGCAAAATGAGATGGTGAAACAAATGGATTCTATTTATAGCAGGCAAAGGCTTCTTTGGCCCCCAGGCCAAGGCTGTGAGTCTGGCTCTGAGTGCCCAGGCTGGCACTCCTATGACACCATCACAGTATCTTAGAGCACCTTGGACAGACTTGAGCTGGAAGGGATGTTGGAAATCACCTCGTCCTCATCTGGAAGGCAGCTGGGTAAGAGCACTGCGTTTGGAGCAAGGAGTTCAAATCCTGCCTCGGACACTTATTAGTATGTGTAACCCTGGGCAAATCTCTTAACCTCTCTCAGCCTCAGTTTCCTCATTTGTAAAATAGGGATAATAATAGTGTTGAGGAAAGGATTGAATGAGATAATGTATTTCACAAATTGTAAAATGCTACATTTATTATCATTATTATATTGATGGAAGAGGAAACTGAGGTTCAGAGAAGCACCTTGCCCAATGCCATGCATGTTATGACTAACAGAGTTGGGGATTCGAACCCAGACCTGTAACTCTAAATTGAGTATTCTTTGCCTTAAACTCTTCTGTCTCTCAACAAGTCAAGTCTCCCCTACTAGACTGTAAGCTTCTTTTTTTTTTTTGGAGGGCAAATTGGGGTTAAGTGACTTGCCCAAAGTCACACAGCTAGTAAGTGTGTTAAGTGTTTGAGGCTGCATTTCAACTGAGGTCCTCCTGACTTCAGGGCCAGTGCTCTATTCACCAAGCCACCTAGCCGCCCCAGACTGTTAGCTTCTTGGTGGCGGGGGACCCTGACTTCTGTGTATCTGTATCTCCCCCACCTGCCCTTTGGAGGGGCTTCATAACTATGAAAGGAGAGAATGAATTATGGAAGAGATGCTTCTTCTGAGTGAACACTAGAGGGCACTCTTCACATCCACCTCTGATGTACCTTCATTTATTTAATCAACATAAAATGCCTACTATGCTCCAGGTACTGTGCTGAGCCCTGACATACTTGGGGAAAAGAGACGAAGGACAGTCCCTGCCCTCAAGAAGCTTACAATCAGTTGTGGAGACAAGAGGCAAACAAATATGTACAAATTCTATATAGGATGAGTAGTGATTAATGAGCAGAGGGAAAGCACTGGAATCGAGGGGTTAGAGAAGGCATCCGGTAACAGGTGGGATTTCAGCTGAGATTTGAAGGAGGTGGAGATGAGCAGGGAGGGCATTTCAGGCCTGGGGGACAGCCAGGGAAAATTCCTGGAGTCAGGAGATGGAGGGGCTTGTTTAGGCAATACCAAAGAGGCCATCTCATTGGGTTAAAGAGTACCTGGAGAGGAGGTATGTAAAGTGCAGGAAGACTGGAAATGTGTGTGTGTGTGTGTGTGTGTGTGTGTGTGTGATTTGTATATTTTGGTTACCAAACCCTTATCAGATAAATCAAGATTTCTTTCCCATTCAACCACTTTCCTTCTAATCCTAGGTGTATTAATTTTGTCTGTTCAGAAGCTTTTCAGTTTCAAGTAATCAAAATTATCTATTTTTTTTGTAATTGCCTCTATCTCTGGTTAAGACTGCATCTCCTATCTTGACTTTTCAATGAGTAGGAAAGGAGGTGGGGAGAGGAGAGAATTTAGAACCTAAAATAAGATGAAATTGAACAAAAAGAGAGAATATATCTACCCATAGCTGTGAGAAGAATAAGTTTTATTTTTCTTCTAATTTTTTTATAGTTTGATCTAAAGACCATTGAAGATCTAAAGATATGAAGGTTACATATCCATTTAGAATGTATTACGTGGTGTGGTATGGTGTGGTGTAAGCTGTTGGTCTAAGCTTACTTTCTGCCAGACTGATTTTTGGTTTTCCCAAAAGTTTTTTTTTAAAACAAATAAGGACTTTTTCCCCTAAGTAATTTATGTTTTCCATTTAATCAAACACTGGGTTATTGAGTTCTATTATTTCTGAATCTCGATTATCTAGTGAATTCCACTGCTCTGTCTCTCTATTCTTTAAACAATAATAAACAACATTGATGACTGCTGCTTTATAATATAGTCTGAGGTCTGCAGTGCTGTTCCCCTTTTGTCCCCCTTCTTTTCATAATTTCCCTTGATATTCTAGATCTTTTGTTTTTCCAAATAAATTCTGTTATTATTTTACCAAACTCTATAAAGTATCCCCTTGGTAATTTTATTGGCATAGCATTAAAAGTGTAAATCAATTTTGGTGGTATTGTTCCAAGTAGATTCTTACTAGATATTGGTTGAACTAATATAGAATTAATTAATTCCACAATAACAAACTTTTTCAAAATTTAAAATGGATGACTTTTTCTTAACGCTTCATTTATATATATGCATATACACATATATCAAACTTTGCATAAAGGAAGTATAGTATAGTGGAAAGAACACTAAATTTAGAATATAAAAGGCTTGGATTAAAATCCTGCCTCCTCTATTAGCTGTGAGACTTTGGGCAAGTCATTTCCTTTCCTCTGGGTCTCAGTTTTCTTGTCTGTAAAATGAAAGATTTGGATAAAATAATCTTAAAGATTCCTTCTAGCTCTACATCCCAGGATTCTTCTTACCTCAATTAAAAAAAACTGTACTTTTTTTTAAAAGCAATTGGGGTTAAGTAACTTGCTCAAGGTTACATGGCCAGTTATTTCTGGGTGTAGTGCTAAGTATCTGAGCCCAGATTCGATCCCAGGTCATCCCGACTCTGGGGCCAGTGCTCTTACTTGCTGTGCTACCTGGCTACCCCAAAAATTGTACTTTCATCAGTGGCGCCTCTCAGTTCACTGATGTGGATTGTAGATCTTCTGTACTTTAGTAGATACTATGATCAAAAAACAAAAACATTGCCTGGTGGTCATCTTTCTAATGAGCTTTGTGAGGCTGGTCCTGGAATACCAAACATTGAGCACAGCTAGCTCTGTATGTGAAGCCATTCTGAGTCAGGAGGATTTGAGTAGGGCCAGCCAAAGCCTGTGCTTGCTCATTGGTCCAGCTTGTGAGGACCCCAGGCTCCCTGGGGTGGGGAACCTGCAATCTTGAGGCCACCTGTGGCCCTCTAAGTCCTTAAGTACAGCCCTTTGACTGCAGTCAAGTGTGGCTCTTTGACTGCAGAGGGCCATATATGGACTCAAGGCCAGCTGTACCTTGGGGAGTCACCTTCAGAGAAAGGCAAGGAAAGGAATGACACTTTTGGGGATGGACAAAAGCAACCCTCATTCATGCACAGCAAAGGACCCCTAATAACTGGAACTCCCCAGTGCCACCCACTCCCAACGACAAGAACACTCACCTTTGTCTTTTTCTTTGTCTCCATAGAACCTCCCAGCTGTCAGCTGAAAGTTACCATAACTTGACCAATGTTTAGACTGAACCCATCTTTTTTTCCATCCATCTGTCAGGGAATGAAAAAATACATGCAAATGACTTCCATCCTCTCAAGGATGACCAAGTAGAATCAAATGAGGTGATACATGAGGTGTTATAAGCACACAAGATGCTCCTGGAAAACAGAGACTGGCTCCTTCTGGCTTATGTGTACTTGGTGTCTGGCATATAGCAGGTATTTAATGTTTGGTAAGTGAGTAAGGGAACACAGGGGAAAGAATACTGAATTTGGATTCAGAGGACCTATGCTAGCTGACATACGTGATTCAGAAAGACAGAATAAATATACATGAAATTCACTGAAACAAGTATGTGAGAGGCAATGTGGCATAATGGAGAGATGGGAGGCCCTGGGGTCAGGATGACCTGAGTTCAAGTGTAGCCTCTGTCATCCCCACTGGCTATGTGATCCTGGACAGCTTACTTTATTTCTCCAGGCCTCAGTTTCCTCACTTGTGAAATGAGGGATATATAAAAATTTAAAGTTATTGCACAAAGTATCAAAAATTTATAAAGGAAACAGCAAAAATCTTGGCAAAAAATTTCTCTTCTTTTTCTTCCTCTTTCTCCTCCTCCTTTTCCATCTTTTAATAATGATGATGGCCATGCTTCACCCAGGCAACATCTATAGAAGGCTGATGTTCAGAAATCTCTCCCTGTACATCTCCCATGATCCCACAGGGTCAAGATGTCCTGGGCACAAGCAACACCTCTCCTTCCTTAATCTTCTATCAAACCCCAACTAATTCAGGTACCAAAGACTTCATATTTCCTTTATGGTTACTGCCCCCTGCTGGTGAGATCAATCTTCACCTCTCCCACTTTTCTAGCATTTTAAGGCTAACAAAAAGCACTTTCTCAAAACAGCCCCTGGGAGGTAGGCTGCATCAATGTTATTATCCCCATTTGACAGATGAGAAAACCGACATTTAGAGGGGCAAAGTGAACTACAATCATAGATTTAGAGCTAGGAGGGACCTCAGAGGTCCAATGCCAGAGGTAGGATTTGAACCCAGGTTTTCTGAGTCCAAATACATTGTTCTTCCTACTCTGTTATTATGATTTTAGCTCAATTTTATATTGCAGATGAGGAAAGTGAGGCCCGTAGAGGTAAAGTGACTTACCTGGGAGTCTCCCTGCCCTTAGATTTCAAGCTGAAAGGGGCCTTAGAGGTCATAGTCAATCCCCCTCATTTTACAGATAGAGAAACTGAGATAATCTACTCAACACCAGAGTAACTCCTTGGACAGAGCTGACCTGGATGAGGGTGAGCGATTTGCTTCACTCCTTTATAACCAGCCTGGCCTCAAGATCCCCCTAACCCCTGCCTTGACAATCAGGTTCAACCATGAACTGAACATCTGCCAGGCACAATATCCTCTCAGCTTTGTATTTATTTCCCAGGGATT
>NW_027185850.1:24560409-24641788 GCF_028583685.1 Petaurus breviceps papuanus | reverse complement strand
TAAGTAGGAAGTAATTCATAGCACAGGAAGACAGCAAAATTAAGAGGGGCTGGGGAAGGATTCCTGGAGGAGGTGGGATTTTAGCTGGAACTACTCAGAATCCCTTTGAGTGCCTACACCAAACCTCCCTCCGCCAACCCCTGCTCCCAGCTTCCTCTTATCAGCCTATGTCAGCTCTATCCCTGCAGTGCCCCCCAAACAAATCAGATCATGTTTGTAAAGCACAGTGCCTGTAGCCCAAAGCTCCATAATGCTTGTTCCCTTCCCTCTTCCCCTTCCTACCGTTTCACTCTTCCCTAACTTGTCATTGTGCACTCTGGAACTCCTGTTCTATTGATAATGAGCTGCCCTTCACCATAGACCTCTGCCCACCCTGAAAATTACTGGGTATATATTATTATCTGCATATGTTGTTTCCCTCCCAATAGAGGGATGAGCTGTTTCATTTTGGCTTCACATCCTCATTTGTAATATTTAATACAGGGTTAGGCACATAGTCATCACTTAATGAATGCTGAATGAATGAGTGAATGATCTAAGTATGACTTAACATGTCAAAAAAATTAATGTGATGTATGAGTGCATTAAGACACTAGCAGTACCTAGCGTGAGATGTTGACAAGACCCTGAGTCCTCTACCCTGACCAAAAGTCAGGGGCATCAAGTTGAATTCTCTTAGGCAGAGCATTGTGAGACCAAAAGGTCTGAAGCATAGAGATGCTTGTCCAGAAGCAGAGAGGATGCATAGAGGATGAGATTGTGGTCTTCAAATATTAGAAAGAACCTCACAGAAAAGAAGAATTCGAATTTGAACAAGCCTCAAAGATAGAAGTCCCGAGGAGGCAGACCTATGGTCATAGACATCAAAGCTGGAAGAGACTTTCAAAGTCATGTAGATTATCTCCCACATTGTATAGAAAAGGAAGCTGAGGCCCAGGGGAAGTGTAATGTGCAGGGTCACCCAGGAAGTAAACATCAGAGACAGGATTTGAACCTAGGTCCTTTGTTTCCTGAGCCAGTGTTTTTTCACCTTCACCATAAGAATCAATGACTTTTCAGAAGACTTCCTGTAAAGGGCAAATTCTGATTCTTGGAAATTTCAAGCTTTAATTAGAGAGATGGCTCTTCCTTTTACTGGGCATGCTGGCTTTTTTCTGATCTTCTGCCTCAATTATCTTGACTCTTGGGGTTCACATCATATCCCTCTCTACTGGCTACAACTGCAATATGATGAAGGGCAAAGATTTCACTAGCCAGCTGTGTGACCCATGTCATTTAATGCCTCTGAACCTCAGTTTCCCTATTTTTACCAATGGGGATCATTAGACTGTCTCCCTCACTCTTGATACTACCCTTGACTAGATTTCATTGTATTTCACTGTCTAGTTGTATGAACTGTTTCACTTAATGTCTCTGAGCCTCAGTTTCCCTATTTTTACCAATGGAAAGCATCAGACTGACTCACTTACTCACTCTTGACTATACTCACTTTCTGGACTTCTCACCACCTTCCTTCCCACCCTGGATAAGCCTCCACCCTGAGACCTTGCTCAGACCATTATTTTGGTAGGAGTCCTTCACCTCACTCTCATCTAGCCAGACTAACCAGACTAGCCAGACTTCTCCTCTTCCTCCTTGTCCTTGACAGTTCCCTTGCCCCTACACAAATACCCTTCCCCCATTTCCAGGTCCTCTTTATGTTTTGTCTTCTCCCATTGGAATGTTAGCTCCTTGAGGACTCACAGTAAACACTTAAGTAAACACATCTGTTCATCTGTCTATACTAATAACAGCTAGTATTTATATAGTCCCTTAAGGTTTGCAAAGCACTCAATACATGTTATTTATTGATCTGTCTCCTCAATGACTATCTTACAAGGCTGTTGTGGGGATTAAATAGGAATCTAAGAGGGAAGTGAGAGGCTGAGTCAAGTTGTTATTTCAGGAATGTTTATCAAAGATGGTTCTTTACAGTTAATCCCCTAAGAGATGGATTGTTTCTCTGGTCCTTTCCCAAGGGTGGGTAGTGCAGGTTGGGGCACGCTCTGTGAGAAGGCATCTTGTAATGTGATAACAAAGAGCAAGGCAAAGGTGGTGAGAAGGGAGCCAAGTGATGCATCTTTAAGAGGCTGTGAGGATGATAAGATACTCCATCCCAAGTTCCATCAGGGTGAGGCATGGGGAAGCATCCAAGCCCAGTCCTCCATGAATGCACTGTCTGGAGTCACAGATGGAGGCGGTGCTTGCTGGAAGACCCTGGACTCTGGCTCCAGAACATCGCTCACACTGGTCCCCTTCTCTTCACTCACAGTCACCTCTGTAGGTAGGTGTCTCTCACGTCTCACAAGAGCCCTCTTGCTCATCTCCCTGCCTCAAGTCTATGCCCAGCCCAGTCCATCCTTCACTCAGTTGCTTTTCCTAAATCGTGAGTCTGACCATATCATCCCCTGCTCAGTAAACTCCAGTGGCTCCCTATTGCCTCCAGGACCAAATATAGAACCCTCTATTTGGCATATAAAGTTCTCCATCAGTTGGCACTTCCTAACTTTCCAGTCCCTTTACCCACTTCCACACGCCCTGCAGTCCGACCATCATGGCCTGTTTGCTGGTCCGCACTCATGGATATAACATGGTTGTATGTCTTCCCACTCTGCCTTTGCTTTAGTCCCTGCCTGGAGCTACTTCTCTCCTGACCTCAGCCTCTTGGAATGTTTGCTTTCATTCAAAATTCAGTCTCAACATGAAGTCCCCTTGATCCTCACAGCTGCTAGTAACCTCACTCCCCAAGAGACTGTATATTCTTTTTTTTTTTTTTTTTGCTTTTTGGAGGGCAATTGGGGTTAAGTGATTTGCCTAAAGTCACATGGCTAGTAAGTGTCTGAGGCCAGATTTGAACTCAGGTCCTCCTGACTCCAGGGCCGGTGCTCTATTCACTGCACCACCTAGCCGCCCCCTGAGTATTCTTTTTGCATGTTACACATATCTATGTATGCATGTAAGTGTACATGTGTTCACGTTGTCTACATGTGAATGTAAGCTCCTTTAGGGAAAGACCCCTTATATTTTCATATTTTTATCCCCTGTATTTTTATTGCACTAAGTGATTGACAATTAGTAGGTGCTTAATACATGCTTTTTGGTCAATTGATAGCTCTAACACTTGGTACTTTTCGACCATAGTCTAGTCACTTCATCTCACTGAGACTCAGTTTCTCCATTTGTAAAATGAAAATGATACAACTACTAATGTCTCCCCCATGGGATTGTGTAAGAAAAATGTTTTGTGATAGTTACTGCCATATAAGAGGCTGCTAGGTGGTGCCATATTGCACAGTGTTGGGCCTGGCATCAGGAAGATTCATCTTCCTGAATTCAGATCTGGCCTCAGAGTTACTAGCTGTGTGGCCCTGGGCAAGTTACTTCACACTGTTTGCCTCAGTCTCCTCATCTGTAAAATGGGCTGGAGAAGGAAATGACAATGCACTCGAATATCTTTGCCAAGAAAACCCCAAATGGGGTCACAGAGTCAGACCCGATTGAAATGACTGAACAATAAAACAAGGATTTTTACAATCGTCATCACTGCCAAACAGAATAACACTACTTAGTGAGCAGTTCCGTGGAGAGGATGATTCAGAACTTTGGATTCAGAGTAAGAATGTGGGGGAGAGGGGGAAATCCCAGCTTTGCTGAGAACATTTCCAATTCTAGTTTGCTCACTAACCTGCATTCACATGATAATTTTAGGTTTGGAAATCCCTTTACAAAAATCATTTCACTTGATGCTCACAAGTCTGGAAGGTAGAAGTTATTGTTATCCCCATGTTATAGATGAGGAAGTTGAGGCAAATAGCAGTTAAGTGACTTGTCCAGGCTCACACAGCTGCTAAGTGTCTGAGGTGGGATTTGAACTTAGGTCTTCCTGACTCCAAGTCTACTATTCTATCCACTCTATCACCTAATTGCCTAGATCTATGAACCAAGTACACTGAGGGACAATGCTTCCTTTCCCACAGGAGGTCTATGTTTTATAAAAAGCTCCTCTTGCAAGCTAGCTGGTGAAGTTTGGAAACTCCCTAAATTGACCTTTTCAAACCTACTAGGCTGGAGATGCTAAGTAGCAGAAGAAAGGGAAAAAGAAAATGGAAAGCTAACTCTTTCAAAAGAGAACTGTTGCTTAACCACCACCTCCAAACTCTGTAGTATGTTTCAAAGTGAGTTTAGAAACAGAGAACCAGGCCAGCTAGAATTCCTGACTCTCCTACTTGCTACCTGTGTAATCTTAGACAAGTCATTTCACTTAGACAGTGCTTGGATAAGATGACCTCCAAGATTCCTTCCAGATCTAAATCTGTGATCCTAAAACTTATTTTGCTGACATGCAACTGGATGAGGCATCCAGCTCTATTGACATCTAGCTGAAAGTGACCTTTGAGATCACCTCATTCAATACTTTTACAGAGGAGACTGACACCCAGAGGAGGGGGATGGTCTGGTCAGGGTTCCCCAGCTAGCAAGCGAAAGAGTCAGGATTCAAATCCAGGACTTCCCCTGCTTCTAGACCCATACTCTTTCTACATCGCTTTTTTCTCTCCTGGGATTTATTTGAATGATGCTCTTTGGAAGAATTACAGTAGTAGGTCACCTAAGGGTCAAAGAAGAGGTCCATGGAGATATTAAGGAGGCTGGGGCATATTGCCAACAGAGTTATCCCAAAGTGGCACAAAATACATCGGTGGCGATTCACAGTCACTACCTGGTAAGGAAACTCCCTCTGCTAATGCAGGTTGGAACCTTTTTTGCTATTCATAAACTTGGATATCTTCCCTAAGATGTTAGATTGCTAAGGGTCACACATCTACTCTGTCAGGCAGAACCTGAATCCCAAGTTTGATGGCTGTGATGATAGCTTTCTATTCACTAGATAAGGCTGCCTCTCACATCAGGTGGTTTAGAAGAGGAAAAACCTCAGTATACAGCTTGACTTAGGATACATAGGGGGAGGAAGAACAAGAAAAGCAAAGCCCACACAGAACCCAAGGAGATCTGGTTACATTCATGTTAAAATCTGGGTAGGATCATGGAGTGTTGGAACTGGATGGAATTCTCCAGAGAGGGTGTTGTCCAGCCTCCACTTAGTTGCAGGGCGATGGCATGGCTTGTCCAAAGACATTCAGATCCAAGTCTCCCCCTAGTCCACACAGGCCCCTTCCCAATCTGCTCCATCACGCCGGGAGCTAAGCTCTTCTTTCACAATACCCCCAGGGAGTAGTCAAGAGACAGGGCTACTATGGTCATTTTCAAAGAAGCTAACGGAAGCTAAGAGGTGCCCTGATTTGCCCAGAACTGCGCGCTTTGGGTAGGAGCTAGAACCTCTTCAGCTTATTTGTGGGAAGGAGAAAGCTGAACCGCTGGCCCCGGGGTCCTTCCGCTCCGTCCCCTCCCACCGCGCCCCAGCCTTGGGATATACCAGGTTCACTCACACCACAGCACCACCCACCCACCCACCCGGCCGCGGTCTCTGGCTGCTCACCGCCGTCTTCGAATTCCTCTCGGAAGTAGACGCGCCTCCTCCACTCTTGCCGCGGCTGCCCTGGAGAGCTGACTGGGCCACCGCCACCGCCACCGTCCCTGCCCCCGGCACTGGCCGTGGCACTCACGTTCTCCTCGTGCTGGGCCTCGGCCGTGGCGCTCGCACCGTCCCTGGCCGTGGCACTGCCCACAGCGCGCTCTCTGCCTAAACTCGTGCTCTCTGTGGTCACGCTGCTCGTGGGGGTGCTGTCGGTGGCGCTGTCGGCGGTGCTGTCGGTGGTGGTGCTCTCTGGGGTGCCGGTCGTGCCGCTGTCCGTGGTGCTGCCCGTGGCTTTCTGGTTGTCTGTGGTCCTGTGGCTCGGGCCCTCCCCGCTCTGGCCTCCTGCTGAGGTGGCCAGGAGCACGGCCATGGCCGCCAGCGCCGGCAGGCACCTCATCCCCAGCCTGGCCACCCGTGGTGTGCCCTGGCCTCTCCAGGTAGCCCCTCTGCCCGTGGCTTACTCTGTTTTGGAATTCGACTTCCACTGAGCACTTTGATGGGACAAGGGGCTGGAGCTTTCCCACGACCCCAGCTTTGAGTGTGCCCCACAAGTGGCTGCTTCTCATTCGCCTAGACCCCGGGGTGATTGCAGGGCTGCAGCCAATGGCTAGGGGCCACACACCTGGAAAGCTTGAGCAGGAAGAGATGTTGACCTCGGGGGAGGGGGAGAGCAGATGGAGGGGAGCTGGAGTCCCAGAGCAGGGCCCCGAGGGGAAGGAGAAAGTTCTGCTTCCTTGCATCCTCCCTATGCTCCCCAGAGACTCTGGGAGGAAGGTGGAGACTGAAGCTACATGGGAAAAGGTCATAGAAATGTACCCTCTCTGATATGGGTACCCTCTCCACTAGAAAAGGCTTTGCAGCCTACCCAAGCCTCCATAATAACAACAACAGGTAACATTTGTAAAGAGTCTACAATGTGTTAGGCACTGTGGTAAGCACTTTACAAATTTTTTTTGAGGGGGGAAGGCAAGGCAATTGGAGTTAAGTGACTTGCCCAAGGTCACACAGCTAGTTAAGTGTCAAGTATCTGAGGCTGAATTTGAACTCAGGTCCTCCTGACTCGAGGGCTGTTGCTCTCTTCATTGTGCCACCTAGCTGCCCCTACACCTGTGATTCTTAAGAAAGGATATACCCCACATGTAGGGGCCTTCCTCTAGGTCTTTCAGGGTTTCACTGACATGTACAACTTTTCACTCTGACTTGGCTCCACTCCTTTCCTAATCAAGGAAATATTTGGTTGCATAAATAGAAACATAGTATGTCCAAAAATCAGGGGAAGAATAGTCTCACTGCCCTTGGCCCAGGTCAAGCCACATCTGGAGTGCTGGGTTTTGTTCTGAGCACCACATGTTAAGGGAGACATTCATAAGTTGGAGAGTGTCCAGGGGATGGCAAACACAATAGTAAAGGGTTTTTGGTCTGTGTCTAATAATAATAATAAATTATAGATGGGGAGTTTAGCAGTGGTTGGGGTTAATATATCTACCTGTTTTTAAGTTCTCTGTTCAGCATGCCATCCCATGGGCCCGCATGATTATAATATAGCCTATCATTAGCTGCATTACCAGAGAAAGACGGTATCTCTAACTAACAGTCTTGTGCTTTGTATAATGTAACTAGGAGCAAGGATTCTGGGAAGATGGCAGAGTAGGTCAGAAAATTTTGAGCTCTCAAGATTTTCCCCCACAAAAGAGTTAAAATAGGACAAAGTGTGGGTGGAGATAAATAAGAACAGGGGCATAACTGGGGTCCTCCTGGGACAATTTGAGATCAGAAGAAAAATTTCAAGAGGTTTTGTCCCTGTGAAGAGTAAACATCTCTAGGCTAGGTTCCATTTTACCAGCAAGGCTAGCCTCTTAAACAAGCAGTAAGCCCTGAGGTTAGTTGGTTTGAGAGGTTGCCTCTGCCCCAGCCACCAGAACTTTTACCCCTAGGATAGTGAGGGGAGTTGGGCATTTGAGCCCGGGGAAAGTTGGGAAGATCAAAGGAACCTCTGCTGATCAGGCATGCTAGATCCAGCTGTGCCTCAAAAAGCTGCAGGGGTGAGAAGCAACCAGCATATGCCTGGCCAGCCCAGAAGCACTGGGGCAGAAAGGCCCTGGCTGTGGGCACTTACAGGAGGCTGCAGGTTTCACTCTGGTTTCAGGCTAAAGGGAAGAACTGAAGATCTGGGGGAGGCGGCACCATTTCCCACACCCCAGGGCTAGAGGTGACTACAAATAATTAGGATATTACCACACACACACAAAAAGCACAGGCAAAGGAGAAAGAATCCAACTATAGAGACTTATTATGGGAAAAGAGATGACCAGGGTTCATCCTCAGAGGAGGATATTGAAGTAAAGAAACCCCCAAAGAGTAACATCAAATGGTCACCTGCCCCCCAAAAAATTCATTGAAGATCTAATAAAAGACTTCAAAAATCAAATGATAGAGATGGAGGAAAAACTAAAAGTGAAAATAAGAATAATCCAAGAAAAACAAGAAGGGTATGAAAGGAAAGTTAACCAATTAGAAAAGGAGATTTAGAATCTTAAGGAGGAAAAAGACCCTTGAAAATTAGAATTGGAGGGGAGGCTAGGGGGTGCAGTGAATAGAGCACTAGTCCTGGAGTCAGGAGGACCTGAGTTCAAATTTGACCTCAGACACTTAACACACACACAAAAAAACTACCCTGTGACCTTGGGAAAGTCACTTAACCTCAATTGCCCTACCTTACCCCTCCAAAAAGCAAAAAAAGAAAAAAGAAAAGAAAATTAGAATTGGGCAAAGTGAAGCCAGTGAAATTATAAGAGATCAAGTAATGATTAAGCAAAATGTGAATAATGAAAAAATAGAAGAGAAAGTGAAACATCTTATAAGAAAAACAACCGATTTGGAGAATAGATCAAGAAGAAAACATTTTAAAATAATTGAACAAAATGAAATTTATGATAAAAAATAATCTTGACACAATAATACAAGAAATAATCAAAGAAAATTGTCCTGAAGCATTAGAGCAAGGGGGGAAAGTAGAAATAGGAAAAAATTCATCAATCACCACTTAAAAGAGATCCTATGAGGAAAACTCATAGGAATATCATAGTCAAATTTTGAAACCCCCAGCTCAAGGAAAAAATATTAAAAGCATCAAGATTAAAGCAATTTAAATATTATGGTGCCACAATTAGAATTACACAAGACCTAGCAGTAAAGACATTAAAGGACCATAGGTCTTGGAACACATCATATCAAAGAGCAAAATACCTTGGACTCTGGCCAAAAATATCATACCCTGCAAAGTTAAATACTATACTGAATGAAAAAAAATTGGACATTTGATAAATTTCAGACTTCAACTACTTTGTTGAAAAAATCCTGAACTTAATAGAAGATTCAACATATAAGAACCAAGAGAAATATAAGGTATATAACAAAGACTGAATGTAAGGGACCCATAAGGACAGACTGTTTACTTTTTATATATGTAAAATGGAGGTCTAAGATTCTTATCAATAATTGGGTAGTTTATAAGAAAGATCAGGGCAAACCTCAGAATGATATGACTTTTAAAAGTAAAACCATTTAGGAACAGCTTAAAAGAGTAATTATTTGAGGTGCAAAAGGGAGAATTGATATAGAGGAATCAGATGGGGGAAGAGGGCTGGTAGTTCTGGTAACCCGCTTTCATTGGGAATGGGTTTAAGAGGGAACAATACATATATATTTAGAAGAGTGTAAAAATCTTCTAAATTCAGAAGAAATAAAATGGTAGCATAGGGAGGGGGGAGAGAACAAAGGAGGAGTCTTTAGAGGGGAGGGTAAGAGAATAGGTAAATAGGAGTATAGAAGGGTGTTTAGATTTATGGGAATGGGAGGATAGGGGAGGGATCCTTGGAGGGGGGTAGGCAAGTCATAGGAGGGCAAGGTAGTGGATAGAAGTAAAGTAGAGGGGACAGAAGGGATAGGAAATAAGAGAGATAATCATACATAAAAAACAAAGGTAGGAGTAGAATAGGTTTGGGAAAGTATATGTCTATATATGTATGTATGTATATATGTATGCATATATCTATAGCTATAGAGAAACATATCTAAACTTTATTGTAGCCTTCTGGGGGGAGGGGAAAAAGAACAAAGTAAAAAAGTACACAGCAGAGAACAAAAGAAAACTCACAGGGAAGCAAAGGAAAGATGGACAATTCTCAACACAATAAGTGTTATTTATCATATAGGCTTTCTTGAAATGAAAATCTATTGTTACAAATTTTGAATGCTCTCTTATGTTCTGCGATGCTCACAAAATGCTTTTTTCTTCTAATTTTACATTTAAGTTCCAATATGTTTTTGTTTCTTTTCTCTATTCTGTATTTGTGTTCTAGCATTTGAGTCTAAAATATAATTTTGAAAAAAAAAGAGATATAACTATAATTATTCTAATGCTCATTGACATTAACCGCTTTGAGATGGAATTTCTTGCAAATCTGAAAGCCAGGCTACAAGATGCATTCATCGCTTGTTAATTCAACCTCATTCTTTGGAACCTGTAATCAAATGAGTAGAGAGGTGAGACCTGTACAATAAGAATGTGCCAACATGAGAGGGGAAATGTGGCACCCTTCCTTGGAATCCCTTAGGAATGAGCTCTGGATCAACCAGGACTGCAGATGTCTAATGAGTGATGCTATGGAGCCAATTCACATTTGAAAGGAGCCCCAAATTCTCTCATTAACTTGGGTTCAAATCCTAGCTCTCACCTGAACTCACATCATCCCTATCATTTTCATTTATATAGAATTTTTAAGATTTCCAAAATGTTCTACATATATTATTTCATTTGATCCTCTCAACAACCCTATGAAATGGGGTCTACTCTCCCCATTTTACAGAGAGAAACTGAGGTTGAGAGAGGTTAAGTGCTTTGTCCAGGGGTCACATAGTGAATGTCTGAGGCAGGATTTGAACTCAGCTCTTCCTAACTACAAGTCTAGCACTCCATTTGTTATGCCATCTAGATTCTACTTCCTTTGTCTGAACCCCAGTTCCCCCAACTATAAAACAGGGGCAGTAATAATGGTGCAATCTACTTCATGGGGATATTGAAAGGATAATGTATGCTACAGAAACACTGACTTATTTTTTTTATTTCATCCTTATCTTTCACAGACCTTGATGCCATTTCTACTTACCCAAATCCTAGACCTTAAGGCAGGGTTCAGTTTTCATCTCCTCCAGAGTCTTCTCTGACCAATTCCACCCCCTGGAAATACACTGTTCACACAGTATAACATGGCAGCCCAAAACTCACGAACCACATGAAGGAGGGAGGGAGGTGACAGGCCTACTGCCCTCTGCTCTAGTCACGACAATTCAGAGTACCTTGTTCAGTTCCGAGTACTGTATCTTAGGAAGGATGATGAAAAGGTGGTGTATACCAAAGGAAGCAATCCAGGTGGCAAGATGACTAGAGGCCTTGTCACATAAGAATTAGCTGAACAAACTCTATCACGACTCAGCTCCAATCCCACTTTCTACAGGAAGTTTCTCCTAGTCTCCTCCAATCCCCTGCAAGCTCCTTCCCTCTGAGATTGCCTTCCGCTTAAGCTGTATCTATCATATAGGTATGTAATTATTTGCATGCTATCTCTCTCATTAGAATGTGAGTTTCTTGAAGGAAGGCAGGTCCATTTTTTTTTTTTACTTTCCTTGGTATTCTCAGTGGCTGGCATGTATTAAATGCTTAATAAATGCTTCTTGACCTTCTACTGTAGACTCACTTATTGACCTTGGCAGGTTGAGCTTGGAGAAGGGAAGACTTGGGGAGGGCAGGACATGAGAGCTATGTTCAAGTATTTGAACACACAGTCTAAATGTGTGTAGGATGTAATAGTATGGGGAGAGACCTGAGTCAAAGGAGACCAGTTAGAAGCCTATTGCAGTAATCCAGGGAGAAGTGATGAGAGCCTGTGTCTATATGAGCAGAGATAAGAGAATGTGTATAGAGATGTAAAGGTAGAAACCATGAGATTTGACAACAGATTAGATATGGGAGGTGAGTGTGAGGACTCAAGGATAACCCTGGGTTACTGGAAAAATGATAAAACCCTTGACAGAAATAGAGAAGTTCAAAAGAGTAGAGGGTTTGGGGAAGGGAAGGAAGGTAATGAGTTCTGTTTGGACATGTTAAGTTTAAGATACTTACAATAAGGGGTGGCTAGGTGGTGCAGTGAATAGAGCACCAACCCTGGAGTCAGGAGAACCTGAGTTCAAATGCGGCCTCAGACAGTTAACACAAAAAAACTAGCCATGTGACCTTGGACAAGTTACTTAACCCCAATTGCCCTCCAAAAAGCAAAAAAAAAAAAAAAAGATGCAATACCTTCCATGGCAAATCTCTAGAACAACAAAGAAATTAAAATTATCCATTCAATTTATTGTTAAGCTAAATCAGTACACATATACCATATACTCAAGGAAAGGCCATGGTGTAGCAAAGGAAGGAAGAACTTCCATATTTTTTCTTTGGTAAACAAGTCACTTCAAAAAAACCTTTCCATTTTTATTGATATTTAGACATCTTCATTTCCAAATGTATTCCTTCCCCTTCTAATAAATACCTTATGATATCCCTTATAACAATCCATTACTTATAAGAAAAAAAGAAAAAATATTTTAGCAAAACTAACCAATACACAGACCAAATCTGATAGCATAAGCAATATTTTCATACCCATAGCCCTCTATCTCTTCAAAGGAGAGAGAGATGGTCATTTTATTATCTTTTCTTGATAATTGTGATGATACAGCATTCCATTTCAGTTTTTTATACTTTCATTTGCATTGCTGTAGTCATGGTATATATCATTTTCCTGGCTCTATTTACTGCACTCTCCTTGGTTCATGTTTTTCAACTTCATCATATTTGTTATTTCTACCATTATATTCATGTATCACAAGTTGTTTAGCCATTTCCCCAATCAATGGTATCTACTTCATAAACAATTCTTTGCTACCACTCAAAGTGCTGCCCTCAATATTTTGTGTCTAGAGTATCTTTCTTAATGTCTTCCATCTCCTTGGGATGTATGCTTAGCAGTGCAATCTCTGGGTCAAAGGGTAGAACTACTCACTTTAAACATATATTTAAATCAATCAAGCAACATGTATTTATTAAGTTCTTACTATATGTCAGGAACGACATTAGGGTGCTGGGAATGCAAAGACAAAAAGCAAGACATGCAATGTGTTTGAGGCATTACAAATTTCAAATCTACAACAGAAGTATATTTTTAAAATTTCATCAGTATTAAGAGATTTTTATTCTGTCTATAAAGTATCCAAAAGCAGCGCCGGCCCCGGAGTCAGGAGGACCTGAATTCGGATCCGGCCTCAGACACTTAACACAAAAAGACTAGCCGTGTAAACTTGGGCAAGTTACTTAACCCCAATTGCCCTCCAAAAATTCTAGGCATATTTTGACAACATCAAATAGGTTGAGAACTGATAAAAGGTCCATATCTTCCAAGGGTGATCTAACAATGATATGATGAAATCAGAGTTGAATGGGAGCTTTGAGATCTTCTAATCTAACAATCCACCCAAATCTCACAGGACCACAGCCACATACATTATTTTAGACAGCCATCAAAATCAGTTTGTGTACTGATTTCCAGTCTTTGGACTGGCAACAATTTGGAACTGCTACTTCACTGAGAGCATGATGTAGCTCAAAGGAAAGAAATTTAGGAAATTGCAGCATAGAGAGGGGAAATCCCTAGCTCATAGAGACATGGCCAAAATTCAAATGAAGGGTTTCTAATTCCAAATCTTATCACTTATTTACTTTACCATGTGCCAGTCATTGTACCCACTGTGCCATCCTGCCTCATGGCCCAAAACATAAGGATATTGAAAAACAGGAAGTAAAAGCACAGGAAAATAAGTAATTAAACAAACCACTAATACTAAGTGAACATTAAGGGCAGAGTTAGAATTCTGTTGGTCTTTTTGTAAATCTTGTTTGATGGAGAAAAAAATACAAAGGTTCTGGTCCTCCCAAGATTGTAAGAAGACTGTCTTGTCTCCAAGCAGAAAAATGTTTCTCTCCTCATTTTCACATGCACATTCCAGTAGCAATGGTAGTATTGTTGTGATTAAAATTCCAGAACTAGAAATCTGGGGGAGGGGGCCGCAAGCATTTACACATTTGTGTGTAAATGAGTACAAACAATTTAGCTGTTGAAGGAGGGTTGGCAATAAAGTATGACTGGTACCAGCCTACTAGAATGGACCTATGGGGCACTCATCAATTAGGACCTTGGGAGACCCACTTACAGAGTCTTCTAGGTAATGATTCAAGCAGCAAGGTGGTTGTTGAGATGACCAAGAATCCAAACAAATGAGGAGAAATAGTGATCCTGTTTGTACTTGGAAGTCAGATTTTCCATCATATCATAGTATACAATGAGAAATTCCCATTATCTAGCTAGCTTCCCTTATGTTGGTAAAGTTACAGGTGAAATATTGTGGCTCCTCTTGTGAAAAGGACAAGTGAATAATACTGTACTAGATTTAATTCTGCAAAGCTGTGAAGTTGGAAAAATTCTGCTTTTGAATCTCCACTTAATAGACATATGACTTAAGGTATGAAACTCAGCCCAGACTTCTTGTTCAATGGTCAACAAAGCAATTTTCATCTGCTTTTCTGAGACAGCCAAGCCATCTTATCTGCAGTCTGCAAGGGTATAGTGGCCAGAAGTAACTGCTGTCTGCTGTGTATAGCTAGTGAAAAATCAGGCACTTTTAAAAAAAATTCTGCGACTGGGGAAGGGGCAAGGAGACAGAGATCAAATCTGTCTGATATAGATCTTATCTAACTTAGCATTAGACAAGTCTTTCTGGCTTGGTACAGTGCTTTATTTTTGCTGTTGGAAAAACTTCAATCTTTCTATTCAGGAATAAAATCAATATAGGTAGCTAGAGAAAGATATAGATAGGTAATAAGCACTTAATAAAAGCAACCAAGCTTAATAATGTATAATTAATAAAAAAAACAGATAATAATGTATAATAAACAGATACACTCTGTAGATGGAGAACAATGACCTTACCTCCTTAGCTCACCTTTTGTTCTAGCTCAAATTTATTTGCATTGGTACTCAAACACTCATTTTTGATGGTCTCCAATTTCCAAGTTCTTTCCATTATGTTATGTACCAGGAGTCAGGCAAGAGATAAAGGTAGATTCGTTACTTTGATTAAGTCACCTTCCCTTTCAAACTCAGTTACTTCAGCTGTCAAATTAGCATCATAAATGAGGAAATTAAGACCCTGACAGGTCATGGAATCATAGGATTTAGAGCTCGAATGTACTTTAGAGATTCAACTATTCAATTATACAGAGGAGGAAAATTAGGTGCAGAAAAATGAAGGGAATTAGTGTGAGTTTGTAGAAGAGATATTGAATCCAGGTTTCCCGCCCCACCCCCATTTCTTTATTTATTTTTAGTTTTCAACATTCACTTTTATGAGATTTTGAGTTCCAAATTTTTCCCCTTCCCTTCCTTCCCCCCTCCCAAGATGGCCTGCAATCTGATATAGGCTATACATATACAATTAATTGTATTCCATATATTTCCACATTAGTCATGTTGTGAAAGAAGAATCAGAACAAAAGGGGAAAACCACAAGAGAGAAAGAAAAAAAAAAGAAAATAGTCTGCTTTGATTTGCTTTCAGACTTCATAATTCTTTCTCTGAATGTGGATAGCATTTTTCCATCATGAGTCTTTTGTAATTATCTTGGATCATCGCTTTGCTGAGAAGAGCTAAGTCTATCAAAGTTGGGCATGGTACAATATGGCTGTTACTATGTACAATGTTCTTGAATCCAGGTTTCTTGAATCCAGGTTTCTTGATTCCCAGGTTCAGGGCTCCATGTGAGAGAGTTGGAAATGGAGCTTTAGAACACAGAATGTCAGAGCTGGGAAGATCTTAGGACAAAGAATGTCAGAGATGGGAGGGACCTTAAAAATATTAGAACTAGAACTTTGATGTCATCCTAGGTTCCTCACTCTTCTTCATCCCGATACACCTCACATGTTCAATCAGTTGTCAAATCACGTCTCCACAAATCTCTCCCTTTTCTCCATTCACCCAGCCGTCACCCTAATGCAACCCCTTGCCACTCTTTGCAATGACCTTCTCATTAGTCTGACTCAAGTTTTGTCCCACTCAATCCAATTTCCACACAGATTATAAAGTTATTTTTCTTAAACGATTGTGTCATTGCCATATTCAATAAACTCCAAAGCTCCTGCTGCCTCCAGGATGAACCACAAATTCCTCTCTTTGCCCCTTCACAATCTGACCCCAACCTACCTTTCTACCCTCATCATGCATTAATACATCTTACATTGGTCCAGTTACACTGGCCTTCTTGCTGTTCTGCACAAAAGACTCCATCCTGGCACTCTCTTCTCTCTTCCCTCTCTTCTTTCAAGACTCAATTCAAGTATCACCTTCTATGCAAGCCTTTCTTGATTCCCCCAAAGAAAACGAGTGCCTTCTCAGATCTATTTTGTGTTTATTAGTAAATGCTTTGTAAATATTTAGGTAAGAAAAGGAGTTTCCCTACCTCCCTCAGTGGATTTAGTCACACCTGATAATGTTTTAATGTACAAACAAGTCATGTCTATGCCCTCATCACTTTGTAAGGTGGGAATGCCTTTCTTATTGGGTCAAGGAAGGAACAGTCAATTGATTGAGCAAATATGACAGCCACACCTCTGGGGGCTTTAAATAGCTAAGTCCTTGGTGAATTTCAGCTTAATGTGCTATGTTCCAGATTCCTTTTTGGTTATGCATTAGAAGTTGGATGGTACAGTTCATAGATTGTTACTGAAATTCAAATCCTGTCTCACACACCTACTAGCCATGTCACCCTGGGCAAGTCATATAACCTCTCTGTGCCTCAGTTTCATCTGTAAAATGGGGATAGCAAGAGCACCTGTCTCCCAAAGGTTTTTTGTTGTGAGAATCCAAAGAAATGCACATGTAGAGACCTTTGCAAACTTTAAAGTGCTATATAAAGATTAGTTATTATTATTATCAGGTAGTCACTGAAATCCTGGGATTGTGAAAACTCTCAGATTCTGTGATATTTCCTCATTTTTTGGAGCAACAATATGTCTGAGAAGTTTTCAAACCTTTTGAGACTTTTTTAATGACCTTAAATATGCATTTTCTCTTGCATGTGTGGAGAGGCAAGCCAACATTTCTGAAGCAGCCACATATCCTAGGGAAGAATGTGTGTGTGTGTGTGTGTGTGTGTGTGTGTGAGTGTGTGTGAGTGTGTGTATGTGTGTGTGAGGGTATGTGTGTGTATGTGGTGGGCCTCACCCCCTCTCCATTCCCTCAGACCCCAGGCGGAGGCAGCTCAGGATGCCACACCTGAACAGCAGTTTCCCATGCTCACACTACCAGCCCCGTAGGGAAGCCATCATCCAGAGGAACAAACCTTGTGGAGGAGAGGCCTAGCACTGACCCTTGCAAGGAGTGCAGACCACACCACTCCTGAAGACCCAGAAAAGATCGCTCTTGCCGCCAAAGTTCTTGGTACGGTCACAGAGGCCACCTAGTCTAATTCCCTCATTTTCATAAGCCCAGGAAAGTTAGTTAAGTGCTCAAACTTGCACGGGTATTAAGGGTCAGAAGCAGGATTTGAACCCATGACCTTTGACTCCAGTCTCCAACACTCTTTCCATTGAAAGCACCCTGGCTCTCTCACAATGTAAGTCACTATTATTTTATAACCAAGCTTAAGAGTGTCATAGTAGGGACAGAAAGGAGGTAGGCTTAGGGGAGATTGTGGAAAAGATCAGAACCTGATACCAGCTCCATAGGCACAAGAAAGGACTGAAGACTGGTTTTTTCTTTGTTTGGGGACTTTGTGATTAGCCTGGTGATTGGGAGTCCTAGGAGGCTGGACTCTGGGGCCTCCAGGGAGCCTTCTGTCTCTCTCTGGCAGGCACTTGGGTAGGGGGAGAGATAAGCTGCTGCCCCTGCACTGTGTATAATTTTAGTTGATGATTTCCAGACTACAGACCACCAGAGAGGACATGGCTTGGATCCCAGAGAACTCTCTCTAGTGACTTTAGAGTGGAAATTTGATGATGGGAGCCAGAACTGAAAGGGACCATCAAGGGCACTAGTCTGCATCCCTCAACCCCCTCTCCAATCCATCCTCCACACAGGGGCCACAATGGTATCCCTAAAGCACAGGTCTGACTTTGCCACTCTTCAGCTCAAGAAGCTTTCATACCTCCCTATTACCCCGGGGATCAACTACAAACCCCTCTGCTGGACTTTTAAAGCCCTTCATAACCTCCTTTTATAGACCTAGACGTTGCTCCTCTTCAGAGGCAGGTAGAGTGCACAGAGAGGCTGGCCCTGGAATAAGGAAGGGCTGAGTTCAAATGTGGCCTAGCCGTGTGACCTTGGCCAAATCACTTAACCTCTATTTGCCTCAGTGTTAGAATTTGTAAAATAGGGATAACAATAGGGTGGTTGTGAAGGTCTAATGAGATAACATTTGTAAAACACTCAGCAAAACTGAAAGCCCCCTAGGAATCCTAGCTGTTATTATGCCCTCCAGAACTCAGCCAAACCCTTACTTGTTCTCTCCACCAGACCTTCCATTTCCTGCTGTGTCTGCCTACAGGGCTCCCACCTCTGTTTCTTGGAGTCCTTTGCTCTCTCCATGGGAGGGATCTCAAGTCCTCCGTCTCAGGAGCTTCCCTCTTTTTTATCTCCCTGCCTCCTCCTCTCAGACTCCCTGCCATCCTTCAAGACTCATCTCAAGCTTTCCTGAGCCCCTCCAGCCACAAACTGATTTCCTCTCCCTGGCGAGTGACCCTGTATTGATTTTTTAAATACATAATTGTATACGTATGTATTCTCTCACAAGAGAATGGAAGCTCTGTGAGAGCAGGGACTGTTTCACTCTTGTCCTTGGTCTCTATATATTCCCAGAGTCTAATAATAACCATAATAATTGCTAGCATTTCTAGGACACTTTAAATTTTGCAAAGCGCTTTACAAAAATTATCTAATTTAATTCTCACAAAAGTTTTGGGAAGTAGGTGCTGTGATCTACCCTTTACAGATGAAGAAGCTGAGGTAGGCAGAGATTAAAATGGCTTGCTTAGAGTCACATAGCTGGTGTCTGAGAACGGATTTGATCTCAGGTCTTTCTGACTGCACCACATCGCCTAGCATTTTAACGTTGCTAAGAGTCACCCAGGAGGTCGTTCATAAATGCTCTCGTCATTCAAAATCCTTTAGAAGACATGGTCTCTGGGGTCAGAACTAATTGCAAATAGGTTGACATAGGTTTCATTGATGGAAAAACATCTGTGATAAAAATTATTCAGGGGGTACATTGATTAGGTACTGCTGTCAATTACCAATTTCAACCATGTAGAGATAGTTATCTGAAGATTTTTATTAATGCTCATAGTTCAATCTCACCTGGAGGAAAAGTCAGAGAGCCCAGGGCATCCAATTCAGCAACCTCATGTAAAATGTTGTTGACCTGAAAGTTTGGTTAAAGGAGATAAACAGGCTAGGTGATATATAAATTCATATTGTTTATTCCCTTAAAGCTAGCAGATACATGCTGCAAGGAGCCAAAACACAAGTTCTAACTGATAAAAGAATGACTAGCTTTAAATGTGTTTTAGAACAATTCTAACTCTTAATCTCTATGTTACTCAAATTTATGATCTCCATATATGTTTAATCATATTATGAAAGGAATTTTCTTAATGGAATAGGCTGTAAATACAATTAAGATAGAGCTGACAAAGTGTCATTTGAAATTATGACCCAGGATATCTATATTTTCTTTATCATTAATATGACATAACATAGCATATGTCAATAAAATATTAAGATAAGTAAAAGTCCTATTATTCAAGGTAGTGTCTCTGGTTGAGAATCTCATCATTAATGGCTATAAACAGAAAAAAAATGCTCTTAAGTCAGCCCCATCTGGCCTTGTTGACATAGGACGAGATTTTCTCTGAGTTTACTCAGAGAACAAAGAAGCTGTTGGGTCCAGGCTCTTCTGGTTGGTTAGTTCAGGCTCTGGCCCTTATTGGGGTTCACATTTATAGTAAATGGTTATCAATGTGCATACCTGAGCAGGATGAGCACGATGGAGTTTACAAAAAGTCCGAGCGAAAGATAAGGGAGAAAGATAGGGATTCTGCATCAGGAGGGTCAAGGAGCTCGCTGGTCAAGACTGGAGCCTGAAGTTTGCGTCCTGAGCCCAATGGGGAAACTGGCGTGATGGAAGCAGTGAACTCTTCTTATCCCAGTGGAGACAAGAAGTCCGGTCCGAGTTTCCTTCCCATCAATCAGTGGGGCAGCAAGAGGTGTAAGCCAGAGATTCTCTTGCCATACTTCCTAACAAGTGGAGGTATTCTGCTAGCCTTGGGCAAGCCCCTCGACTTCTCTGAGCCTCTGTTTTCTTGTCTGCAAAATGAGGATGCTAATGCCTCTAGTACATCCCTCCCAGGGTTGTTGCTGGAGGATTCATGTGAGATCATAAATTTCGAGCTGCAAGAGCCTCCAGAGGCCCATCTGTTCTTTTTTTTTTTTTTTTGGCCTTTTGGAGGGGGGAAGGCAGGGTAATTGGGGTTAAGTGACTTGCCCAAGGTCACAAGGCTAGTAAGTGTTTAAGTGTCTGAAGTTGGATTTGAACTCAGGTTCTCCTGACTCCAGGGCTGGTACTCTATTCAAAACGCCATCTAGCTGCCCCTGGACCATTTATTCTAATCCTCTCATTTTTTAGGTGAGGAAACTGAGGACCAGAGAGGAGTTGTGAGTTGCCCATGGTCCCACAGGGAGTTATTAGGAGGTGGCATTGATGGGGGGATGGCAATAGGTTATACAGGAACTCTGCTCAATATCAATGACCAGAATGCCTGCAATTCAGTCTGGAAAGAATTCAGTAGGCCCAAGCAATCTTGAAGTCAGTATTGTAAAAGTTTATTGTTACACTTTACAGCGGGCAGGGGTTCTTAGGGAACCTGAAAATCTAAAGAACACATAGGTATAGTTTTAAGGAGTCGAGGCAGTAAACCAGGTGTCAATTATGCTAACTAGGTGAGTAAGGGTGGGATTAGGGAGGAGTTAAAGAGTGGTCAGTGCTTAAAGGAACATTCACTTTTAATGTCAACTGTGCAGGCGCATTGCCCATAATTCAGTGGGAGATAGCCCAAGGGGGGGCTACCTGGAGGTGTGGTTTTAGGCTTGAAACGTCACTAAGTCAGCTGGCAGTCAAGGCTGACTAAGAAGTGCTTAGTCTGCCACCCATCAGTGTCATGTTTGACAAGTTTGATGTCTGGGAACCAAGGCTAACAGAGACTCAGTATGTGGATAATTGGCTAAGGAGTTAACCTATAGATAGTGCATTAAAGGATTCATGGGGGCAGCTGCCCACTCACTAAGGGGAGATAACATTTGCCTAAGCTAAAATGTTTTATAGATGGTTTAGTGAAGGATTCATAGGTGTAGCTTGTTATTGTTCCAAGCAGAGATAAACAGTTCATGAGTTGTTGCTGGGCAGAGTGCTGGCAGGGGGAAGGGGCAGAGTTAATGGTCTGAGGCTGGGGTGGGAGGAAGTGTGATTTTACAGACTGGCTTTACAAAATGATTTTACAAACTGATATTACAGACTGATGGTACAAACAGATCCCAAGCACCCCATCAGCATCAGACTTGTAACCTGAAGGCAGCAATGTACAGTGAACTCCAGTCATGGATTATAGCCTATATAAATTCATGGAAGCATGAATTAATGGGTGACTAAATGAATCAACAAGCATTTTTAAACATTTACTACATAACAGGCCAAGTGCTAGGGACACAAAGGAAGATAAAAACACTGTTCCTGCCTTCACATTCTAATTGGGGGAGGCAAGATGCAAACAGCTAGATAGCTACCTAATCAGGGTCTCAAAGTCCACTTGCTTAAGAGTTTCCTTACTGGTGGGGTTTGATTACTCAAGGCTCTGTGTGTAAGGGAAAGAGTTGGAAAGAGTTTGGGAGATGTGAGCTCCTGGTCTTTTGTATTCAATATTTGAAAGAGATTTGTGGTTCTAGAGTATCCTCAGATAGGGGTCCCTGAAGGGAGAGAAAGACTCTGGGAAGACTCCAGCATATAGCTATTCCCAGCTTACTACACTAGAAGCTTTGGGAAATTCCTTTTGAATGAGATCTGGATATTTCATTCACTCTGGTATATTCTCATCTGTATAACTTCTCTGATTTCTGCTTGATATTGGTTACAACAAATGTATTTATTTGCTATTCGATAATTTTTTTGGTGCCATAACCATGCCCTCACTCCCACCTGTTTGGCATCCTGGTGAAACCTATGCAGATGATGCAGGAAGTATCTGGTGGCACAGCGAATTGAACACTGGCATAGACTGAATTTCAACTCTGGCTTCAGACACTGGCTATGTAACCTTGGCTAAATCACTTAATCTCCACAGTCTCCTCAATTGTTACATGGGCATAATAATAGCACCTTACTTCCCAGGCTCCTTGGGAGGACCAAGTGAGATAATATTTGTAAAAAGCACCTGGCATCTAATAGGTACTATGTAGATGCTTATTCTCTTCCCCCCATGAACCCCTTCTCAGAATAATGTTTTTAAAAGGTTAAAATAAAAGACAAAGGATTAACCAATTATACTGAAATAAAAAATGTCATTGAACATGAAGTGTCAGTGGACACTCTGAGTCTTCACTGTATAACTGGCATTTGGTGGGAAGAGAATCAAACCCTGCATATATACCTAGGGGCACTCTTTCCCCAGTAAGAAATAGTGACCAGGAACCTAATAATTATTTCTCCTAGACGATGTTTAAGGGAGTGGATAGATAAAATTCTAGCCCAGTGACCAGCCTCATTGTTTTTAAAATCTCCCACAGGACGCTGCTCCCCTCCTGGCAGGAATCAAATTCTCTCTTGGAGAAGGGTGGTCAGAGGAGACTTTAGAGATATTTATTCCTGATTCCCCATGACTCCATGAACAGCATCTAGAGGGATCCATGTGGACACATATAACCTACATGAGTACCATGTAAACACACATGTACACATATACATCCTACACATACAAGGGATACAGAGTGAACATGGGAAGTAATTCCAGAGGGAAGGAACTAGTAGTGGGGAGTGGGAGGAATGAGAAAGGTTCAGAAAGAATGAAGTTTGAGGGGCAGCTAGGTGGCACAGTGAATAGAGCACTGGTCCTGGAGTCAGGAGGACCTGAGTTCAAATTCGGCCTTGGGACACAACACAAAACTAGCTGTGTGACCTTGGGCAAGTCACTTAACCCCACTTGCCCTACCTTCCCCCCTCCAAATAAAAAAGAATGAAGTTTGAATGAAGAATTCCATCCTAGCACGGAATAGGATGGTAGAATCCTGGTAGAATTCCCCAGTTCCATCCCCAGCTAGGCTTGAGCTCAGCCGTCTCTCTCTCCCTTGTCTCCCAGCTTGGTTTCTGACTCTCTGCCAGAGAAGCTTGCCCACCATGCCTCAATGTGGGTACTTTCTCCCCTGCCACCCAAGAACCCCCTCCTTTCAGCTCCCTATTATGTTATCTTTCTCAACTATAATGTAAGCTTCTTGAGGGCAGGGACTGTCTTCCCTTTGGCTTGTATTCCCAGCACTTGGCACATAGAAAATACTTTAGACATTCTTGTTTCCTTATCTGTAAAATGTCAATAATACTACCTGCAGTGTCTACTTTAAAGGGTTGTTATATAATTCATACCACCTTAGTACTTAGTGGGCATTCAATACAAATCCCTCATTTTGCACAGCAGCAAATTTAGGCCCCATCAAGTTGTGTCTTGTCCAGGCAGAGGTTTAAGTGGTAGTTAAAAGAGGTGCAGGGCACATTCAGCTGAATCTGAGCTCAGTCGTGGGCTGGCTGTGTGACCCTGGGCAAGTCACTTCACCTATTTACCTCCGTGTTCGCCTGTAAAGTGGGTTAAAGCATCCCAGGGTTGTTGTTGTGAGGATCAAATTCCATGGCCTTAAAGCATGATATCAATATTAGTATTAATGCCTAAGGGTTTGAACTCGGGTCTCACCCATACAAACTTCTAATTCCATTGCACCCCGGGGGAGGTCACGTTAAGGTCTAGAGCTGGAAGGGACCTTAGAAGCAGGGCATCCCCTCCAACCTCCTCTCTTTTAGAAAGGGGGTGACCTGAAGTTCAGAGACATCCAAGGTTATCTGGGGAAGCACAGAGGGGAAATTCGAACTCAAGGCCTCGGACTCCAGCGTCCGGGGTTTTAATTTCATGAAGCTATTTGCAATGCTGCACTTTGATTCCTCCCTCCCACAGGGAAAAATCCCCAACAACATCTCAGAAAGCGCTACAGAAACCAGACCTCCCCTAACATTCCTCCTCTCCCCTTCCATCGGCTTCTGTCCTTGGGCCCCGCCCCCAGATCCACTGGCCCCGCCCTCCCCCGCCCCCGTCCCTGGCCACGCCCCTGCGGCCTCAAGCCTATATAGGCGCGTGACGTCAGCTCGTTTGTTGTCATTGGCGGCTCCCAAGATGGCGTCCATCATGGAGGGGCCGCTGAGTAAATGGACCAACGTGATGAAAGGCTGGCAGTATCGCTGGTTCGTGCTGGACTACAACGCGGGGCTGCTCTCTTACTACACGGTAAGGAAGAGGCCGCCCGCCCGGACACGGGGCTTGGACTTGGGGTCCGGACGGGGCTCGGCCCGCGGGGGGGGGTTGTTGCTGGGGAGTTGGGGTTGCTATGCTGGGGGCTCGGCGCGAGCCGGGGGGGGCGGGGCCTGGCTGCGGCCTGCCAATGAGGAGCGGCGACGTGAGGGCGCGGCCAATGAAGAGGCAAGAACTTCGAGATTTATGGACCGGGCGTGGGCGTGGGGTGGGGTCCCGAAGCCTGCCGGCTCGGGCGGGGCTCCGAGTGGCTTGGGGCGGGGGTAGCAGAACTTGTCTGTGGGGGAGGTGCGCGCCCCCTCCTCACCCCACAGTGGACTTCAACGTCCCGGCCACGCCCATCCGCCTTAGGCTTCCTATCTGTGTAATGTGCGTATGGGTGGGCTCCCCCCATTCTAGGGTTGCTCTGCGCCCCTTCCACGCCCGAGGAATCCTGAGATCCAGATGAGCCCGGGGTCGGGGGAGGGGGGGAACCCAAGTCCCGACCCCAATTCCCGTGGGGGCGGGTGTCTAGGTGGGGTCGGCGGAGCGTGGAGGGAGCGCGTGACCTTGGACACCTCGGAGGCGACGGGGCCCCTCCCTCTGGGGCTGCTCCTGACCCCTTGACCTTCAGGGGCCCTCCCCTCCCCCAAGACGTAACTGACGAGGACCCAGCCTCCCAAGCTCAGGCTCTTCTCTTTGGGCCCGCGAACTTGGGGGGGGGGGCGGCGGTGACGACCTTATTTCGGTGTAGCTGGTTCCTTAAAAGCTTTGTTCTGAGAAGGGGGATCCGGGCTTCCCCAGACCGCCACGATGCCCCCAAAGGTCACTGGAGCCGAGTGGCCCGGTGCCCCCTGCTGTGGGAGGAGAGCCCTGCTTAGCGCTGAGGTCAGCCCAGAGCCGCGTTCCCGGGACACTTCGCCCTCCGAGGTGCGAGGCTCGGCCGGGCACAGCCTCCCCTGCCCCGGATGCTCTGGTGCCCCCGAGTGCCGAGAAAGTTTGACGTTTCTGTTTCCTCTGCGCTGATGTGTGCTGCCTGCCGGGGCCAGTGGTGGAGGGTGGTCGTGGTCTTCAGTCTGTGAGTGTCAGACTGGGACTGGGGTCCTTATCGTGGGCAGTCAGCCCCCTCCTGGGTCCAAAATGAGTCTGGACGAGGCCCCCTTTGTCCCTGAAACTCACGTGGTTGTCTCACTTTTCCTTACTGTCTTTGACACAGATTTCTAGCAGTGGGCAAGTCCCTTAATTTCTGTATAATGCCTCCTTTTCTAATCCTCCCCACCCCCCTTAGAAATGGGTAGTTGTGCTAGGGAGGAGAGAGCATCCCTAAAAGGCGAATGGTGCTGTTTGATGGTACTTTGCTCCGATTATTAGTAATAGCAGTGAGGTCCTGGAAGAGAGAGGAGCTGGGGTACTTAATGATCTAGGAAAGTCTTCAGGAGGCTAGTCATCTTACTGTGGTAGCCTTCCTAAGCCTTAGTTTCTTCCTGTAAAATGGGGATAATAATAGACATAGCCCACAGGGTTATTGTTTGGCTCAAATGAAGTAATGGAGGCAGAGCACTTTGCAGACTTTAAAGAGCTCTGTAAATGCCTGATGGGGATGTGGTGTTATTAAGTTGATTGTCCAGAGTCACCAAATCTTGGACTGGCTTGTTCTCTGTTAGGCCCTGGAGATAGAATCATAAGAAATACTGGAGGTTCTGCCCTCAGAGTGCTCAGAGTCAAATGGGGGCCAAAGGTAGAGAAGAAGGATAAGAAACTAGGGTGACCTGGAGAGACAGAAAATTCCAAGCTGTGATTTTATTAGTATTAGAGAGATCCTGTTAATGCTCATTAAGTTGAATTTTAAGCTTTGCAAAATCACATACGGTAGGCTAAATGTTTCCAGCCCTGTAAGAGAGACAGGGGGATGCAGTGAGGGCCTCTGTCAGGGAAACCTGGATCCAAGTACTGAATCTGCAACTTTGTGGCTCTGTGCCCTTGGGCACACTTAACTTCTCAGGGCTCCAGGCCACTCTCTTAAGGGGAGAAGTTGCTGAATACTTCTTGTTGGTCTTGGTTGCTAAATTTCTGCATTAGCAGTTTCTTTATTGGGTGTTCCCCTATATCAATGAAATTCAGGGTCTGTACAAAAATAAAGTTTTGCTTAGTGTGGTTCACCATTATCTTTAGTTATCTCTGCAGCTGAGGAAAGTGAATATTCAGCTTAAAAGTTGTAAACCCTATAGGTCAAACCTTGAGGGATCTCTAATTTTGTCAGTATCCTCCTCCAACACAGATTGCAAGCCCTCCATAACTTAGTAGATGGTTTTTGAGTTTTGCTGTGGTTGGAAAAACTCTTGCCCTGTGGGTAAGTAACTTCTTGCTATGTTTTTCTGTCTATATTTAGCCAGGTTACTTCTTGAACAGCGGGCATCCTGTCTCAGGGAGTGTGTAAGAACTTGCCCAAGCCTAGGCTTCCCTTAGATTTTACCCTTTAAGAACCTGGCCAGGGTTGCCACACTAAGGCTCTGGGTGGGGTAGGTCTTTAGTGATAAGAAAATCCTATGGCTCAGGTAAATTATCAGGTGATCTGTGGAAACTCAACTTTGATGATAATCTGGAAATCCTACTGCACCTGTCTAGCCACTTCTGGTCTATAAAATCTAGGTAAAGTTTTCATCACTGTGTCCCCTTGTTCTCTGCTACTTACTTGCCTTCTTGCCTTAGCAGAGTGGGTGCTAAGTAAATGTTTACTGAACTAGTGAGTGAACGGTCATTGGTCTATAGTCAAGAGTACTGTGGCTGGCATCGAAATATTCTTCAACCCAAGTGTAGGCTTTGGCTAGGGAGCTAAAAACCGGCCTCGAAAGGGTCTGTGGAAAGCCAAGACCCTTCTTCCCCTCTGTTTTGTGCAGCTTCCCCCCTGCCTCCCCAGGCTTTCAGATCTCTGACAAGTGTCTCTTTGTCCTGTTAGTGGATTCCAGCCATAGCCAAATGTGGTGGCCCTCAAGTCCCTCTGGAGTAGGAAGCCAAAAGGCCACCCTTGCCAAGAGAGTCGAGCTCCCAGTTCTTATGAAGTCCGAGAGAATTTTTCTTCCTTTTCAGTATTCTCTCCATTAAAATTTTAGGCTGGGGTAGAATGGTTGTCAGTGTGTTATATTTGCCCTCAAGCCCAAGTTACAGAAATGCCAGCACTTGTGGGGAGAAGATGGACCCAGTGGATTTAGGAGCCCAGTGGCACGTGTTGGACCTTTCTGATCAGTGTTGAAGGAGACAGGAATGCATGGCTTATGGAGGAATAAATCTTGAACTACTTTGTAGGTCTGTTTAATGGCACGTGTCTCGAGGAGGAGAGGGAGGATCTGCCTAGGATCAGAGAAGAAACATTGAATTTGTACGTCAGAGTTGAAAGACCTGGTTTTGAGCCCTGACTTAACAAACTACATGGTTTGGGGTGTGCTGTTTAAAGTCTTTCGGCCTTCATTTCACTATATGTGAAATGAAAGAATGAAAAAGCGTTTTGTGATTTATTCTGTGTGAAGCCTTGGAGATACAAAGAGAGGTCCCTGTCACATGGTAACTCCTTTCTAATATTGGGAGAAGCCTGGAGAGGAGGTCTGGATCAGTAAGACATTTCTATAGCTCTGGGCAGTTTACAAGGTGCTTTTTTCCCAGAGTAGCCCTGGTAGGCTGTAGAATACTGATTTCCACCCCAGTGGTCTTGGGATTGTGCCCTTTTGTCTCCTGATGCTCTTAAAGGCCCTGGCTAGCGCCAGGATGGTGATTCATTTGGCTACTTAAGATAATATGACACAACATATAATGTCATGAGATTGTGAGGCAGCCAGGTGGCATAGTGGATAGGGCACTGGGCCTTTCCTCAGCTGCAGATAGGGATTACGGTAGCACCCAGGGCACTTGATAAATGCTGCTTTCTCTCCCTGTCTCTCCCTCTTCCCCCTCCATCCCTCCCTTCTCTTCCTCTCTCCCTTCAAAAATTGGTGGCCCTGGACTTCTCATTGGCACCCAGAGAGCCCTGGTTGAATTAGACTCTGGGAGTACTGTGACCAGAACCTTGTCATTGGGTGTGGCCGTTTTACTTTCCATGGTCTTAGAAGTCAATGCATTTGCTCAGGACATTAATACCTGTCATCCTGCCAACTCTAGGGCACTTAGCTTTTCATCCTCATAAGAGTACTACCAGATACTTTATCAAATGCCTGGCTAAAATTTAGTTAAACTAAATCTCTAGTTTACCCTTGTGCTTTATGAATTGAATAACCCTAAAAGGAGATGGGGTTAGTCAGCTGGGACCTTCTCTCGCTGAGGCCAGGCTGCCTCTTCATATTCACCAGTCATCTCTTTGATGATCTATTCTGGGATTTTCCTAGGAATCAAACTCAAGCTTACTGATTTATAGTTTGGAGACCTTCACTCTTCTCCAGACTTATTATGTTGTGTATTTCTCCACAGTCTTAAAGATATGACTGACTTTGGTTTAACAATCCTATCTACCAGTTGTTTCCAGACCTGAGGATACAGTTCTTATTGGTCAGATGATTGGAATCCAACAGGGACAGCCCCCTGCTTTTGGGTGTCAAGATGATGTTAGTCTTTTTGCTTCTGTCACTACCAAAAGGTCATCGTTCTTAGCAGAGAAAATGGAAGTGAGATAAAGTTTGGACTTAAACAAAACCAGCCCCTTTTGTCCTTGACGTCTTTTCCAGCCTCAGCTTGTTCTGAATTCTGACAGACCAGAGCCACATTATAATGTTCTTATTATTATCTCTCATTATTTTGCTTTCTTGTTTTTTTTTCCTCCCATAAGTACTTTTTATTTTTCTAGCTATATTTATTGGTTTTTTTTAGAGGTAGTTGAGGTTAAGTGACTTGCCCAGGGTCACCCAGTAAGGATCAAGGGTCTGATGCTAGATTTGAACTCAGGTTGTCCTGATTCCAGGGCTGGTGCTCTGTGCACTGCACCACCTGGCTGCACCTCTGTACATACCTTTTTAAGAGCTGAGTTCATTGATCAGTTCCCTGTATATGATCTCTTTGGATCATTGCCACTTTCACTCTTCGCTGGAGTTATTTGCCTTTGTCTTCAGATTTTGAGTCTTGCAAGTTTTCTGCCTCCGCTTCACTGCTTTCCCCTGTAGACTTCTAGGTCCCAGAATTCTCCCTATCCTTTCTTTGGATTCCTTTGGAATCTGCCCTACCCAAATCTGGGGTGCATGTAAAAAGTGAAGAAGCATATATTAAATGTTTCCTATGTCCCAGGAACTGTGTGTACACTATAAAAGATTCTGAGATCGTCCTTCTCTTTCTCCCACTGCCCCCTGCCCCCCTTCCCGAGCTTACATTCTAGGGGGTGCAGTAGGGGAGTGATCAGGGAGGAGGGTGATTTGTGCCTGGGAAGTTGCAGATATAGCAGTGGGGTTGGAGGATAGATGGCAGGAATGTTCTTTCCAGGAATGGGCATGAGTTTGATTGCTGCTCCCAGAGCAAGAGGTGGGGGGGGGGGGGGGGGGGGGGGGGGGCAGATGGCCAGGGGTCATTTTGGTGGCTGCTCACCCTTCAGGATAGCACTGGAGTGCCCACTGGGACTAAATAGCAGCCTGTGCCTGACTTTCTTCCTTGCTGTGGCACAGATGTTAAATGCAGTTGTTCTCATTTCCACCCAGTTCTTCTCATTTCCACCCAGTTAGTGGTGTGACCTTGGGTAGATCAATGTCCCTAGTTTCCTCATCTGCAAAACTAGCAAAGTGACCTAGATGGAGTCCTTTCCAGTTCTCTGTCCTGATCCCAGGCAGAACTGGAATGGATTCCAGCCCAGCCAGAGAAGCCAGCTTCTCTTCCTGCAGCAAGATATAATAATTTGGGAGAAGAACACAAAGTGGGAGCTTCCTTTCCTGCAGCAAATGACATTTGTGAGATGAATATCATGTTTCTAAACACAAGCAGTTTGGACCAGAAAAGAACAGTGTTGGAATGATTGAGCTTCAAACTGAAATCCCCCATCACTGCCCAGAGAGACAACACCCACACCCTCGCTCCATTCCCTTCTCCTTGAAGCAACCTTGGAGGCTGCCTGAAAGAGCTCTCTTGCTTTGCTTTGACTTGGAATTTCCTGAATTCCATGTCGTTCGGCCACATTGAAGTGTCCAGATTGTTTCCAGCTGTGTCTTTGGGGTTGCATTGGCTTTGGTTTTTATTGCAGCACTTCGTATGCTACCTCATTTGTTCTTCACTAGGACAGGGAGTGCAGGTATTATCCCCATTTTGCAGTTGAGAGAACTGTGGTCGGGAAGGGGAAGGGAGAAGGGAGAGAATTTGGAACTGAAAGTAAAATAGAATTGGATTTTAAAAAACTGTCTCACAGATGATAAAGTAATAACTGAAGGCCAAAGTTTGCAGATTATTTGACCTGAATTATTTCAAATAGCTCTGTTTGAGGAATTATTTGAATTATTTCAAACAACTTCCTCAGAAAGCACTATTATTATCCTCATGTTACAGATGAGGAAATTGAGGCTCAGACAGTGTGACTTACCTAGGGTTACATAGCCAGTGAGTGTTATAGCCCAGGTCTTTTGACTCTTGTCTGGTGCTCTTTCCTTATCAACTTGGCCATTGTCTGCTGTGTGGGCTCCTTCCTGCAAGGAGCTGTTTGGGCTTCAGGGAGGTTTAGGCTGTCTGGAGGGGTGGACCTGTGCCTTATTTTCTCTTTTTAGTACCTAGTCAGTCCAGCAGTCTGACTAGTGTTTGGCATGGGGTCTTGGATCTAGTAGATAGACCCCCTAGTGTTCCTTAAATTTCATTGAAACTGACTCTTTTGAAGCAGCCCTCAGAAGGTAACCTCTACAACTTCCTGTTGGTGCTGAGGACCACATTGATGGGCCGGGCACCAGGGCCATCCTCTTTGATCCCCGCTAAGGCTTTTACTCCCATAAAACCTTTGACATTTCACAAGTGCCATATTTTAAGTTTCTTTTAGGTTAGTGAGATGATCAGAAAGTCGACTTAGAAATTTTCTCTTTTCCCTGTTTCCTGGTCAGAAACAGAGAAGAGTATCACAGACTTTTAGAAATGGAAACAGAAAAAGCAAGGAGCTTTCCTGGGGCCCAAGACAGGCCCTCCCTGCAGGATACTGAGCGTCCTAGCAGTCAGCTGCAGACTGTCCTGAAGTATCCAGACACTGGGCCCTCCATCAGTTCAGTATCTCCTTCTTTCTGTGACACCCCCCCCCCCATACCCCAGGGGATTGCTCATATACCTGGCCTGCCCCTTTGCCTCTCATGGACATTCCCAACACATCTTTTTAGGCACACTCTCACAGGGTGGGTTAGAGGCATCAGTCAGAACAATCAGCTAACACTTATTAAGTGCCTACTGTGTGCAGTGCACTAGACTAGGTTGAGGGAAAAGACACAAGGTTGAGGACAGACCTCATACCTGTTCTTGTGGGTCTTAGAATTAAGGATAAGATAGTAACACAGATGCTTTTTCTTCCTTTTTTTTCCTCCAGGTGTCTTTATTTTATTCCAAACCTAAGCTAATTTTCTCCTTATTTTGCTCTGCCATTGAAATCTGATAGTTCACACTATACAGATCTAATGCATTTAATTTAATAACATAACAAAGTAAATGACAAGTAAGGCCTCATCTCCCTTTACACAAAGGTTATCACATAACCAGTAATAAAAGGCATAAATAATGGAAAGTATGTAGCCAGAGAACATACATAGTTCTCTATGTATTTGGGAAATGAGGCCTTTAGCAGAGAAACTTGGTTTAAAATTTTTTTCAGTTACCATTACTAACTCTATTTCCTTACATCTCCCTTCCCCCCATTCTGTTCTCTCTCTCCTTTGACCCTGTCACTCTTCAGAAGTGTTTTGCTTCTGACTGCCTCCTCCCCCAGTCTGCCCTCCATTCTGTCACACACACCGCTTTATCTTATCCCCTTCCCCACTACTTTGCTGTATAGGAAGTTAGATTTCTATATCTAATTGCATGTGTATGTTATTCTCTCTTTGAGCCAATTCTGATGAGAGTAGGGTTCACTCACACTCCACCTTTTTTCCCCTCCACTGTAAAAGCTTTTTCTTGGCTCTTTTTTGTGAATTTATTGAGTCATTTTTAAAAGGCATTTGGAGGGGCTTGGGGGAGAGCTCAGAGTCCCTGCCTTCGCCTTGCCATGTTGACTATTCCCCTTCTCCTCCCCAAAAAGGCTTTTATGGCCTTTCTTGGTACTCTTTGTAATACCATTTGCACATGAACAAGCTCACTGTTTTCCAAACACCAGTTTCCAAAGGAACTTTTCTGAAGTTGGAAACCACCTGCTGGGTTGGGGTTGGGGTTGGAGCAAGAATTTCAAACTCGCGTTTCCATCTTGTGCTGTTGTTACTAGTGCACACTGTTCTAGTTTGGCAGGTAGAACTGCTTGTAGAGTAAGGGTTATCTCTGTAGCTCTTTAAAAACAAATCCAAAAATACAGTGAAATACCCAGGTGGGACCTGGGGGAGCTTTAGCAGTGACTTACTCGACCCACCATGAAAGTCTATGGTTTTCCACTTTGATATTTTGCTTTCTGTGGTCTCCTTGTGATTTCAGATGGTGAGAAAGCCTTTTTCAAATAAGGGGGACAAGACCCTGAGAATTCAGCAATTTGGTTGTTTCCACCTGAAATGTAATGCTGGAGTCAGCTGAAAAGAATGTTATCATTTCCTGAAGGCAAGTTCTGGCTCGGCATCATGGGAAGCCCAAAACATCAGGATTATCCATCCCCTGGGTCTCTGCTCCTCATTTATCCCTTCTAGGCAGAGTTTGTAGTGAGCACTGACAATTTAATATCTTAAGCAGCCAAACAAGCAAAATCTGTGCCCCTAGACAGATGACCATTATTCGCACAAATAGCAAAGGACTGACCAGTGCCTTCCCCACAATCAGGGATACCCTGAAGCTGATAGTGCTGTCTGTGGTTGGCTGAAGCTCCTTGGGCCCAGGCTCATCTGGAGTGTTGAAACCTTGATTCCTGTGGAAGTTCATGTCTACAAATTCAGTCCTCATTCCACTGTACCACATTGCCTCTGAGGAAATAAGACCAAATCCACGCTGCCCACTGACTACTTACTGTCCAGAAATAAGATCGGATTCAGTTTGGTGGCAGACACTAAGCTTTGTCTATGCTGGGTCATGTTTGATGAAATAAAATAAATACTGTTTTTGCTAGGCGTGGTCCCTGCCCTCCCAGAACTCAGAGTCACACACCCAGTCAGCCCTTACCCATGTCTACCTATGAATTCATGATAGAGGGTCTACCCAGTGTGTGAAGGGTAGGATAGCCTTCCTCATTCCCTCCTGACATTGAGAGAGCACTAGGGAGGACTCTGACTGTCCACATTCCAGCCTTTGCCCTTGACCAGCCCATCTTTTTCCTGTCATATAATTCTTTGAAAATCTTTTATCTTTTGGACTTTCTTCTTGCTCGTGTGCTGCAATCTGCTCACAATCAACATTTGACTCTCTAAGAAGAATTGCTGGTGGCAATTGTCTGGAAGCTGGAAGTGGTAATTAGAAATAAGAATTATCCCATTTCCCCTTCTAGGACCAGTGTGACAGAGGTTGGGCCAGGTGGAGGGATGATGGGAGAAGGTATAGGCAGTGCTGGGGATGATGGTCAAAGGTCCGGTGTCATTTGGAGAAGCCAGGTATCTGTGTGTGCTGGTCAATAGAAGGAGTGTGAGAAGGGAAATTTAGTCATTATGGAATGAGAATTCCAAAGGACATTGCAGAAGGAGCGGGCAGAGTTAGGAAGGGAGGGCTGAGGAATATTGGGATGAGAATAAGAATTGGGGGAGGGACTTTTATTCCTAGGCGGCAGGTAAGTAATGAAGGGATAGGGAGGGTAATTTAGAGGTGGGAATCTAGTTTTCTAGCTCTAGTGATAGCAAAAGGTGACCAATGAATTAGAATGCTTAATCTGGGGGTTCTGCTATGGGTCTTGGTGGCTCTTCCCAGTGAGTAGAGCAGTGATGTGGGCCTAGCCTGCAGTGCGGGTCTGTCCCTTCACTGTCATCTCTCAGCATCCTCTCTTTCTCTGAAGTTTACTCTTGTTGAAGCCCTGGTGGCTGTTGTCTTAGCTGCTCCCAAGGTCATTCTTCCTCTTTATCAAGGAGTTCAGTACTAGGTGTCCTGTGTTCCCATCCTCCTGTCCTTGTTTAAGGGGACTTCAGAATTTATATTGATGTTTTCCCAAACACTCTTACCTTCCTAGTCCATCTTCTCAAATCACCGTGACCTTCATGCCCTATGTCAGCCACGCTAGGATGGTCACATTCTAGATCTCATCATTAGCCACAAATGTTCTGCTTTCTTAATCAAAAACAAAAATAGCAACAAGGAAAATTCTGACATTGCTCTACCTGACCATAATTTCTTATCCCTCTTAAACACATATTTTACCTGTACAGCACCTCCAGTCTCTCTGCCCCTTAGTACTTTCTCTGCATTTCCCTCTCCCTCTGCATTCTCTTTATTCCCTTCCCAAAGTTTAACTCCAGCTGTTGCTCTGATTGCTTTCTCGCACTGAGCCTTATTGTTATTTAGCCAGATCCCAACCCTGCATTCTTCCTCCCATTCACACTTCCTCCTCACTGGCTGCTGAATGGAACTGGAGTATAGTACAGATTTTTGTTATTTAACCTCCACCAATCAGTCTTTTTATTTCTCCTTAATTGATTCCTCTTCTCCCCATGCCCCAGACCTTCTCTCTTCAAGGCTTTCACACATCCTCTTTATTCTACCTCTTACTTGACTCTTGACTCTTTACTGAGAAAGTTGAGGCTTTTAGTAGATTGTAAGCTCTTTAAGGTCAGGGTCTTTCAGCCTCTTTTTTGTCCTTAGTGGTTGGCATATAGTAGGTGCTTAATAAATGTTTGTGGTTGGATGTGTGGTTGGTTTGTCTTATGTTCTTCAAGGGAGACATCAGGAAGGTGATGACATGACTTGTATTGCATTGGATTTGAGTGAGGGAAGGCTGTGCAAAGTCAGGAGCCTCACTTTCTCCTCCAAAGCCATCTGGGTCCAGTGGTCAGATACAGATCCTGATGACGACTGTAGATGGCCCAGAATGCAGTGAGGGACCTTGGCCTGTTTAAGCTGAGGTCTTTCTGAGATCTCACTTTGAGTGAGGTAACTCCCATTCAGTGAATAACCCTGTTGAAGACGTGAACGAGGGGACTGAGCTCTGTCTTCTCCCCTTCATCTTGAGAACCCTGGACATCATCCTTTACTCTCTCTGCTCCTTTCTAGTCTCTGACAGTGAAGTAGCCTGTCTCCTTGCCAATGCCAACCCCTCAACAAGTACCCTTGATCCAGTCCTCTCCCTCTATTGGTTTATTTCCTGTTGCCTTCAAACACGCCCAGATTTCTTCTATCCTTAAAAAACCTTGCCATCTCTACTGATGATCTTTTGTTTCTCCTCCTCTTTCCAGTCATTTGTTGTTCAGTCATTTGTTTGTGTGTGACTCTGCATGACCCCATACAGGGTTTTCTTGGCAGATATACTTGAGTGGTTTGTCATTTCCTTCTCCAGTAGATTAAGGCAAGTACAGGTTAAGTGACTTGGCCAGGGTCATACAGCTAGTGAGTATTTGAGGCTGAATTTGAACTCAGGTCTTTCTTTCTCCAGCACTGAGCCTCCTGCATGTCTAGATGAAGCTCTCTGTGCTCGTTGCTTCTACTTTCTTTCCTCTCATCCTTCAATCCTTTACAGTCTGGTTTCAGATCTCAGGAAACCCTCCAGTGTGACCAGTGATCTCTTAATCACCAGATCCAGTGGTCTTTCTTTCAGACCTCATCCTTTTCAACCTCTCAGTATGCTTGACTCTATCCAGTAGTTTCTCCTGGCTACTCTCCTCTGAGTTTTCACAACATTCTTTTCTTCTGGTTCTCCTCTGACCTGTGGGCTCTTCCTTTAGTCAGTAGGAGTTGACCCAGCCTTCCTTGCTGGCTCATCACCCATATCACCCCCCTCACCATGGTGACACCACAATTCCTGACTCTTCTCTCTTCTTGATGAGGAGCTTCTATGGGTGTAATCCTCATTGCTACATGGCTTTCGATCTGTATTACCTGCCCTTTTCGCTCCTTGGCACCAATCCTCTGTAGCCAGCTGCCTTGTGATAATTTTGTTATGAATGCCACGAGGCATGGCAACGTTAAGATGTCCATAACAGTTTATTTTTTCTTCCAAACTCACCTCTTTAACAAAATAGTGTGTTTCTGTGTAGGGCACCCCCATTTTTCCAGTCTCCCCATTTTATGGCATTCTGTTTGACTTCTTCCTTGACTTACAGATGAAGAAGCTGAGGCCCAGAGAAAAAATAAACCTTGACAGCAGTCTATGAGAGATTAAATAACAAAGCTATGGCCTAAAGGAAAGAAGGCTGATCTGATGACATTTGCTGCTTAAAGGCAGTACAAAATTCAACAAAACTCCAGGTCTTGGAATGCAGCAAGGCTATGTTAATTTAGTCAGAGCTTGCTTGTGTCTGTTCATCCATAAAACTACAAAACAAGGGTTTGAATTAGATGGTATCTGAACCCCCTTTCAGTCCTAAGTCATGTGAACACAAATGGGCCTGGCAAATTTAAGTGAAAATGGAGTTTACAAAACAGACAGATTAAGGGATAATTGTTTTTTTTTTTTTAAAAGGATTCACCTACTTTAAATAGTGGATTTAAAACCTAACTGAATGTATAGTTAAATAATTGAACAGATATTAAACACCTGCCATATGTTGGGTTCCAGAAATATACAGATAATTTTTGCCTTCAGGGAATTTGCATTTTCCTGCTTGTAGGATGTTAATGGTATAACTCATTGCACTGAATGTATATAGCTTTATGGTTGATAAAGTGCTTTTCAGACATTGTCTCATTTGAGCCTCACAGAAGCCCTGAGAGGTTTATTACATTCATATAGATGAGCAAACAGGCTCAGAGGGGAAGTGACTTACTAGGGGGTCACACATACACAGTCTTTGTCTGAGACATGATTGGAAACGAGCTCTTCCTGACTCCATCTCCAAACCTCTGTTTTCTCCTGGGTTCTGGACCTACATTTCCCTTCCTTCCTTCCTCCCTCCCTCCTTCCCTTCTTCCCTCCCTCCCTCCCTTCCTTCCTTTCGGACGGAGGGGCAGTTGGGGGTAAGTGACTTGCCCAACCAGTGTCACACAGCTAGTAAGTGTGAAGTGTCTGAAGTCGGATTTGAACTCAGGTCCTCCTGTCTCCAGGGCTGGGACTCTATTCTCTGCACCACCTAGCTGCCCTGGACCTACATTTCAACCATTTCCTACATCCCTCCTTTTCTGAAATCTTCCTCTAGTCCAGTTGCACTGACCTTCACAGGTGCTTGAGGTCTTCCAGCTCTCTATGCTTTTCTTCAGGCCAGTCCCTGTAGCAGCAAGCACCCCAAGCGTCCTCAGGGTTTGCAGCTACCACAGGTTCTTGGATCTGCTTTGTTAAAGGAAAGCAACTCAAAATGGGTTAACAAGCTTACTTTAATCAGTCAGACATATATCGTTTACCTTGTTCAGGAGAAAAGGTCAGCGCCCTGAACCTCAAAGTATACAGGCATAATTATCAAGACAGAAACATCAAGTAGACAGATTTCCAAACTGTCCAACCATTACATCCATACCCAGTCAACATCTGGGTTTCCACATTCTGGGTTTTTCAAAGCCGGGGGACTCTCAACAACGGCTTCCCAGAATTCAGATCAAATCACAGAACACTTCTCAAAGTGAGTCCCAAAAGCAAAGCTACACATCAGGGCTTATATAGCCTTCTCCTGGCTCAGAGAATGTAACAACCTTATTGACCCACTGGCCAATCAAAAAGTATCTACTGAAAAACAAGCCTCCCTCCCCAGGCTTCTGGTGCACTTTAGCCTAGGGGCAGGGAAGATCTTTAAAATTTACATTCGCATTACAGTCCCCTGGCTGAAAAGGCTCAATGTGATGTCAACCTGTAAGCAAGCATTAATTGCTTACTATACATCAGGCACCATACTATGCTTTTTGGGGTACAGAGAAGCATCTCTGCCCTAGAGGAGACAACATTCAAAGAACTGTGTCTGCACATACCAGTTAGTGTACATAGGAGGTCATTTCAGTTGAGAAATTGTTAGCAGCTGAGGAGACCAAGAAAGGCTTCTTGATAAAGGTAGGCCTTGCTCAGAGCCTGAACAAAGCCAGGAAAGCCAAGTAGAAGTTGAGGTGAAGTGGGAGAACGTTTGGGGAATGTGGGATAGTCAGTCCAGAGGCACAGAGTGGGGATGGCAATCCCTGTAACTGTAGGGGCTGAGCTTTCCGGAGCTGATGGACTTGGGTGTTATTTTTTTTCCCTGCAAGCTTAGAGGCCTGAGAGGAGTTTGTGTATTTAAGAGGGCTATGGCCCAGCTTCACTGTGTCTACAAGTACGAAAATTATGAATTGTACTGAATTTAGAAACTTTAACTCTCAGGTTTTTTTGCCGAAGAAAATGAAATGTTCTGAGTTTGAAGTGCAGGCACATTAAACATTGACCTGGTTTACCCTGTGAACTAGGCAGAGAGTGGGTTGTTCAAATCTAATTAATTTTTGTCAATGATTGATGTAGGTGCTCACTTCCTTGTCTCTAGCTTCTTCATGAATGGCAGGTAGTTACTGGGACAGTTTGCAGATCCCCAAGTTGGTTAATTCCTCCCTCTGTTCTGTTAGAACTCTTTGAAAGTTAATCTCTCCAGACATTAAAGAAAATGCAAACAAAACATTTTTGATTGCTATTGAGGCTATCCCAGTTCTTTTCGTTTGGCTCACTCCTTGTGTAGTCATTATAAGGATCTGATTGAAGTCGTCTTATTAGGCTAGTTCCCAAATACCTTGTGTCATAACTGATACTTTAACTCCTTCTATATAACTTTTGCCTGGATTTCTAATTTAGAATAAGAAATATTTCAAAATAGCAAATCTGTTCTCTTTTTCTCCCCCCAGTTCAGTTTGGATCTCTGCTCTTTCTCATTGAATATTGGTACATTTGCGAGATACTTTATATGACAATGGCCTTACTCTGGTTACTTTTCTGAGCTTGCATTTGGATAGATTGAGCTTAAATATGATTGTGAGAAAGCCTTGCGTTAATAAAAGTGGGGGACAGCAGGGACATCAACCTCCAGATGATGCAGTTTGCAGCAGGAAGCCTGAATACTTAACACTGGGATAAATGCTGCTTCTGTGACTTACTAATTATAGTTAAGTATTGCATAGAACTGAGGCCTTAAAGCATTTTGGAATTCAATCCCATTTCTCTGGGTATATTGTGAGAGAGATTACTAGTACATCTGTCTTATAGAGTAGAACATTTGAGGCTGAGATACTTTGGCTTCCTGGGGTGTTGTGAGAATTCAGGGCAGTGATGTATGGAAAGCATGATCTTAAAGTGACCTGCTGCTGCTCTTGCTGACAAAAGAAGTCAGGCTGTGATTTGTGCCAGAGATGCTCAGAAGGAGGAAGTCAGGGTCATAGCAGGGTTCTTGGAGAAGCTGAGCCTTGAAGGAAAGGGGGAGGGCTTTTCTTGGGAGGAGCTTGTGGCTGTTTCCTTCCATTCCCTCTTGACTCTCAGTGAATGAAGAAACATTTATTAAGCCCCTGCTGTTTGCATTAGGGATACAAATGGAAAGGCAAGACAGCCCCTGTTCTCAGGGAACCCACAGTCTAATGGAGGAGACAGTCCCTGGAGGATGTTTTCTGTGGCAGATCCATTGGAGAGACCCCAGTGGTCCTCAGGGCACAAAGGCAAGGTAAACATCTTTATTGTCATTTTCTTTAAGAACCATCTTTTTCTGATGCTGAGGTGTTTAACAGCGCCAAAGACACCTTTCTTTTCCAGGTCTCTTTAGTAACTGTGGCTATAAGATGACAGGGACTGTAGCAGTTGTGGGGGCAGTTACAAGTTCTTGTCTCCTGAAGGGTTGCTCCCCTGGGTGATGGTTGTGGGGGTTATGCTGAAAGTAGGTACCTTGACTTCAAACAGGGCTCTAGTGATTCATGGAACTCTTGAGTATAGGGTCCTAGGCTGTCTTCTTCTAGGTCTGAGGGGAAGCTATGGGCAAGGTGGCAGTGAGCAGTGGTTTAACCCTCCTTTCTCTCCTTAAGAGTGCCTTGCTACTTCAGCTAGACTGGCTTGCCTGCTCCATCAATAGCTACTGGTGGTGGTACGACTGTTGACTTACAAGTTAACTTGTAATTCTTGTAACTATTAGTTCAATTGGAAGGAGTTCTATATAGACGAAGGGTGAGGATATATTAGGTGACTTTGATGGAATGATAGAAAAAAAATTAAGAGGTGAGAAAGGGGATTACATTGGGAACAGAAGTAAGGGAGACGTTGAATGGGACCAGATATAAAGCAGTAATCATCAAAACTATGTGGTGCTGGCTAAGAAATAGAGTGGGGGATTACAGGAATAGATTAGGTACATAAAAAGGTACAGTAGTAAATGACCACAGTAATCTAGTGTTTGATAAACCCAACGATCCCAGCTTCTAGGAGAAGAACTCACTATCTGACAAAAACTTCTGGGAAAACTGGAAAACAATATTGCAGAAAATAGGAATGTACCAAGATAAAGTCAAAATGGGTACATGATTTAGACATAAAAGGTGATGATACCATAAGCAAATTAGGAGAATATAGAATAGGTTACCTGTAAGATCTATGGAGAAGGGAAAATTTTATGACTAAACAAGATAGAGAGCATTACAAAATGCAAAATGGATAATTTTGGATTAATGCAAAATGGATAATTTTGGATTAATGCAAAATGGATAATTAAAAAATTTGCCCAAGCAAAACCAGTGCAACCAAGATCAGGAGAAAAACAGAAAGCTGGGAAACAATTTTTATATCAGATATCTCTGATAAGGCCTCATTTCTCAAACATATAAAGAACTGAGTCAAATTTATAAGAATACAAGTCATTCCTCAATTGATAAATGGTCAAAGGATATGAAAAGACAGTTTGCAGGTGAAGAAATAAAAGCTATCTATAGGCATATGAAAAAATGTTCTAAATCATTATTGATTAGAAAAATGCAAATTAAAACAACTCTGATATGTACTGCCTCATGCCTAACAGATGGGCTAATATGACAGAAAAGAAAAATGATGAATGTTGGAGAAGGGATGTGGGACATTTGGGGCGTTGATACGCTATTGGAAGAGTTGTGAACTGATCCAGCCATTCTTGAGAGCAATTTGGAGCTAAGCTCAAAGGGTAATCAAACTGCATACCCTTTGATCCAGCAATATCACTACTAGGTCTGTATCCCAAAGACTTACATGAACTGATACAAAGGGAAGTGAGCAGAACCAGAAGAATATTGTACTCAGTAACTGCAACATTATATGATGATTTAGCTATAAATGATTTAGCTATTCTCATCAATACAGTGATCTAAGATAATTCCAAAGGGCTCACGAGGAAAATGCTCTTCATATCTGGAGAAAGAACTGATGGAGTCTGAATGTAGATCTAAGCATACTATCCTTACTTTCTTGTGGTTTTTTTTTTAGGTTTGTTTCTTCTTTCACAACAGGACTAATATGGAAATGTTTTATATGATTGCATATTTTATATATATATATATATATATAACCTATATCGTGTTGCTTACTGTCTTCAGGAGGCAGAAAATTTAATCAAAATTTTTTAAAGATGAAGGTTAAAATTTGTCTTTACATGTAATTGGAAAAAAAAATAACATTATAAAAAAAGAATTAATAGACTAAGTATATTAAATTACATGCCTTCTCAAGGAGAAGCCAGGGCAGGAGGGAATATGGAACTTAAAATTTAAAAGAAAGTTAAAAAAAAGTTTTTATATGTAATTGAGGAAAAAAAAGTTCTTTAAAAAAAGATTTATTAGACTACCTGAAAGCCATGATTAAAACAAAACAAAACCAGAGGCTAGAGATCTTATTTTGAGAATTATTAAAAAAAAAATACCCATGGGGCTGCTAGGTGGTGCAGTGAATAGAGCACTGGCTCTGGAGTCAGGAAGACCCGAGTTCAAATTCGGCCTCAGACGCTTGACACTCTTACTAGCTGTGTGACCTTGGCAAGTCACTTAACCCCAATTGCCTTGCCTTCCCCCTGCCAAAAAAAAAAAAGGAAGCACGCACGCGCGCGCACACACACACACACATACTCACACACACACAACTACCCTGATTTCTTAGAACCAGAAGGGTAAAATAGAAATACAAAGAATCTAACAATTACGTCCCAAAAGAGATTCCCAAATGAAAATTCCCAGGAATGTTATAGTTAAATTGTAGAGCTCTCAGGTTAAGGATTGCAAGTGGCCAAAAAGAAATAATTCAAATATCATGGAACCAGTAAGAATAACACAAGATTTAGCAGTTTCTACATTAAAGGATTCTCTGGAGGACTTAGAACATAATATTCTGGAAGACAAAAGAACAAGGATTACAACCAAGAATCACCTATCCAGCAAAACTGAGTATAATCCTTCAGGAGGAAAAATGGACATTCAAAGAAGAGGACTTTCAAGTATTCGTGATGAAAAGACCAGAGCTGTATGGAAAATTTGATTTTCAAATACAAGACTCAAGAGAAGCATAAAAAGGTAAACCAGAAAGAGGAATCATAAAGGATTCAGTAAGGTTGAATTGGACATTTACATGGAAAACTGATAATTGTAACTCCTAAAACCCTTCTCATTATTAGGGAAGTTAGAAGGAATATACATAGCCAGAGGGCATGAGTGGGAATTCAGTATGATGGGATGATTATCTGAAAAAATAAAATTAAGGGGCAAAAAAGGGGAATGCACTGGGAGAAGGGGAAATTGAGAGGTAGAATGAACTAAATCATCTGACATAAAAGAAAGAACTTTTACAGTGGAGGGGAAGATGGGGGAGTTGGGGAGGTGGCACTCCAACCTTACTCTCATTGGAATTGTCTCAAAGAAAGAATAGCATACACACTCAATTGGGTATTGAAATCTCTCTTACCATACAGGAAAGTAGGAGGAGAAGGCAATTAGAGAAGGGGCAGGGGCTCATGGATTTGGGGAGGTAAAAGAGTCAAAACACCTTTGAAAATGGATAGAGTAAAAAGAGTAAGAGAAAATAGGATGGAGGAAAATACATAGTAATCCTAACTAAAAAAATTCTTACAGCAAGTTTCTCTCGTAAAGACCTCATTTCTCAAAAATATAGAGAACTGAGTCAGATTTTTAGAAAAAAGGGCCATTTCTCAATTGATAAATGATCAAAGGATATGAACAGGCAGTTTTCAGACAAAGAAATTAAAGCTATCTGGTTAAATGAAAAAATGCTCGAGATCACTACTGATTAGAGAAATGCAAATTAAAACTCTGAGGTACCACCTGTAAGGCCAAAGCAAAAGCAACTTCCAGGGTTCGGATTATGAGCATAGTAAACTCCCCATTTATTCAGTAATAAATTAAGGCAAAACATTCACAGAAAAGAGAAAATCAAAATACAGAGTAACTCAATCATTTAGTAAGTCCTCAATTCAATCACAAAGTACAAAAGTTAAAGTACTCCACCTCTGAATTGACTACATTCATTTAGTCAATCACAAAGTCTTCTCTTTTCTCAAAGAGATTAGTTTCCAATCATAAACAAAGTACATTCATTTGGTCAGTCACAAAGTAAAAAGGCCAAAAGTTTTCCACCCCTGGATCACAACAGAATCACAATAACATCCATCACCACCCTCTTAAGGGGCAGTGGAAGGCACAAAGGCCATCCACACCTAGGTCACTACTAGGCTACAGTATCATCACAGCATTCAGTACCCAAGGAGAGGTCTTTTTTTCATCTTGACCTGAGGCAAGATCTCAGCACTTTCTGTTCCTGGGAAGACACAGCTCAACAAAGACACTAACAAACGTATACATTGCTAGTGCCCTCATCAATTTATTCTCTGTCTATGAAATCAACTTCACAAGGTCTGAGGAATCAGCACGAATCATCAGTACAGTCCCAGGTCCCCTGAAAACATCAGCAAGAACCTCCTCCAGGATTTCTGTAAACATGCAACAAGAAAATCCTCTTTCAGGGCCTCTGAACCAACAGCAAGCTTTCAGAACTTCTGCAACTACAGCAACGTCCTCCATCAGCAGATGAATCTGACAAAGTAACATCAAAACAAAGTGCCGGCACCACAGTCATACTTCCTCCCAGTTCTCCTCTCTTCTCATTTCTCAGAAGTTCTCAATTCAGCCTTCAGATGCTGGCTCCCAGAAGTTCTTCTGGTCTCTCTCAGTTTGTGCCTCCCTCTATACACAGCACCACTTCCTTACAGTTCAACCCCCTCTCAGCATGTCAAAAAGTCTATCCCATTGTGGGGTTCAAATTCTATTACCATTACGCCACCCCACACCTCTCAGATTGGCTAATATGACAGAAAAGGAAAATGACAAATGTTGGAGGGGAAGTGGGACAATTGAGACATTAATGCATTGTCGGTAAGACTGTATACTGATCTAGCCATTCTGGAGGGCAATTTGGAATTATGCCCGAAGAGCTATAAAACCATGAATATACCCTTTGACTAAGCAATACCGCTTTTAGGTCTGTATCCCAAATAGCTAAAAAGCAAAAAGGAAAAGGACCTTTATGTACAAAAAATATTTATACCAGCTCTTTTAGTCATGGTTGTAATGGGAATGTAAATTTTTAAGATCTTCCCTGCCCCTAGGCTAAAGTGCACCTGGAGCCTGGGGTGGGAGGCTTGTTTTTCAGTAGATACTTCTTGATTGGCCAGTGAGTCAATAAGGTTGTTACATTCTCTGAGCCAGGAGAAGGCTATATAAGCCCTGATGTGTAGCTTTGTTTTGGGGCTCACTTTGAGAAGTGTTCTGTGATTTGATCAGATGAAACTCTGGAAAGCCGTTGTCCAGAGCCTCCCAGCTTTGAAACCCAGATGTTGTTTGGTATGGATGTAATGGTTAGACAGTTGATCTGTTTCTCTGTCTTGATAATTCTGCCTGTATACTTTGAAGTTCAGGGTGCTGACCTCTTTCCCCTGAACTAGGTAAATGATACATATCTGACTGATTAAAGTAAGCTTGTTAACCCATTTTGAGTTGCTTTCCTTTATCAAAGCAGATCCAAGAACCTGTATGGGCAGCCATCCTGAGGACGCTTGGGGTGCTTGCTGCTACAGTGGCGAAGAATTACAACTGGAGAATGGCTGGACAAGTTGTATATGATTGTGATGGAATACTAAAAGAAATCAGGATGCTCTCAGAAAAAAACTTGGAAAGACTTCTATGAACTGATGTAAAGTGAAGTGAACAGAACCAGGAGAATAATAATTTATGATGATCAACTATGAATGACTTAGCTATATTCTTATTAATACAGTGACCCAAGACAATTTTGAAGACTTAGGATGAAAAATTCTATCCCTCTCTGGAGAAAAAACTGATGGAGTAAAAATGTAGTTTGAAGCTAACTTTTTCTTTATTTTTCTTCAGTTTTATTTGTGTGTTTTCTTTCACAACATGACTAACATGAATATGTTTTGCATGACAGCCCAAGTATGATTGATATTAAATTGCTTGCCTTCTGAATGAGAGGGAAAAGGGAGGGAGGGAGAGAATTTAGAACTCAAAAATTCTAAAAAACAAATGTTAAATTTTTTTTACATGTAATTGGGGAAAATAAAATATTAAATTTTAAAAATAAATGTAAAAGTCAATAAATGACTTTGGAAGCATAGATTAAAAATTAATTAGAAATTAATCCAATCCTAAAGAATGAATGGGTCACATAGTAAATCTTAGAAATAGTCAATAATTTCATTAAAGAGAATGACAATTATGAGATAACATACCAAAATTTATGGGATACAATCAAAGTAATACTTAGGGGAAAATCTTATCTCTAACCACCTTCATCAGTAAAAGAAAGACCAGATCAATAAATTGGGCATGCAACTAAAAAAAACCTAGAAACATTCAAAATCCTGAAACACCAGAATAGAAATCCTGAAAATTAAAGGAAATAGTAATAAAATTAAAAGTAGAAAAATGAGGATCTGGTTTTATGGGGGAAAAATAAAATATTTGATTTTTAAAAAAGAAAAGAAAACCAAATTACTAGTATCAAAAATGGAATCAGTGCACCACCAATGAAGATGAAATCAAAGCAATTATTAGGAACTATTTTGCCCAATTATATGTCAATAAAGCTGACAATCTAAGTGGGATGGATGAATATTTACAAAAATATAAATTGCCCAGATTAGCAGAAGAGGAATTAGAATATTTAACCCTGTCTTCGAAAAAGAAATTGAACGTCATAAATGGACCAGATGAATTCAGAAGTGAATTCTATCAAACACTTAGGGAACAATTAATTCCAATACTATATAAACTGTTTGGAAAAACAGACAAAGGAGGAGACCTATCAGTTTCCTTATATGATACAAATATAGTTTTGATACTTAAACCAGGGAGAATAAAAACAAAGGAAAGAAAACTGTAGACCAGTTTTGCTAATACTGATGCAAAAATTTTAAATAATGTACTGACAAGGAGATTATGGCAATACATCATAAAGGATATAACTATGACCAGGTGAGATTTATAACAGGAATTCAAGCCTGGTTCAATATTAGGAAAACTATTTGCATAATTGACCATTATCAACAACAAAAACAAAATCATATGATCATTTCAGTAGATGCAGAAAAAGCTTTTGACAAAGTACAGCACAAATATAGGAAATGGTCCTTTTCTTTATGCTTTTTTTTTGGAGGGGCAATTGGTGTTAAGTGACTTGCCCAAAGTCACACAGCTAGTTTTTGTGTTACGTGTCTGAGGCTGGATTTGAACTCAGGACCTCCTGACTCCAGGGCCGGTGCTGTATTCACTGTACCACCTAGCCGCCCCAAAATGGTGCTTTTCTTAAAATGATTAGTAGTATCTACCTAAACTCAAGAGCAAGCATTATCTGTAATGGGGATTAACTATAAACCTTCCCAGTAAAATTAGGGGTGAAACAAGAATGTCTTGTCATCATCACTATTCAGTATTGTACTAGCAGTTAGTAGTTATAGTAATAAAACAAAAAGAAATTGAAAGAATAATAGGCAGTGAGGAAACTAAACTATCATTCTCTGCAGATGACATAATGATATACTTAGAGAACCCTAGAGAATCAATTTACAAAAACTTTAGCAAAGTTGCAGGATACAAAATAAACCCATATAAATCATCAGTATTTCTGTATTTTGCCAACATAACCCAGCAAGAAGAGGTTGAAAGAGGGGTGGCCAGGTAGCACAGTGAGTAAGAGCACGGCTCCAGTGTGTCGGGATGACCTGGGATCGTATCCTGGTCTCAGACACTTAGCACCCACCCAGAAATATCTGCCCGTGTAACCTTGAGCAAGTTACTTAACCCCAATTGCTTAGGGGCGGCCAGGTGGCTCAGAGAGTAAGAGCACTGGCCCCAGTGTCGGGATGACCTGGGGTTCAAATCCAGGCTCAGATACTCATCACCACACCCAGAAACACCTGGCCGTGTAACCTTGAGCAAGTTACTTAACCCCAATTGCTTTAAAAAAAAAAAAAAAGAAGAGGTTGAAAGAGAAATTCCATTAAAAATGGCTGCAGACAATATAAGATAACTTGGAAGTTAATCTGTTAAGACAAATCCAAGAATCATATGAATGTCGTTACAAAACACTTTTCACACAAAGACTTAATCTAAACCAGTGCTTCTTAAACTGTGGGTTGAGACCCCACAGTTTAAGAAGCTTGGAAGGGGTTGCTAGTGGAAAACTCTTAAATAACCCAGATCTAAACAACTTCAGAAATATGAATTGCTAATGGGTAGGCTGAGCCAGTATAATAAGGATGACAATTTTGCTAAAGTAATTTACTTCTTCAGTGCCATACTAACCAAACTACCAAAGAATTATAGAGCTAAAAAAAGTAATAATAAAATTCATCTGGAAGAACAAAAGGTTAAGAAGGAAATCAATGAAAAAAACTGCGGGAAGGTGACCAGATTTCAAACTAAATTGCAAAGCAAAAATCACCAAAAGAATCTGGTTCTGCCTAAGAGAAAGTGGTAGATCAGTGGAATTTCAGGGGTATGGAACCTGTGGCCTTGAGGCCACATGTAGCCCTCTAGGTCCTCAAGTGTGTCCCTTTGACTGAATCCATACTTCGCAGAACAAATACCCTTAAAAGAATTTTGATTCTTCGAGGCCACCTCTGGATGAGATATACAGTATATGATAAGTAGTAAATGACTGTGGTAATGTTGTGTTTGATAAACCCAAAGATTTGAGTCAAGAACTCACAGTGGAACAAAAACTGTTGGGGAAAACTGGAACACAACGAGGCATGAACTAACATCTCATACCACATATACCAAGATAAGGTCAAAGTGGACACATGATTTAGATATAATGGGTGATACCATAAGCAGATTAGAGGAGCATGGAAAACTTTACCTGTCAGGTCTATGGATAATAAAGGAAGAATTTGTGATCAAAAAAGAAAAAGGATCACAGGAGGGAAAATGGATATATTTTGTTTACACGAAGTTAAAAAGGGTTTGCACAAACAAAACTGATTAGAAAGAAAGCAGGAAATAGGAAAAAAAATTTTTACAGCAAATTTCTCTAAGGGCCTCATTACTTAAATATTTAGACAACTGACTTAAGTTTATAAAAATACGAGGAATTCCCTAATCAATAAATGGTCAAAGATATGAACAAGCAGATTTCAAAAGAAGAAATCAAAGCTATCTATAGTAATATTTAAAAATGCTCTAAATCACCACTGATTAGAATTAAAACAATTCTGAGGTACCATTTCACACCTATCAGATTTGCTTAACCTAATGGAAAATGTTGGAGGGGGTGTGGAAAAATGAGTATTGATGGAGTTGGTGGAGTTTTATTTATTTTTTGTTTTTTGAACTCCACTCATTATGGAGAATTGAAACTATGCCCAAAGGGCTCTGTAATTGTTACCCAACAGTACCACAACTCAATCTGTATCTCGAAGAAAAAATGAAAAGGACCCATATGTACAAAAATATTAGTAGCAGCTCTTTTTGTGGTGGCAAAGAATTAGAAATTGAGGGAGTACCTATCAATTAGGGAATGACTAAACAAGTTGCTATATCTAATTGTGGTGGAACGCTGTCGTGCTGTATGAAATGATGATCAGCGTGCTTTTAGAAAAACCTGGGAAGATTTATGTTGAGATCATTGTGCACAGTAACAGCAGTATTATAGGATGATCTGAATTAATTAGATTAGCTGCTCTGATTAATACTATGATCCAAGATAATTCTCAGGGACTCATAAATTATGCTGTCCACCTTAGTAGAGAGGACTGATGAACTCTGAGTGGCAGCTGAAACATAATTTTTTCACTTAATTTTTTTCGTAAGGTGCTACTATGGAAATAGCGTTATGTGATTTTACATGTATAATTGATAAATTGCTTGCCTTTTCAATGGGTGGAGGGAGGAGCTGGATAGAGAGAGAGAATTTGGAATTCAAATTAAAAAAAAAATTATTGTTAAAAATAACCAAAGAATAAAAGGCAGGTTTTTAAAAAAAGATGACAACCTGCAGAAGTCTCATTTTCCTTATGAATAATCACGTGTACGTAAGTACAGTATTCAGAGTAAGATCTCTCCAGAGACCTTGATCCTGGGGCACAGGGCCAGCATACTTACAGCGTACTTTTAGAGACCAGTGTCATTCAGACCTCTCATTTTGCAGGTAAGGAAATTGAGGCTCAAAGAGGTAGTATCGGTACCTAAAGTCACACAGGAAATGTTTGTCATTTGCAAAATAGCCTGCAGAAGAGACTTTCTAGGTATGGCTGTAGAAAAGTAGATATCCTTCCTCTTTATCTTGTGTTCCTGCTGCCTTTGTTTTTCTTTGCTTGTGAATAACTAGGCACCATCCAGGAGAGATGATCTTTGTATAGAAAGGGATATTCCAAGGGCTGCTTTGATCTGCTGTTGAGTTGCTCTCTAACTTAGAAAAGACACCGTTTTAACTTCCCAGGCCTCCTCCTTCCCTTCCCCAGGCTCCAGTTTGGTACTGGATTTTTCACTGAGCTGCATTGTTCTCTTCAGTGGGTAAATGCAGAGTTTGCATAGGTTGGCAGAATTCAATGTAGTATTTTCTGGTATTGATTCATGCAGTTTGTCCCTTCTCTGCTTATCACTATTATAGCTAATAGCTTATCACTATTATTTCTGAATAATACTGTGGTGGGCTTATGTTGCTGCGACACAGAACTATGCAGTTTTCACTTTAAATTTCTCACAAAGAAGGCACTTCCCCTCACTCCTTTGCATGATGTGGAGAGAGAGGTCTGCAGATGTGGAACATTGCATACGTATTTCAGCCTTTTTCAATACATTAATTAGTTTTATGGCTTTTTCTGATCTCTTTTGTTTTCTTTTTGTAATAAGGGATGACCCCTGGGGAGGGAAGTAGGGAAGGGTGGGAGCAATTTAGGCAATCTGAATAAGTATTAATAAAATTTATTTTGAAATCTTCTCATGAATAATAGCTTCTATCTACAGAGCACATTCTGGTCTACAAAGCTCTTTGCTCACAGCCCCCTCTGGAAACTGCCCTACAGGCCTCCATCCTGAGCCTTCTTCTCCCTCCACTCCCTTTTTACTATTTCAAGTGGTGATATCTCATCAGTTCACATGCATACAGTTGTCAGGTTTATGCTGATGATTCTCAGATTTGCTTTTCCAGCCTTAACTCTCCACTGACCTCTAATTTTGTATGTCCAACTGCCTGTTGAACATCTTAAAGTGGATGTCCTGAATTATCTTAGACTCCACATGTCCCAAACTGCACTGACTGTCTCTCCCAGTCTCAGGGCCTCACAACCTAGGTGGCATCCTCAACTCTTCACCCTCCTATCCCCCACTTCCAGTCTGTTGCCAAGGCCTGTCTGTTTTGCCTTCCTAAGTTCTCTCCATTGTAGCCCTTCCTCCCTTCACAGCTGCCCCCCTGCTGCAGGCCCATATCATACTTGTACTGTTATCATAGCCTAGTGGTGGCTTGTAGCCCCAGCCTCAGGTCTCTCCATGATCCGGTTCTTCTTCCACTCGATGTAAAAGTCACCTTCCTAAAGCACAAACCTGACTATATCACCTCTCATGACTTCAGTTACTCCCTCCAACCTCTGGGATCAAATATAAAATCCTCTGTTGGCATTCAAAGCTCTTTTTTTTATTTTTAGAGGGGGAAGAAGAGCAGTTGGGGTTAAGTGACTTCCCCAAGGTCACACAGCTAGTAAGCATGTCAAGTTGATGAGGGATGGCTCCCTTCTAGGTTCAACAGGAACTCTGATCTTATCCAAGACCAGGAAACCTGCAATGGCGTCTGGAAAGAATTCAAGGTCTCAGGCTTAATTGGAGTGAGAGTTGTAGAAGTTTATTGTTATGCTTCTCAGGCAAGAGTCCTTTAGGGGACCTGCAGGTGAGAGGGGTACAGGCTTTTACCTTTAAAGGGTAGGGCTGCCATTGTCAGGGCTGACCGGATGGAAGGGACCTCAGTGCACAGATAAAGGTTAGAGCTGACAGAGGAGAACTTGTGACTTTAGTGCATAGACAGTTTAGATGAGATTTGGGCCAGACCGGAGGAGACTAAGTGAAGAGATTAAGTAAGAACAAAGGAGTCACTAGGTGTTGCCTAGGCCAGAGCCCCAGGCTGGGAAAGGGATTTCACAGATTACAATTTTACAATACAAATTGCAATTACAACTGCACAAACTGGTTTTACAAAAAATTGGTTTTACAAATTGATTTAGACCCCAGGTACCCCATCAAAGTGCCTGAGGCTGAATTTGAACTCAGGTCCTTCTGATTCCAAGGTCAATGCTCTATTCACTATGCCACCTAGCAGCCCCTCCAAGCTCTTTATAACCCGCCGCCTCCCCAACTTTTCTGGTCTTTTTACTCCTTAACCTCCCTCCTCCCATGCTCTATGATATAGTGATTCCAGTCTCCTTGCTATTCTTGAACAAGACCTTCCATCTTCCAGTTCTGGGCATTTTCACTGACTGTCCCCCAGGCCTGGAATGCTCTCCCTCTTCCTCTCTGCCTCCTGGCTTCCCTGAAGTCCTAGCTAAAGCCCCACCTTTCACAGGAAGCCTTTCCTTATCCCTCTTAATGTGATTTCTCTCCCTCTGTTGATTTTTTCCAAGCTAGCCTGTGTGTATCTTGTTTATGTACAGTAGTTGCATTGTCTCCATCTCCCCTGTTCATGAATAGCTTTGAATTCCTTGAGAGCAGGGACTGTTTTACCTTTATTTGTATTCTCTGTGCTTAGCACAAAGTAGGTGCTTAATAAATATTTGTTGACTGACTGTATTATCATACCGATTTTCCAGATGAGGAAACTGGGGCTGGAAGAGGTTAAGTGACTTTGCTCATGTAAATAGTGTGTTTTGAATTGTTTCTGATATTTGTGCTGGAGTGACCTTGGACAAGACTGGCCCTTCATCTCTAAAATGATGAAGTTGGACTAGAAAGCTTGTGAGGCTCCTTCTAGCTTTTAATCCTGTGTTTCCTGTCTGTACAGGAAATGGTAGATAGAGGATGGATTTGAACCCAGGTCTCTAGACACCAAATCCAGCATTTTTGTGCTACTCAGTGTTGCCTGTGTAATATGAAATGAGCTCTTGCCACTGTTGGCTGTCTTTCTTTTATTGGCGAGGAACCTGAAACCCAAGAGAGGTTCTCACCCACCTCAAGCTAGAATTTAATCAAGTCTCTGATCTTCAGTCCCACACTCTTTCAGTTTCATTATACTGCGTCTTTTGAAAGAACAAGGTGGTGAAAAAGTGCAAGAGAAAACAGAAGAGCATGGGCTACCCAGCTCTTGTGAAAAAAGATCTGAGAGTCTTAGTGAGCCCACAGTCAATATGAGTACGTATGACCAAGAAAGGTAATGCGACCGAGAGAGCTAGTGAAGTGACAGTCCCATTGTCCTGTGCCCTGAACAGAGCACATCTACGGTATTGTGTTCAGTTCTGGGCTGCACAGGAAAATGGAAGATTGCTTCTATTTACAAGATAGTAAAAAGACTTCAGATGGTGCCATATGAGGATTGTTTGGAGGAGCCTAGAGGAGAGAAACAGGCATATATTATTCAATTCAATTTAGCACGCTTTCATTCTGGCCCTGCTAGGTGCCAGGCAGAGTGCCAGAGATGTGAAGATGAGAACAGTCTGTCCTCAAGGAGCTGTTCTCAGTGACTTTTTTCACCTCTTTAAGGGCTGGGGTGGGGGTAGCCAGACTGGATCTGCCTGGCCCCAGAGGGCAGAACTTGGAGGAAATGGTAAGAAATGCAAGGAAATGGACTTCAGCTTACTATCTGACAGAACTTCCTGCCCTTGGAACGGTCCACGGGTGGGATGAGCTGACTGTGGTAGTAGGGAGCTAAGTGACCACTTATTGGCCCCAGTGAGAGAGGTTTCCTGATCAGGGAAGAACCAATTCTGAAGCCTCTTCCAGTGCCAGGTTCTCTGATACAACGCTGGTAGGTGGCATACTCTGAGTGTGAATCCTGCCTCATACACCGCCTGGCTGGGCAAGTCAGTCACTAACTCTTTTCAGATTCAATTTCTTCATCTGTCAAGTATGGATCAAATGACAGATGTCAAGTGCTTTGCAAACCTTCAGACACTAGATAAGAGTTATTATTATTGGTGGTGTTATAGACAGCTTTTCCTCTATGATTTCTTTCTTGGACTTTGTTGTTGAAACCCAGTGTTTGTAAATATCCAGGCTTTACCCCTTCTGAAGCTCCCTGGAGGCTTTCCCCTCTTCTTTGCCTTTGTTTCTGTCTACCTGAGGAAGAAAAGGGAGTGGGAGTGAGAGCAGCCTTTTGCTGTGGGCTTTCCCATCTTCTATGGGCTGTTGGCCCGTCCCTGCACTTCTGACTTGGCTTCATGGAGTCTGCAGGCCTGGAGGTTGAGAGGAAGAGGCAGCTTGTTTCCAGGGAGAGCCTGCAGGATTCTGAGCCTGAGGATCTGGTTTCCTCCATAAGAACACCGCCTATAAGGGTGGTAGAGAAGAGTGGGGAGACCAAATGCAGTATAGAACGAGGAAGCAGAACCCCTCTTTTCCTTTGGCAGAAATCGGTGCCCTCAGCCCCCATTCCCTGGCCTGGGCATCACCAGTCTCTGAAGTCTGGCACCATCTCCTCTTCCCAGCTGGCCATCCATCCTGTGACCTGCCCTTCCTTTCCTCTGTGCTCCCCCCAAACAGGCTACTCAGCAGCCCCCCAGTCATTCTCTGACTTTCCCACCTTAGTGTCTTCAGTTACCTCAGTAATGCCCTCTCTTCAGGTGTCTGCCTGTTGAAAATCCTTCCCATCCCTCACAGCCCTGCTTCTCTGATGATTTCCCCCTTACCATTCCTTTTCACTCAGAAACTAATCTTTCTTATGGATCTTTATACCTTACTTTTGTATTCTATTTAGGAGAAAGAAGATGTCCTTGAGGGCAGGGACCGTAGTGTTTATCTTTCTAGTCTGAGAGAGTTGCCTGGGAGAGGGTAAATGAGTTGCCTTAGATTACACAGTGAGTGTATGTCATTGGTGGGACTTGAATTCAGGTCTTGTCTCTAAGGCCAGCTCTATCCACTAGGTCAAGCTTCCTCTTTCATAGTAATACTCAATAGATATGTTAAAATTAAAATTCTACAGGTGTTAGGTGTATATCCTGAAAAGTTTTTGGTTTTGATTATTATCTTATAATTCACTTCCTTTTTTTGGCTTTTTTTTTTGGAGGAGGGAGGGCAGGGCAGTTGGGGTTAAGTGACTTGCCCAAGGTCACATGGCTAGTTTTTGTGTGTGTGTGTGTGTGTGTGTGTGTGTGTGTGTGTGTTAAGTGTCTGAGGCCAGATTTGAACTCAGGTCCTCCTGGCTCCAGGGCTGGTGCTCTACTCACTGTGCCACCTAGCTGCCCCTATAATTCACTTCTTTCTCTGGTAGTGTGTGGGGAAATCCACCTCATTGAGACCCTGGTTCATCGGACTTTAATTGAAGTTTTACTTTAATGTCATTATGCATGTCTTGAAATTGTCAGAGATTTGGAGTCTGAGCCCCAGCACCATCTCTGCTTAAAATTGTGATCCCTGGGCACATCTTTTCAAGTCTCTGAGCCTTATTAGTTCCCTGCTTTGTAAAATGGAGATCTCACAGGATTGTCATGAGGAAAGTGCCTTGTAAAAATCTTAGTTAGAAAAAGCATCCTGTTATTATGAACAGTATATTAGTCTAGAAGGATACAGGAGTAGTTTCAAACCCTTATTTTAAATTTCTTTGTAAATTTTGGGGGATAATTCTAAAATCTTGTCTTTTTATTCCAAGATACTTCTGAAATAGGTTGTAGTAAAAAAAAATCTAGCTTACAATTTTTTAAATTGGCTAAATTTTCTTTGTAATATAAATACTTTATGATATGTTTTTGTTTTTCTTTCAGTCCAAGGACAAAATGATGAGAGGTTCCCGCAGAGGCTGTGTTAGACTCCGAGTAAGTAACTTTCTTTCCTTTTTGGGAAAGCCAAGTTTCATAGAAAGCTAAAAAGTGAGCGTTCTGGATGCTCTGGTTTCAGAGCGTTTTGTCAGGTCCTCTGAGTCCTCCCCCTCAGCAGCCCCTTCATTGCAGATGGGCCCTCCAGATTGGGTGGAAACGGTTTTCATTCTTACTTTCACATCTGTCATCTGGGTCCCTTGTCCTTTCTTTCATAGCCCTTTTCTTGTTTCTCTTGTCCATCTTCTTTTAGGTTTAGTGTCCCATCAGGTTTCCTGCAAAAATGCTCAACTGGATGAGTAAGGTCAGGGAGAAGAGACTTCAGATTGAGCCCACCAGAGGGAGAAAAAATGCTTTGTTTTCAGATATCTTAACAAGAGGTTAAAACAGCAGCAGCAGCAGCAGCAGTAATCTTTGGTGGCGAAGTGATGTGACTCACTGAGACTCATCAGACATGCCTAGGGTTTTGAAAGGTTGTTGTTATTCTGGTCATGTCTTTCATTCATTGATCTTAAAGACATTCTTTTTGTACATGCTAGGTGTTTAATGTTTGTTCACTTTAATGTTTGTTGAAGTGTATACCTAATAACCCTGATGAGGATAAACTTCCCCAAACTTGATGATGAATCAGGCAGTCAGTAAACATCTCTCTAGCACCTCCTGTGTGCCAGGTGCTGGGCTAAACTGAGAGGCAAAGATTGGGTTTGAGTTCAGGCTCAGCAGCTCATCTCCAGGTGACCCTAACCAAGTCACTTCCCTCTTTGATCTGATTTCTCAGGTTAGATAGGAGGATCATGATGCTTGTCTCACCCTCCTTTCAGGGTTGTAAATGGTGAAGTATTATTTAAAGGTGCTTCCTGGTTGGGAAATGGCTGAATGAACAGAGGTCCATCAATATGATGGAATATGAATTCCATATTGAAGAAATGAGAACTATCCAGAATTCAGAGAAACTTGGATGGATTTGTGTGAATGAATGACTAGTGATCTCAGCAGAGCTAGGAGAGCACTGTGCAGCTATGTAAACAATACTAAAAAGACAGCAATTGAGATCATTTGCCACAGTAGTGGGGCAAAACACGCTTCTCTCCTGGGAGGAGGCACAAGGCATCAGAGGGGGCAGAGTCACAGTGATGGGGATAAATCCAAATGACCCTTAAAGCATTTCTGACCCTTTTTTTTTTTAAAGAGAAGGGTTACAGAAATAATGAGTAGATCCTTAATAATCAATAAATAGAACTTGCAATAGTGGAACCAACCATTTTCTTCATAGCACAGTCCTCTCTCACTGGAAATATTCAAGCAGAGACTAGCTGAGCACTTGAGGACGCTCCTTCATTGGGTGCAGGGCTGCTCTGGGGTCCCTTCTAACCCTCCAGTTTGGGGATTTATGTGTTCTTAGAGCCCTTGTTTGTCAGGGATTCCCCTTGGCAGTCATGGTCAGCATATCACTTGAGGAATGGTGTCAAAGGGACTGTCATGTAGATGATGACTGGAAAAGGTGATGGGGCAGTGCCAGAAGCAGGAGAGATCGCAGTGGCCTGGCCAGGACGGGCCATGTGGTGTGGGTTTCCACATAATGTCAGGAATCGAAATAGGGTTCAGGGCAGTAAGAGCACTTATCAAGGGCCTGGTTGTGCAAGTGACTGAGCTAAGATGCCAAGGAAACCAAGGCAACAGCAATAGCTGGTGCCTGGAAGGACATGGCAGAGTATGTGGTGTCCTAGAGCTGGTATCCTGCCTTCAGTGCTACCAGGGCATTGTTGGGCATTGACACTGTTGTGTCCTGTTATCATGCTACATTGAACCTTAGAGTATTTCCTCTCTCTAAAGAGGTGAAGAATAGGAAGGAATGTATTTTGGGCATAGATGACAGTCTTTGCAAAGGACCTGGAGGCAGGGGATGGTACGCCCAGTTCAGAGAAGAGCAGTTGGGCCTGCTTGGCTAGAGCATAGGATGAATAGGGGAGCATTATAGACTGAGTCTGGGCCCTCAGTGTCCACAGAGCTTGCATTGGATCCCATAGGCACTAAGGAGCTGCTTAAGATTTTGGGTCAGGAGTGTGGCCTGTGGTCAGACCTGTGCTTCAGGGAGTTATTCGGGCAGCTCTCTGGAAAATCGATTGGAGAGGGGAGAAACGGGAAGCAGGGCCACCAAGGTTATGGCACAGTCCTAGTGTAGAGCAGTGGCGTGGGCAGGCTTGAGGAGGAAGGAGAAATGGGGGGAGGGGATATTGTGAACTTGATCATTGACTGGATTTGAGGGAGAGAGAGAAACGAGGGTGTGACTGAGCTTGCAAACCCCGGGGATGGAGAGGATAGTAGTTCCCTCAATAGAAAATGGCAGGTGTGGAGGACTGAGAGGTTTCAAGGGGGGTGAGCTCTCTTTTAGACTTGTTAGAGATCAGTGGCTTGCTTATTAAATTGATGAGTGAAAGAACCAAGAGAAGACACTAATGGATCAGATGGTAGAAATGACATCTAATAAGATGTTAACAGGTCAGGAAACAATGACATTTTAATTGCAGTAAGTCATGCGCTTAGGTTAATCAAGTGCAGGATGGAAAAGATGTCATATGGTAGTGACTGATATGGGAATGTTCTTGGAGATTTAGTCAAGTCCATAGGCTTGGACTCTGACTGGTCGTGGCTTACAAAAAGACGAATCCTGTTCATTAAGCATTAGGGGCTGCCTGTGCTGAATGCTGAGGAGACAGAGGCATCATGAGGAGGGGCTCTGCCTTCCAGGAGCTTGCATTCTATGAAGACCATTTTTGAAAGTGTAGTGTACAGAACATGAACAGCGATATTGGAATTGTTGTGTGTTCTGGTCAAATCATATTTGGTTCTGGGGTCCAGAATCTGAGAGAGGGATTAATATGGAGCCTGTTTAAAGGAGTCAGGCCAAAATGGGGAGGGCTCTTAAAACTTTGCCTTGGGAGGGATGGGTGTGATGAGAGGCAGCTGAAATATTTGGAAGACTATTTTAAAGTAGAGGGATTTGACTTTTTCTTTTGGGTAGCAGAGAGAACTAGGACCAGTGGTTGGAAGTTATAGGGGCTAGGTTGTGGCTCAATGTAAGGAAAAACTTTAATAATTTGTGTTCTCCTCAGATGAAATGGTTTGTCTTAATATAGGTGAGGAACTTCTCATTAAAAGATGTGGTTTTCACATATCTAAACTTTATTGTGGCCTTAAGGGAGAGGTTGGGGGGGAGAGGGGGAAAAAGGAACAGAGTAAAAAAGCACACAGCAGAGAGCAAAAGAGAACTCACAAGCAAGCAAAGAAAAGGACAGTTCTCAGCATGAGTATTATTTATCATATAGGCTTTCTTGAAATGAAAATTTATTGTTTCATATTTTGAATCCTCCCTTTTGTTCTGCTAAGCACATGACATGCTTTTTTTTCCCTTTCAAATTTATTCAGACACAAGTAAGCCAAATCCATCATAGTAACAAAGAAATCTATACATAAATATCCCTAAGCCTTTCCTCCGTTAGGCCTCCCCCCAAAACAAGTTCCTCCAGGTAAAAATCCTCCCTCTCTCATGCTAGCTGCTCTGCCTGCACGCTTCCAGCTCTGTCTCCCTCTGAGTCTTCCTCTCCACCCATTCAGTATGCTCCTCCCATCATGGGCTCCATGTGATCACACAGGCCTCTTAAGGGTCAGGAAAGATCTTCAAATTCCCACAGGCCTAGTAAGAGGCAGGGAAGGTCCTCGAATTCCCTTACCGTTACAACATTGCCTTCATTCCCAAATCTGTCCCTCTCTCCCCCTCTCCCCAGAGAGCCTTCTTCTTGTTATAACAGAGGATAAAGAAAGGAAGGAAAAAAGCCATTCACAAAAACTGAGCCTATCAGCTGAGTCTGATGGTGAGAGGAGACAGGGAAAGTGTTTGGAAAAACTTCAAGTTCCCTGTGATTTTCAGCTGTTATTCCACCCCCACAGTCCTGGGGCAGCTGGTGGTTCAGTAAGACTGCAGTTTGAATTCTGCCTCAGACATTCCCTTTGACCCCGGCGCGCTGAGCCCTGTGACCCAGACCAATGCACTTCACTTCTCTCTACCTTAGTTTTTCCATCTGTAATAAGAAGAGAATGCTAACACCAACCTTCCAGGCTTGTTACGAGGTAGAATGAGATACTTTTTGTCAAGTGCTTTATAAAATGTTGCCTGTCATTCACCATCATCATCATCATCATCCTGGCCCTACAAAGGAACAAGGCAGGTTGATGAGCACATATAAACAAAACCAGCTAAGCCAATGAGCTTGGCCCCTCCCCTCAAGGAACTTACATTGTAATGGGGAAAGGCAGCACACTGAGGGAGCTGACAATGGGATGGCAGGGGATAGCAAAGTCCTTGGAGTTAGAAGCACAGTTGGGGTGGGTATGAAGCATAATCAGCCTGGGCCTGTTCCCAAAATGGCAGCTCTAGAAGTACCTCCTCCTCAGTGGGAAATGGCAGGGCCTCTTTTTCCTACTTCTCTGGGGCCAAGTTTTGTCACTGTAATTATCTGTGTTTTGTTTTGTGGGGTTTTTCCTTTGGCTGGGGGAGGAGAGGGGAAATTCTTTCCATTTTCATTGTTGTTGTCTTCAGAATGGCATCACATGAAGACATTTTTCCTGTGAGTGTGTCAGAGAGCTTGGTTTTGTTGCTGCTCGACCTCCCTCCACAGCTTACCTCTGCTGGCCAAGCAGAGCATTGAGGCAGTGTCAGGTGGGATGGGAACACAGATGGTCCTCATTTCTGGCCCAGCTCACTGCCCCTGCAGCTGTGTATCAGGGTCAGGATCTCCTGTAATTGGAGGTGTAGTCTGAAATCTGATGAGTGGGGAACTGCAGAAATCCCTCGGTTATGCTGGACCATGGTGCATGTTGTGCTTTTCACATAAAAAGAACTTGATAACTGATTGAAATGGTTGAATTAAACTCTTAAATGGTTTTGAAGAGAAGTGCTGGAGTCTTGTTCCAAGGCATCTGATGATTTTGGGTGATTCTGGCCTAAGGGTTTTAGGTTTGTGGTAGTAAAAAATTCTGATTTAATGCATAAAATTGGTTTAAGCAGAAACTTCTCTTACACTTTCCTTTTTTAAGGTTTTAACCTTGGGGTGGTTTGCAATACTTATTATATTATTCTTCAGCTAATAGAAGCTTAGCCCTCTTGTCCTTTCCATTTTCTCAATGCTTGTTAAATAAGTCTGCTGTGTATTTCACTACTAGGTGGAGGACATAATATGCTGGAGAAAATACACTCACCATCTTCTGCTCAGCTGCCAGAGTGATTTAGGAGGAGGCTTTTGGTGTTCTTTCACCTTCAGGATCCAGCAGCAAAACCCCTCGGTTTGGTGTCAGAGCCTGGCCCTTTCCCACCATTCCAGATTTCTTACATTTTATTTTTCTCCACTCAAGTGACACTGGCCTTCTTGCTTTCCCATCTCTGCCTTTCCCCTGGCTGTCCCTTGTGCCTGGAATGTTCTTCCTCTTTCCTGCTGCTGACCCTTGGCTTCCCTGGCTTCCTTCTAGACTCACCTCCTATTACTCAGACCTTTTCCAGTCTTCCCTACTCCTGCTGTATTCCTTCTGAGATCACCTTCCATCTACTCTCTGGAATCAGTTGTTCGCATGGTGTCTCCCTCCATAGAATGTTAGCTCCTTGAGGGCAGGGGTGTCCCTGGCATTTATCACAGCCCCTGGTACAGAGTAAATAATGAATACCTGTTAAGAATCTGAGATAGGACTGAGTTCCTAGGTACACAAATGAGTGTAGTACAAATTAGAATGCAGACATTTCAAAGGTGTACAAAGTATGCTGACATTTAATAATGAGCACACTGTGGTTGGAGGATGGGGCAAGGCTTCTTAGCAGATGTAGCCGTGACTGCCTGCATGATTTGCCCATGGGACAATAGGACTGTAAATTTAGACTTGGGAGGGAGCTTAGAGGCCACCTAGTCCAGGACCCTGACTTATAGATGAGGAAACTAAGGCCCAGATGGGGGTCAGGCTCAAAGGTGGGTTTGAAGCCCACCTCAGGCACTGTGTGTGACCTTGGGCAAGTGCCTTTGCCCCCTGGGCCTCAGATCCCTCCTCTGTAGAATGAAGGGTTTGGCCTAGATGGGCTCCAAGGCTGCTTCCAGAACCTCCATTTCTCCTTCTTCAGTAGCATTCTGAGTCTCTGGGTGACTGAACAGGTAGCAGGATTGGGGTTTGGGCTCCCAGGGCCTTTCTGTCTCTCTCTCTCTCTGTCGCCATGTCACCTTGGCCAAGTTAATTGCCCTCCAAAAAAAAGGTCAGGGCCTCAGAGTCTATCAAGTCCAGCCCTCTCACTTTAGAAATGGGAAACCACAGCCCCAAGAGAGGTTGAGTGGTTTCTTAAGGTCATGCTCTTCACAAGTAACAGGGCTGGAGTTTGACCCCAGTACGGAGTTCTTTCAGCTGTAGTTGATTTAGACAGACAGGAGTGGGGGCAGGTGGAGTTGATATATTCTAAGTGTTGTTTTAGTTTGATCTTTCAAATAATTGTACTTGCTCTAGAAGTACTCTAGGTGGCAGAAATGAAATAGTTTGGTCTTCATACTCAGAAATTGATGTGATTTCTGATGAGCTTAATCTTGCAGGTGGCAAACTTTTCCTTTTAATCAGTTTCTAGGATTCGCCTTTAATATAATCCACAGACCTCAAACCAAAAACAATGACCTCTGTATAACTTGATTATTCAGGAATACAGTTTGGTGTTGTCTAGATACCAATTGTGACTATGGGGCTGGTTGTGTAGCCTCACTGAAGTCTCAGGTAAGTCCTAAGCTATAAGATATGGACAAGATGACTTCCCTCATGAACAAATTGCAGGTTGTGCACATTGCTGTCACATATGGTATCAGAAGGCTCGACTCTATATATTTTAAATATATTTTTTACTGATGTCTTTTATTTTTTGCATCATCATAATTTTTCCCAGGATCCCTCCTGCCAGAGAGCCATCCCATATTACCAGTGGGCTTTTTTAAAGACAAGGGGGAAAAAAGGGAAAAATCAGGAAATACAAATGAGGAAACTGATGCTCAACAAGATTTAGAGTTTTAAGAGGTTAAATGATTTGCCAGTAAGTGTAGGCAGAATTTGAGCCCATTTTTCTTCTAGCTTAAGTCCAAAGAGCTTTTCTATGGTGTTTTGATGAACTGTCATAAGAAATATGTAGGTGGAGACATCTGGCCAGTTGGAAACAAAGCTCTGGAATCGAGGAGAGAGGCCTTGTGCAGCCACATAGAGGCTCAGGGACTTGGCCAGATCATACAGCCAGTAGGTGTGTGAAGCACTGTTGGAAGCCAGGCCTTCTGACCTGGAGTCAGTCCTCTTGGGACCTCGTTTTACAGGTGAGGAATCTGAGGAGCAAAGGGGTAAAGGGCTTTGCATAGGGGCCAGTAAGGATCTGAGAGAAATGATTTCTCTCTTGTATTTAATAACCAGTTACTGAATTAGGACCAAAGTTTCCCCTTTTCTACTTCCTCATTCAGAAATCAACCCATACCGGTTGGTTATTCAGGCAGAGTTTGAAGTGCTGGGCTGATCCTGAGAGGGGGAGCTCAGATCATTGATGGATTCCAGCTGCTGTGGTTTACTCCCACAAGTCTGCGGAGATGAGGATTCTCCTTTTTGTCAGACATGATAGGAGTGTACAGGTATTCCGTTGGACTAAAACTGAGTGATCCCAGTCATGTGCCCTAGTAGCTCATTAGAGTGAGCCCACCTCTCAGTATAATAGTCTTCTCATTACTTGTTAATCAGAGTTGAGTTCTACCCTAAGGAACACCCACTCTTCCAACGGCATCTAGGCATTGAGTGGTTCCGTGAGGGGTCTTTGGTCTAAGAAGGACAGCCAAATGACCATCCTTTTATTAATAGTATGCTAGCATTATTAATAAAATGATTACCCAGAAACTATGTCTCTCAAACATCTATACATGACAAGTCAAACCCAGGTCTTTCTGACTCTGAGTCTGGCAGTCTATTAATTGGAGGGGAAATACAGTAAAAGCAAAGAGATCCAGATAAAATGCTGTGAGAAGTCACAGGATAGATGAGTCTGTCTGTCTCTGTAGCAGGATGGCTTCATGGGGGAGATACCATCTGAACTAGGCCTTAAAAGGAATCGAAGAATGTCAGTGAGGGGAACAGTGGAGGGAGACCATTCTAGTGACAGGAGATGTCTTTTGTAAACACACAGGGCTGTGAAGAGGCAGGGCCTGGATCCTTGCTTTGTTGCATTGTAAACTCCTTATATGATAGATCATTAGAAGAAGAATACCTTGGGAAGGTAGCTTGGAGAAAGATGGTGGAAAACCTTGAATGCTAGGAGAGAAGCTTGAACTATATACAATGGAAGACAGAAACCATCGAAAGGGTTTGAGCAGAGAAGTGACATGACCAGGCCTTTCAGCAGCACTATGAAGGATGGAGTTAGTGCAGGAATGAGAGAAGGGATTACAGTAGTCTAAGCAGGTAGTAATGAATACTGCCAGTGTCCCGGTCACCAGACAAGACAGGATGGATGTAAAAGATACTGCAGAGGCAGAATCAATAGGACTTGGGAAGTGAACCTTTCCTCTCCCTCAGCACCTCAAGCTGAAGTGTCTGGTGGTTAGGGAGATAGTCTGGTGTCCCAGGGGTCTTTTCCCTAGACAGTCATTTTTGTCATTGATTTGGAAGGAGACACACAGAACAGGGAGGGAAAATTGATATGTTGAATACTAGAATTGAGATTAAAAATGATCTTAACAGGCAAAGGACCCCGGGCCCAGACCATCCTAAATGAAATTTAAGATGGACAAACATAAAATCCTCCATTTTTTATGTAGGATTTACATATAAGAAATTGATTGTGCAAGCATGTGATAGGGGAGACAGATCACAGAATCTGAGTTGGCCAGGGCTTTAGAGACTGCCATATCTAGTCCAGCCTGCACACTTATCCACCACCTACTTGACTCTCAGTTATCTAGCCCTTGCAGCCCATTTCACTTGGGGAAGTGTTTCCAGCTTGCCTGTCTCACCTTCTAGCTGTTGTTTCCACGGCAGTTCTGCCCTCTGGGCCAAGAAGAACAAGCCAAATCTCTCTTTTCAGTGACCGGCATTCTGATATTTGTGGACAGTTGTCCTGCCCACCCCCTACCCCACCTCAGTCTTCTCTTCTCCAGGCTTTATCTGTTCCTCATATACCATCATGGTCACCCTCCTTTGGAAGTTCTTCCAGTGATTAGTGGACTTCTTAAAAATAAGAGCTAGACACAGTGTGTCTGAGTTAGGGCTGAAGATGTTGGGATTATTATCTTCTTATTTCCAGAAGACACTGTGGTGTGATGGACAGAGAGCTAGCTTTGGAGTCAGTTCAGGCCTAGGTATGTGACTGTGGTCTAGTCACATTGGCCCAGGCAGCCCTCTCAAACTACCATCTCACACAGGAGATGATGCCACTTGTTAAGTGAGTCTTAGATCAAGGAAATGAGAGGTTTCTTCCTGACCCTTTTTGCACTCTCTGAAAAGTCTTTCAAGGCAGGTTAAAATCCCATTAGCTTTGTTGGCTGCAGTCTTGAACTGTCAACTCATTGAACTTGTTCCCTCAGACCCCTAGATCTTTCTGCTGAAATGCTGACTTGTCATTTCCTACCTCTTCTGTGTTCTATTTGTGAAATTGAGTTTTTTTAACCCAACTGTAAGCCTTTTCTATTTATGCCAGTTAAGTTTTTTAATCTTTTAGATTCAGGGAAGAGACTTGTGGAACAGGGAGAAAATGGAGCATGAGGGGCTAGAGCTGGGTAGTTCCAGGGAAGCAGACCCTGACCTAATATCCCTGAGAGCCCCCAAATCATCAGTCAGCACTGTGTACATTGGGCATGTTCAGAAAGCACAGGTGAGGAATGGGAGTCTCTGGAGGAATCCCCCTGGGTAAGATTGGGGATGGTTATTATAAATTAGCAAGCTTTCATTAAGTACTTTTTGTGCTAGGCACCAGGGATATGGAGACAGAGTGATTATATTCTAACTGGGGAGACAACATGTACATATATCAGTACATACAGAATAAATATGCACAAAACTGTATATCAACAAGGGGTGTGTGTATGTATGTGTGTTGTGTGTGTGTACATACACACATTGAAGATCAGAGAGAGAAGTTGGGGTGATAGTGGAGGCATTCTGCTGAGGAAGACAGGAGAGAGTGAGATCAAGCCTACACACAGAGGGATTTGCCTTGGCCAGAAGGGCCACCTCTTCATGTGAGACAGGTACAGGAGGAGATGGTGGAGATGTCAGAGTGAGGTGAGATGAGGAAAAAGAAACATGAGGGAGCTCTTGGCAAATGACTTTGTTAGTGAAGGACTAAGCTGAGTCTTACTCTAAGCAGGAGAAGATCTTGGCAGGCTTGGAGAAGAATAAACGGTTTAGGAAAGTTTGATGTGGTGAGTGGGAGGGCATGTGGGCAAAGGTGTGACAGGATTGCCTTGCAGCAGTGAGGACCCATTTGAGATGATGGGACATAGAATAGTAGTGGATGCCCAGTAAGCACCTTCTGTGATTTTTCTCTAGCTCTCTTCTAAAATTCTCTTGGAGAAGTCAGCCCAGATAGGATAAGCTCTCGAGAATGAAATTCTGAAGACTTGAAGAGAAATAATTCCAATGAGGAGAGAGGGGGAAGGGAATAGGCATTTAGTCAGCACCTACTGTGTGCCGGGCATGTTATCTCATTTGATCCTCACAATAACCCCGGGAGGTAGGTGCTGTTTCCATTTAACAATTGAGGAGTTGATCGACTTGCCCAGGGCCACAGCTAGTATGTGTCTGAGAGCAGATTTGACCCGGGCCTAGCGCACCATTCGCTGTGCCACCTAGAGGGCTAAAGAGGCAAGGAGCACAAAGAACTCTTCAACCAACATAGGTTCAAAAAGACATTTAGAGAAAATGGCTTCCTCCACATAGAACTGGGGAAGGTTCAGGGATGGATCATTTAAGAGCAAGCGCCTAGAAAGGGTGTCTGAGCACAGTGAGTCCTTGTCTCGCGTGCGTCATCTTAAGGGCCTGCAGCTGGTGGCTTGGAGGACAAGGCCTCAGGGGTGTCTGGCTGCTGGCTGCTAGTATTCGAAGGGCTGGCCTCTGCAGAAGGGCATCAGTACCTTTACTTTGGCCCCAGGGGGCAAAACTAGGAACAGTGGATAGAAGTGTCGGAGAGGAGAATCTAGACTGATGTCAGAAACACTTCTTAATAGTTAGAGGGGCCCCAGCCCCTTTTCGTCAAGGGTTTTAAGCAGAGGCAAGACAGCTTGGTGGCCTTCATTTTCGAAAAGGACCATTGACATCCGGGGTGATGTCTTGACTTGAGCATGAATTGGATTTAAGTGAGGCAGAGCTGCACAAAGTCGTCTGCCTCACTTTCTCTTCCCAAGTCATTGAAAATCAGTGGCAGGACAAAAGTCAGGGCGACTGGCGATGGCCTGGGTATGGTGGGGAATCCTGGCAGCTCTTGGATGTCTGCCCAAACTCCAGGCTTTCCATGGCACCTGCTTCTCCACCTTCGTGGCTCATGTGCCCATTCCTCCAGGGGAAGTCTTCACATGCTACTGTAGACTGTGTAGACATCCCCTGGACTCACTGCTGGGGTGTTTTTTACCAGGGTGTGGCTGGTGCTGCTATGGAGGTGGATGAGCAGCCCCAGTACACACTGGCAAGATAACTGTTTGTCTGGCATACAGGAAGGATTTCTTTTTGGGTGTAGGTTAGCTTAGATGGCTGCTAAATCTCCACATGCTAAAGTTTTGTGATTCTTTGAGCTGTGCTTGAGGACTAATAACAGTAATAGTAGTAGTGATAATAGCCTACATTTGTTCATATAGCACTTTAAGGTTTGCAAAAAGCTTTTCAGAATAAACAGAATAAATTTTGCCCTCAAAATAACTCTGTAGTATGGTGCCCTATTTTACAGATGAGGAAACTGAGGCAAAAAAAAAATCTGAGGTTGGACTTGAATTCAGGTCTTCCTGACTCCAGGCCCTGTATTCTAGCCATTGTGTCACACCTAGTTGCCTCACACTATTGCCTGATGTTGTTGTCCCAGCGTGTAGAAACACACAGTGAATCGATGAAAGGAGCAGAATAGTGAGCTTCCTCAGGAAGGTTATTGGACACCAGACTGCCCAGCTCCCCCATCCCTCCACCGTGCTGATGGGGTGAGCTGCAGATGGATGTTCATTACTGCCCTCTAGCCACTCATTCTCTCTGGTCATCTCTTCTGTTCTCTTTACAACAGCTGCTGCCCGTGCTCTCTTCTCTTACAAAGCCACCTGTATCGCTCCCTCACCCTTCTGGCCAGTCAGAGATGGAGTGCCTACTCTGTATGGTATTGCCTCCTGTTGGGCATTGGTGCCCCTGCCCTTTGGCGCTCTTTCTGTCTCCGTGCCATCTGCTTCTGTGAGTTTCACAGTCATTAGGAGGCTGACTCCAGACCTGATCTCCCTCCCGATAGCCTTTGGTCTTGCTTCTGCAGCTGCCTGCTGGCCACCCTGTCCCTGTGTTTCTGTAGAATGTTCCCAACAGAACCCCTGCCCCTCTCCCCCAGACTCAGCCTTCTTGCTTTCCCTGTCTCTGTGGCAGTTACATCATCCTTTCAGTCACTTACTTCCCTAACCTCAGTGTCTCCCTTCATAGCATCTAATGATTTTGTTGCCTTCCATGGCCAGTCATGAGCTTGGTTTAGTCATTTCCATTTCCCCAACATTTTTCCCATCCAATGTGTTCTTTCCAGTCATGGCCACCACTGTAGGGATAGGGAGGCAGGGAGAAAGTAAGCATTTATATAGAGCCTACTGGGGCTGTGAGGTGGTACAGTGCTGGGCCTGGAGTCAGGAAAACTCATCTTCATGAGTTCATATCTGCCCTGAGACACTGAATGTGTGACCCTGGGCAAGTCACTTCACCCTGCTTGCTTCAGTTTCCTCATCTGTACAATGAACTGGAGAAGGAAATGGCAAACTACTCCAGTATCTCTGCCAAGAAAACCCCAAATGGGGTCACAGAGAGTTGGACAGGACTGAAAAATGACTGAACAACACCAAAAAAGTGTTTATCACCTGCCAAGCACTGTGCTAAGTGCTTTACAAATATGATCTCCTTTAACCCTTACTACATTGCTGTTATTATCCCCGTTTTACAGTTGAGGAAACTGAGGCAAACAGATTAAGTGTCTTGCCCAGGGTCACACAGCAAAGTAAGTGTCTAAGGCTGAAATTTGAACCCAAGTCTTCCTGACTCCAGGCCCAGCTCTCTATCCTCCGTGCTGCCCAACTGCCTTGTCCAGGCCTCTTTCTTTAACCAACCCTACAGTACCCTGGTTTGGTTTCTTTTGCATCCAGTCTCCTTGCTCCAGTCTGCCCTTCACACACCTGCCAAGAATGGTTCTGACCTTGATAGTTCTTTCCTTGGAAGCCCTTTGATGTCTAGCTCCAGACTATTTTTCTAGGTTGATCTCATGTTATTCCCCTTTATGAACCATTTGAGCTAAACTCATCTATTTTCTTCTTGTCTTATGTGGTACATTCCATTTCCTCCGTCTTTGATTTGGTAGAGCTGTCCTCTGAGCTTGAATTGTTTATTTCTGTATTTATTCTTCAGGGTTCAGTTCAAGAGCCATCTCTACTGGGCCTTTCCTGATTCCCCCAGTTTTTAGCCTCCCCCCCCCGCCCCCATCATTTTGCATTTATTCTGTGTATATCCTGTATTTACTTTTCTGTGAATTAATTCCTTGTTCTCCTTAGAAAGCTGTAAGCTTCTTGAGGGCAGGGACTGTCTTGCTTTTGTCTTTGTCTCCTCGTTGCCTGTCCGTGCCCTGTTTGATGTAACAGTACACATTAAGTAAATGCTAGTAGATTGATTAGATAAACATCTGGCAGATGTTATGTACTTGCGGTTGTCAGAAATCAGGACGACTAGAGAGACCAGAGAAGGTCCGCTGAACTCGCCCTAGGTCAGGGGCCTGCCAAGCAGCGACAGACCACAGTGCTCGAGATGCTGTAGCGTGATGCGGCCAAGGGAACCGTCCCCAGAGCCTCAGCTTTTACTCTCTCTGTGCTCACACAAGCACATTGCAGCCCTTTCACAGCCTCATCCTTGACTCTCTGAGAGCCTTTCCTAGAAGATCTTCCCATTGCATTGGAGGCCTTTTGGTATTTGTAGACATCATTGCTGCTGTGAGACATCACAGGGCTGCTGTGAGAATCGAGTGGTGGAGCACGTGGAAAGCTGCTCTCGTTGTCATTGCTATTTCTGTGTCATCATCCGTGTCACTCCCACGTGTGCAAGCACGCCAAGGCTCTTCCTCTTTCTTTCTTAGTAACCTTCTCTGTTTCCGTGGGTTTGATTAGCTTCTGTATCATCGGCACAGCGTAGTAGAGAGCTGGCTTGTAAACCAGGAATACCACGTTTCACAGTCTGCCTTTGATACATGTGTGAGCTAAGTGGGCAAGCCACTTAACCTCAGTGCTCTAGGCAGCTGTCCCTCATCCAGTCCATCCAGTCCATCTTCCACCCAGAAGATCTGGCCATTCAGTAAATCCTGGTCTCTTCCTGATGCTTCTAGGATCAAGTATAAAGCCCTTAATAGCCTGGCCCCTCCTGCTTCCCAGTCTTCTCCCACCTGACTCCATCCATGCTCTTATGGGTCCTGTGAGGCCAACCTCCTGATGCTCTTCCATCTCCCGGCTCCACATGTTTTCACTGGCCACCCCACTTGCTGGTACTGCCTCCTAGGTCTGGGCTTCCTTCAGGTCTCGGCTAAGATTCCATGTCCTGCAGGAGCCTCTCCCAGCCCTCCTTGATCTTGGTGCCTTCCCACTTCATCCCGTCTGTCTCGTTTGTATGCGGCTCTTGCCTCCCATGAGATTGTGAGCCCTTTGTGCCTGGTACAGAGTAGCTGCTGAATGAGTGCTAGTTGACTGACTGACTGACTTACTGTCTAAGACTATACATTTCAGAAGCATCATTGGATTGCTTCAGGAGAGGGCATTCCTTTAACCAGTGAAATCTCAGCTCACACTTGAGCTTTCCCTAATCTTTTCTGTAATTAGCTCATCATTCTCAGTTTCTGGCCCTAGTCTTTCTCCCAAGCTCTGGTCCACCATGGCTTAGTGCACCCTGGACATTTTGAACTGGATGTCCTGTAGATATGTGAGACTTTAACGTGTATGAAATTGAACTATCCTTCTCCAGTCTTCTCATCTTTCCTTTTGAGGGCACCCCCATCCTCCCAAGTCACCTGGGATCGAAAACCTGCTACATCCTCAGCTTCTCAGCCTCCCCTCATGTATCCAGGCTGTTGCCAAGTATTTCTCCCATTTCTGAAGCACTGCTTGTTCTAATCCAGTTTTCTTTTTGAAATACATGCTGTTTCTCTTCACTCCTGCAGTTTTTTGCCTCCTACCTCAGTGACAGCTCTTACTTGACTAATGTTAACAGAAACAATTTTTAAAGTGTGAAAGAGGCCTTAAAAAGCTTGAAGTGATATTGTTGACATCTGCAGTTAGTTACTAGTGACACTCAGGTTGCCAGTTGATGACTGATTGAGTGCTGCCGTTTTCAGAGTATATCCCTAAGTTGTGGACAAGAATGCAGTGTTTGGTGAACTTTCAGAGAGCATTGTAGCCAGTACAGAACCACAGTGTCGGAGAGTTGGAATGGGCTTCAGTGGCTACCTACTCCAACCCAGGTATGAAAGGAATCCTCATTACTTGTGTGACAGATTATCCAGCCTTTGCTTGGACAAACTCCAAGGAAGGGGAGCCTAGCAAACTTTAGGTGATCTTGTTCATTTCATGAAATCATGCAAAATATATTACTTCTTAGCCATGCTGTAAAAAAAAAAGACAAGAAAAATAAAGTGAAAAAAATATGCTTCAATCTGTATTTAGACTGCAGTTCTCTCTGGAAGTGTATAGCATTTTTCAGCTTAAGTCCTTTGAAGTTGCCTTGAATTATATTGATCAGAATGACTAAGTCATTCATAGTACAATGTTGCTGTTACTTGTGTGTACAGTGTTCTTCTGGTTCTGCTAACTTCACTTTGTATTAGTTCGTATAAGTCTTTGTAGGTTTTTCTAAAACTATCCTGATTGTCCTTTCTTACAGCACAATAGTATTCCATCATAGTCATATGCCACACCTTGTTCTGCCATTCCCCAATTGATGGGCATCCTCTCAGTTTCTAATTCTTTGCCACCACAAAGAACTGCTATTTTGTACACAAAGGTCTTTTTTTCCCTTTGATCTCTTTGGGATACAGACTTAGTAGTGGTATTGCTGAATCAAAGGGTATGCACAGTTTTATAGCCCTTTGGACAAAATTCCAAATTGTTTATCAGAATGTTTAGATCAGTTCACAACTCCACCACTGGTGCATTAGTGTCCCAATATTTCCACATCCCTTCCAACCTTTGTCATTTTCATTTTCTGTCATATTAGACAATCTGATGGGTGTGAGCTGGTACCTCAGAGTTTTAATTTGTATTTCTCTAATCAATAATGATTAGGAATATTTTTTCATATTGACTGTAGATATCTTTGATTTCTTCATTGAGAGACTCCCTACTCATGTCCTTCATTTATCAATTGGGAAATGGCTTATATTTTTATAAATTTGACTCAGTTCTCAATGTATTTGAGAAATGAGGCCTTTATGAGAGAAGCTTTCTATAAATTTTTCTCTCCTAGTTTCCTGCTTTCCTTCTAATCTTGGCTGCATTAGTTTTGTTTGTGCAAAAAATTTTAAATTTAGTAATCAAAATTGTCCATTTTAGTTCCTGTGATCCTTTCTATTTATTGTTTAGTCTTAAATTCTTTCCTTGGCCATAGATCTAACAGATAAAAATTTCCTTACTCATCTTGTTTGCTTATGGTATCACCCTTTATGTCTAAATCATGTACCCATTTTGACCTAATCTTAGTGTATGGTGTCAGATGTTGTCATACCTAGTTTCTGCCAAACTGATTTCCAGTTTTCTTATCAATTTTTGTCATATGGCGAGTTTTTGTCTCAAAAGCTTGGATCTTTGGGTTTATCAAGCACTAGATTACTATGGATGTTTACTTCTGTGTATTGTATACCTAATCTATTCCACTGACCTACTCTATTTCTTAGCCAGTACCAGATTGTTTTGATGATTACTGCTTTGTGGTGCAGGAAGCTAGGACTTGTAAGAAGCAGGTTGGGGAAGGGAGTATGTCCTAGGTGTTGGGGATGGCCAGTGTGAAGGCACTGAGGTAGAAAGTAGAGTAGCAACAAAACAAAACCACCAGTTTGGTTGGACTATGGTGAACATGATGATGGCCTGTTGTAATGGTTAGAGAGAGAGAGAGAGAGAGAGAGAGAGAGTGAGTGTGTGTGTGTGTGTGTGTGTGTGTGTGTGTGTGTGTGAGAGAGAGAGAGAGAGAGAGAGAGAGAGAGAGACGTGGTCAGATGGATGTTTGAAGGAAGATCCTTTTGGTGGTGGTGTTGGGGGTCATAGCTGTGTAAGTGCAGAGAAAGGATCATACAATAGAGAGGTAAAGACAGAAACAACGTGTTTTAGCAGTGAGCCAAATGTAAAGGGTGAGTGTGAGGGGGGCACCAAGGACCACATTGAAGTTGCAATCCTGAGTGATTGTAAGGATGTTGGTGCCCTTGACTTAATAGGGCAGTTCAGAAGATGGGGCATGAGTTTAAGGGAAAGAAAAGAAGCTCTCTCTTCCATGGACAGAGGCTGATATGCTATAGGCCAGGGCTTCTTAAACTTTTTCTGCTCAAGAACCACCCTTCCACAGGTTAAGAAGCACTCTGTAGGCAATTCTATGGATAGCTGGGGCTCCAGAGACAGAGGAGGGTTGGGTATATTTGCTAAATCTGGGCATTTGCCATCATGGAGATGAAGATTAAGACCAGTGGGAGCCATGCTCAATATGGTGATGGGGTAGAAATATGAGACTGGACCATGAGTTAAGTGATTAGGTTCTTTTCTGCTGCTGGTTCTGATTCTGCTGACTTCACTTTGTAATAGTTCATATAAGTCTTCCCAAGTTTCTCTAAAATTTGATTGTCATTTCTTATAGCACAATAGTATTCCATCATAGTCATGTAACACAGCTTGTTCAGCCATTCCCCAGTCGGTGGGGGCCTCCTCTGCCGCTGACAAGGAGATCACACGGCCGCTGGGACTAATGAAGATAACCTTCTCCAGTCCTCTTATCTGTACTCAGGCAGTTATAGAGATAGAAATGGTACAATTTGAAGTGATTTGAAGACTATTAAAAGTGGCATCTGAGTAAATGTTGTTTGGGACATACGATAGGTGGACCCCAGACAGGAAGTATAGTGTGTGTTCCCCTGAGCCCCTCAGGGTGTGGGTAGCCAAGGGTCCAAAAGCCTTTAACTAGTGACTCTGCAATTCAGCTACCTCAGCCTCCCTGCTCCCTTGGCCCTCACAACACTTTTTACCTTCGGTCTCCTTACCACTCCCCTTCTCTCTCTCTCCCCCAAAACCCCAATTAGTCCATATTTCTTTTTCCTTTTTTGAAAAACATGCTGTTTGTTGTCTGGCTGGCAGCTGGGAGCTGGGTGCTTCTGACTGATGGGTCTTTTAGGGCAGTGTTGATTTTGTTTTGTAGTTTTGCTTTGGCCAACCCTGTCAGCCTCACTCCCTGACGGCCTCAAGGTACTCTCTTGGGAGCCTTTGCTGTGGAGCCTCCTTTCTTGTTCCCCTCTGCCTTTCCCCAGAAGTCTCTGTTGGCTGCCAGTTAGTTACAGCTGTTTTAACCAAGCAGACTGGGGATCTCATATCTTTCTGTTGTATCCCCTCCCCTCTTTCAGACATCTCTTCTCCTCGTTTTATCTGGAGAGTAGCTCTGATCCCTGAAACAAAGCCATTGGCTCAGCTTCCTCTGTGCAGAGGATCCCGTTGGCTCCCGGCTCGTCCTTGCCGTTTAGCATTCCTGGGGTGTCGTGGCTGGGGATGTTGCTGATGTCACCGCCTGTCTTATCGGGATTTTGCTCTTTGTTTCACAGGGAGCTGTGATTGGTATAGACGATGAGGACGACAGCACCTTCACAATAACTGTTGATCAGAAAACCTTCCATTTCCAGGGTGAGCTGAAAGAAGAGATTCTTTCTTTTCATGGTCCCACCTGCAGGGATCCTGGGGGGGGGGTGCTGGCTGGGCGCCTTGAATATTTCTGCCACAGATACTGCGTAAACGATGAGCCCAGGGCGGGGGGAGCCTGCTGACTGAGGAGGGGCTGCTGCTACTGCAGGGTAGGCTGGCTCCTCCACCATGGCAGCATATGGATGTGGCGGAAAAGACTGTAGCTTTAAAGGCAGCAGTGGGCGATTAAAAATTTAAAGGATAAAATCAGTCGAGGGGGAGAATAATGGGCTGCTGCTGGCTTGTCTCTCTGGGCTGCTGCTGATGCTGATCTCCTTTATCCAGGAGAGGGATTGTGCTTCTGCAGGGCACGTCTGCAAGACTAAAGGCTGCAGTTCATGTACAAACTTGAGACGTAGTTGTGTTGGAGGGGGAGGCCGAGTCCGACTCCAAGGTGGTGATTTGCTTCAAGGACTACAAGCTTGCATTCATTTCATCTCCATTTCTGTGTCTTGTCCGCCAGCCGTCATTTCTCTGCTCCTATCCTTGTCCTCTTTCCTTACGCCAATGCCCTCTGCCCCTGCTATGTTCCGGCATTGCATGCTTTGGCTCTCCGGTAGAAAGGGTAAGGTCCTGGATGATCATTCTCATTTCATGTTGCTATGAGCATTGGGGACCAGTCCCCAACCCTGCTAGCTTCGGGCTTCTGTTGAATTGGCGCTTTGCCTATCAGAATAGCATCTCTCCACTATTAACAAACCCTTCAGGAGTATCACAGTCGGAGGGTGGGGGTTGTTTGACTGAATGCATGATTTCTGCCCCTGAGGTGGTCTGCAGGATAATTAGTCCAGAGTCTTGTTTTCTACTGTGAGAATGTTGTGGTGATGGTGTAGGTGTAAGCTCTTCTAGTTAGTTCACATTGAATGGGAGTGTCCCAGTGTCCATTGTGTTCTGGAAAGTGAAAGCTGTGTGTTCTCCAAAGGGCCCTTTCACTAAGATCCTGGTCCTGGCTTAGTCTTGGGTTCGGGAGTACTTGAATAACAAGGCTACAGCTTGCAGCCATAGTTACGTCTCTGCCAGGACTGAGCCCCGTGTTTTTCTATCCCTCATCTGTTTCCCTCTGCCAGATCTTTTATGAAAGGGCCAGTTCTTGATTTTTTTAAGAACATATGTTGAATACGTGCTGAGCATTTCTCTACAAGAAGACCTCAGTTGATTGAAGTTGGTTGCTTGAGTGGACCTTGAGTGCAGGTGTGGATGCAGGTGAGGACTGTCTGACTGCAGTGTGGCATCTGCTCCTCTGCGGTTACTAAGGCAACACCCCTTCTGCAGCTCTCATGTGTTGTGTTGTGGGATTATGTCAGGAGCACAGCCCTCTGGAGGAAAGGCCAATTGCTGCACCTTTGGGTTTAGATAGAAGGCATTTTTCCTGCCTCATCCCTCCTTTACTCCTTGGCCCCATTCCAGTGACTTCTGGGTAAAAGAAAAGACCAGCTTCATATATGATGATGGCTATAAGAATTGATTCAGGCTTAGAGATGTATCAGAGACTCTGGAGGTCCGCCCATGTCACTCCGTCAGTAACGAGGTGTGGATGTCTGCTTGAAGCTTTGTCCCCGATGATTGTAGGATTCACAGCAGCATACATAGCTGGAGACTGGGGAGGTGTGAGGGTAGGCAGGATTTCTGATTAATGGCAGAGATTTTCTTATTAAGGATGATGCTTGCATCTAAGCAGAAATCTTTATATGTTTGAGGAAGAAAACATTGAGATGCCCAACACATTTTTCATTTTTGGTTTGTAATATGGCTTTGGTTGAAAAGATCACAGCTGGAAGAACCTACAGAGGCCATACAGTATAGCCCCTGGCTTTATGGATGGGAAGACTGAGGCCTAGGTCACATAGGTGGTCCAGGTCCTCTGACTCCAGAGCTAAGACTCTGGCCCCTTCACTCCAGTTGGATTAAATGGGTGTGCAAGTTAATGAGCCTCATAGTATTAAATGTCCTGTCCTCATCTTTTTGAACAAGAAGCATTATGGTATAGTAGAAATGACCCTGGTCTTTGAGTGAAAAGACCTGAACTTGGGTTTTGACTTGGAGGCATGTGAGGCTGTGGCCTTGAGCCTTTCATCTCTCTAGGCCTCCCTCTGCTCACTTGTGACATCGCTTGGACATCCACACCAGGGCTGAAGTAACAGCAGGAAAAGAAAGGTGCTAAATGTTTTCTCTAGAACCCTGAGCCAGGGTTATTTAGAAAAAAGCAAAAATTGCCAGTTGGTAAATGTCAGGCTGGGCCTTCTAAGGCCTGTGGTCATTTTCATCAGTCTTCCTCCTCCTCTTCTTTCTCTCTTTTTAAAAAAATTTGTTTGTTTACTTTTAGTTTACAGGATTCAATTCCACAATTCCTTAGTTTCACATTTTGTCCCCCTCCCTCCCCACCCCCACCATGGCGGCATATAGTTAAGTATAGGATCTGTAAATACTTTCACATTATACATTAGTCAAGTTATAAAGATGGATTGTATCAGATGGGATGAAAAATGGGAAAGAGGACATAAAACCTCACTTGGGGCTCACTTTGAGAAGTGTTCTGTGATTTGATCAGATGAGACTCTGGGAAGCCGTTGTTGAGAGCCCCCCAGCTTTGAAAAACCCAGATGTTGATTTGGTATGGATGTAATGGTTGGACAGTTTGGAAACCTGTCTACTTGATCTGTTTCTCTGTCTTGATAATTCTGTCTGTATACTCTGAAGTTTGGGGTGCTGACCTTTTTCCCCTGAACTAGGTAAATGATACATATTTGACTGATTAAAGTAAGCTTGTTAACCAATTTTGAGTTGCTTTCCTTTAACAAAGCAGATCTAAGAGCCTGTGTTGGCAGCCACCCTGGGGACGCTGGGGTGCTTGCTGCTGCACCATATTTGTGTCATAAAAAGAATTTGGTAGGACTCCTTCTTAACTAATTTTCCCAAATAGTTTGTAGAGTATTGGAATCAGTTGTTCTTTAAATATTTGATAGAATTCACTAGTAAATCCATCTGGCCCTGGGGATTTTTTCCTAGGGAGTTGACTGATGGCTTGTTCAATTTCTTTTTCTGAGATGGGTTATTTAAGTAATTTACTTCCTCTTCAGTTAATCTGGGCAACTTGTATTTTTGTAAATATTCATCTATTTCCCTAAGATTGTCAAATTTATGTGCATACAGTTGGGAAAAATAATTCCTAATTATTGTTTTGATTTCCTCATCATTGGAGGTAGATTCACCCTTTTCATTTTTGATACTTATAATTTGGTTTTCTTCTTTTTTTTATAATATTGACTAAGGGTCTATCAATTTTGTTGGTTTTTTTTTTCATAAAACCAGCTCTTAGTTTTATTTATTAATTCAATAGTTTTCTTAATTTCAGTTTTATTAATCTCTCCTTTGGTTTTCAATATTTCTAATTTAGTATTTAATTGGGGATTTTGAATTTGTTCTTTTTCTAGGTTTTTCAATTGCATGCCCAATTCGTTGACCTCCCTTTTCTCTAATTTAGTCATGTATGCACTCAGGGATATAAAACTTCCCCTAAGAACTGCCTTTAATGCATCCCACAAATTTTGGTATGTTGTCTCATTATTATCATTCTCTTGAATGAAATTACTGATTGTTTCTATAATTTCTTGTTTGACCCAGTCATTCCTTAGGATTAAATTGTTTAATTTCCAGTTAGTTTTTAGTCTGTCTTTCCATGGTCCTTTATTGCATATAATTTTTATTGCATCATGATCTGAGAAGGATACATTTAATATTTCTGCCTTACTGCATAGAATTGTGAGGTTTTTATGCCCTAGAATGTGGTCAATTTTTGAGTATGTGCCATGAACCGCTGAGAAGAGAGTATATTCCTTTTTATCCCCATTCAGTTTTCTCTAGAGATCAATCATACCTACCCTCTCTAAAATTCTGTTTCCCTCCTTAACTTTTTTCTTGTTTATTTTGAGGTTGGATTTATCAAGTTCAGAGAGGGGGAGATTAAGGTCTCCCACTAGTATAGTTTCGCTATCTATTTCTTCCTCTAATTCCTTTACCTTATTCTCTAGGAATTTGGATGCTACACCACTTGGTACATATATGTTAAGTAATGATATTGCTTCATTCTCGATGGTGCCTTTTAACAGGATATAGTTTCCTTCCTTATCTCTTTTAATTAGGTCAATTTTTGCTTTTGCTTTATCTGAGATAAGAATTGCTACCCCTGCTTTTTTTAATTTAGCTGAGGCATGATATATTTTACTCCAGTCTTTTACCTTTACCCTGTGTGTATCCCTCTGTTTCAGATGTATTTCTTGTAAACAGCATATTGTAGGATTATGATTTCTAATCCATTCCGCTATCCGTCTCTGTTTTATGGGAGAGTTCCTTCCATTCACATTTACAGTTATGATTATCTGTTTCTTTTCCTCCATCCTATTCCCTCCCCTATTAATGTTCATATTTTTCTCCTCTTCTCCCTTCCCCCCCTTAATAGTTTTCCTTTTGACCACTGCCTCCCTCAGTATTCCCTTATCAGCCCTCCTCCCTTTTCCTCCCTTTCCCCCTTACTTCTTCCCTCCCTACTAACCCCCCCCCTTTCATAGCCCTTTCCCCCTCCTACTGCCTGTAGGATATTATTATACTTAATGAAGTATGTTATTTCTTCTTTGCACCAAGAGTGACAGGAACAAATCTCATGCTAAGCTTCTCTCCCTTCCCTCTTTCCCTCTAAAATGATGCTTTTTGCATTTCTTCTCCATGGAGTCCTATGCTTAACTGGTTGTTATTCCCTCCTTGTACCAGAACCAATGAGGGAAATGCTCATATGATTCCCATCTCCCTCCCTTCTTTTCCTTGGCTATACTGTTTTTATGCCTCTTTGTGTGGCATAATTTACCCTTTTCCACTTCATTTCCTTTCTTCCATTGCAGTCCCTTTGTAGCCCTTAATAAGATTTTTTTTAATTGTCATTTTGTATATTTTATACTCATACCCTCTACTTGTCTATAACCAGTTTGCTCTTATCAAATAGCAGGGTGTGTGTGTGTTTTCCTTGTTTACCTTTCTAAGTCACTGTTGCATCTCGTAATTGGAGGTTGAATTTTCCATTGAGTTCTGGCTTTTTTATCAGGAAGGTCTGGTACTCTGTTATATCATTGAATGACCATCTCTTTGCCTGGAAGAATATGCTCAGTCTCACTGGGTATGTGATCCTTGGTTGTAACCCGAGCTCTTTTGCCCTCCAGAAAATTGTATTCCACTGCCTCCGATCTTTCAGTGTAGAGGCTGCCAAATCCTGTGTGATCCTTACTGTGGACCCTCGATATTTGAATTGTTTCTTTCTGGCCACTTGAAGTATTTTCTCTTTTATCTGGTAGTTCCAGAGTTTGGCCACAACATTTCAAGGACTTTTCAGTTTGGGATCTCTTTCAACAGGTGTCCGGTGGATTCTCTCAATTTCTATTTTACCCTCAGGTTCTAGTATCTCAGGGCAGTTTTCCTTAAGGAGCTCTTGGAGAATGTTGTCCAGGCTCATTTTTTATCATGACTTTCTGGTAGGCCTATGATTCTCAGATTATCTCTCCTGGATCTGTTTTCCAGGTCAGTTATTTTATCTTTGAGGTATTTTACCTCTTTTCCTAATTTTTCATTCTTGTTGTTTTGTTTGACGAATTCTTGGTTCCTCATAGAGTTATTTGTTTCAATTTGGTTGATTCTAGTTTTTAGCAAATCATTTTCCTTGATTAATTTTTGGAGGTCCTTTTCCATATCATACACTTTTCTTTTTAGAGAGATGTTTTCTTTATTATAATGTTTTTCTAATTCTGCTATTTTGGTTTTGAGAGAATTATTCATTTTGTCTTCTATCTCTCTCATTAGGCTTTCAAAGTTCCTTTTGATCTCATCTAGGAGAGCTTTCTGTGCTTGGGACCGGTTCCCTGTTGATGTTTCAGCTGTGGGTGTGGAGTCCACATTGTCTCCCTCTGAGTTTGGTTCCTCTCTCTGAGGATAGTAGGTCTCCAGAGTCTTTGTAGTCTGCTTTCTACCCATTTTGAGACAGGGCCCTAGCCACGCCCTTCCTCTAGGGATCCCAATCCTTTACTGTAGAGGGTTTTGCCCTGGAGCAATAGTTATTATGTTTTCAGGGTCAGAGGGGGGGTGGGTTGGAGCAGGCGAGGTTCACTCTGTCATCCTGGTCTTTGGAGGTCCTGATAGGGGCTCTTTTTTTTTTTTTTTTAATTTCTGG
>NW_027185850.1:24382444-24560009 GCF_028583685.1 Petaurus breviceps papuanus | reverse complement strand
CTCTGGGCTATGAAGTGGTAGCCCCAGGAGTATCTGCTGTCCGAGACTGTAGCAGCAAGCACCCCAAGTGTCCTCAGGGTTTGCAGCTACCACAGGTTCTTGGATCTGCTTTGTTAAAGGAAAGCAACTCAAAATGGGTTAACAAGCTTACTTTAATCAGTCAGACATATATCGTTTACCTTGTTCAGGAAAAAAGGTCGGCACCCTGAACCTCAAAATATACAGGCATAATTATCAAGACAGAAACATCAAGTAGACAGATTTCCAAACTGTCCAACCATTACATCCATACCCAGTCAACATCTGGGTTTCCACATTCTGGGTTTTTCAAAGCCGGGGGACTCTCAACAACGGCTTCCCAGAATTCAGATCAAATTACAGAACACTTCTCAAAGTGAGTCCCAAAAGCAAAGCTACACATCAGGGCTTATATAGCCTTCTCCTGGCTCAGAGAATGTAACAACCTTATTGACTCACTGGCCAATCAAGAAGTATCTACTGAAAAACAAGCCTCCCTCCCCAGGCTTCAGGTACATTTTAGCCTAGGGGCAGGGAAGATCTTCCAAATTTGCATTCCCATTACAGAGACAGGGGCCCCTGCATTTGGTTCTTACCTTGCTCTTTCCAGTCCCAGCCCTTTGGTGATAGGCTTGATAGTGGCCCTTGTGATTGGTGGGACGACTTGCCCTCAGAGTTGATCAGGAGCCTTCCAGGTCTGTCTCTGCATCTGTGGGCCCCACCTTCCAGCCTCTTCTTCCTCTTTTGTTGTTACTGTCAGAGAGACACTGTGGAGTGGTGGTGGACAGAGAGCCCCCAGGGAGCCAAGAAGAGTTGCCCTCAGATGCCATCTTTCTCGTGCCTTGTCTGGGTAACCAAGCTATCCTCTTGCACCCACGTATTTAGCTAAGACTCCCAGTTGTACAACATAGCCAGTGGGCTATGGTAGTGGGGGATGATTCCCTCTGCTCATGAAATCACAGGTCCAGGCCAAAACAAACTGACTACTCCTGTTAATAATGAATTAGTCACCACCAGACGTATAGTGGAAACAGTGCTTGTTCTCTGTGACCACAGGCAAGTCTGTGACCCTTCTGGCCGCCTGAGTTCCTTCCCATAAATCAGGGAGCTGGAGTAATTGGATGACACCAAAGGTCTGGCCTTCCCGTTCGACCTTTTGTTTGTCTGCATGATTGTCAGACTCATGGAGAGTGACAGGTGCAAGGAGCATTGCACCTTTGAAGTTTTGGAAGACCTGCTGGACCTTATGTCCCTGCTCTGCTCTTTACTGAGTGACTTTGGACAAGGCCCTGCCTATTGGTAACTGCAGGTTCCCCATCCAGGTGGGCAGGAGTACTTGCATGACCTATGGACAAGGCAAAGGCTTTTAAATATCCACTATCTGCGGATTTCCCTGAAAGCCTAAAATGGAGATGGCCGTTCCCTGTCACTTTTTAAGTGCTTAAAAGTTTTCAGAGGGCTTGGATTGCGAGTCCTAGCTGTTGACTCTCCCAGTACCCGAGGGTCAGAAAGACAGACCTGAAGGTCATAGAGAGCGTGGGGCAGAGCAGGAAGGACATTACAGGGGAGATCATTTGGTACATCTTCATTTTACAGAGAGACGATGCAAGTCCACAGAGATAGAGGCTGTCCGGAGAGGCTCAAGTGAAGTCACATTAAATTCACTCTTATTGTAGAAGTCACAGAACCTTAGTGTTACCTGGTGTAACCCATCCAGGCTGGCTGACGGGTCTTTCCAAGGCCCAGTAAGTGGCAGGCAGCCATTCAGCACTTTCCTGCGCACCTCACTTTTGGGAAGCCCTTCTTTCCTTTCCTCCTCCTTTTGTAGAATGTAGCCAAAACTTGCTCCCTCTGCCAAGCAGAATAAGTCCACCCCTTCTGTGGGCCAGTCCTTGGAATGAATAGAAAAAATGGAAATGGGCAGATAGGGTTAGGGAAGGTGAGGTATGGCTTCTTTTTTCTTTTTGGAGGCCAGTTGGGGTTAAGTGACTTGCCCAAGGTCACACAGCTAGTTTTTCTGTGTGTGTGTTAAGTGTCTGAGGCCAGATTTGAGGGCTGGTGCTGTATTCACTACACCACCTAGACTCCCCAAGGTATGATTTCTTAAAGGGTGGAAATCATTATTGTAGTTCATCCTTTTTTTGGTGTGAAATGATGTCTTGTGTATGTGAAGAGCCGAATAACATTTCCTAGATTTACTGGGAGAAAGTGTGAAAAGGCCAGTGGTCCTGCTGTTCTGTGACTATTCAGGTCGGGGGAACGGGGGCTTTCATGGGCAGAGTGAGATCCAGCTTCCTAGGCTGGAGCCTAACAGCTATGTTCAGAAACATTCAGATGGAATGGAATGAGTACTTTATTAAAAAACAAAACATGTAGCTATTTAATAACAAACACAGTTGTTTGTAACCTTCTTGTTGCTGTCTAAGTATTCATCATTTTATAGCTTTACTAGCTAGTTTAGAATCTTATTTTTAGTAATGACAGTGGCAACTCACATTTATATAATATTTATTTAACATCACAAAGGGCAGTCCCCTCCAAAAAAAAAAATCTGTTCCTCACAACAGGGAGGCAGAGCAGTTATTATTCCCATCTTACAGGAAGGAAGCTGAGACCCAGAGAAGGGAAGCAGCATAGGTGGGACTACTTAGCTGGCAGATGGCAGAGAGAGAATTCAGACCTAGGGATTTTGACTCCCACGATCAGTGTTCATTCCATACCATCAACTGCCTCTGTTCGAACCTTGCTGTGGAATATCCAAAGCTTTGATTTACAGAAAGTTCATGTTCCATTTGCTCTAAGTGCAAGGCTTTGCACCACTGTCCTGTTTTTATCCTTCCTTTTGCTGCCCAGCTGCACATGAGATCTGGGGGCCTCCTGCCTCTCTTTTCCCTTCCCTTCCCCTTCCCCTCTCTCTTCTCCTTTGCCTCTTTCTCTTTTTTCCTCATTCTCCTTAATCCCTCTGTCGCATTTGAAATTGCTGGCCAGCTGGGCCGTCTTCAAATGCTGCTCCCTGGACTTGTGCATCATGTAATGGTTTTACTCCCTTTTGCTCTCCTCAGGCCTCTTATGTTGATTTACCTTCTTCCTATCCCTAAACTGTGTCTGTTAACCTTGCTTAGCTCTGAATCTCTTTCCCTTTGTGAATGAAGTGATGCTGCTTCCTCGAGTCTTACTTTGCTGTCTTTGTAGATGAGTCCCCGGCAGCAACTAGGTGGCGCCATAGTGCTTAGACCTGGAGTCAGGCCTGGAAGACCGGAGTTCAAATTCAGCCTCAGGCACTTTGTAGCTCTTTGACCTTGGGCAAGGCAAGTCACTTCACCCTGCCTGCCTCAGTTTCCTCCTCTGTAAAACGAGCTGGAGAAGGAAATGGCTTACCTCTCCAGTAACTTTGCCAAGAAAACCCCAAATGGGGTCATGAAGAGTTAGACAGGACTGAAACGACCCCATCCAGAAAATGCCTCTCATCTTGGTGTGCCGGCTTTATCTATTCTGTCTTCCAAGTGCCCTCACTTTTTTTTTTTAAAGCAATCGGGGTTAAGTAACTTGTTCAAGGTTACACGGCTAGTTATTTCTGGGTGTGGTGCTGAGTGTCCGAGCCCAGATTCGATCCCCAGGTCATCCCGACTCTGGGGCCGGTGCTCTCACTCACTGCGCCACCTGGCCGCCCCATGCCGTCACTTCTTATCAGGCTCTGTCCTCAGGCCTCTGTCTGATATCCCATCAGACCCTGGACATCCCAAGCTGCAGTCATCATTTGCTGTTTTCTCTGCTTCCTCTAACAGAACTCCCCTTCCTGAATTTAGGCAGGGTCACTCCCATTCTCTCACTTATTCATATGTTTATTTTTTCATTCAACAGATACTTACCAAACACTGTTTTCTGTTTTTGAGATGCTGTATTAGGTGTTGGGGAATACAAAGAAAGGTCTGTAGAGTACAGACCTTGTTCTTGAGAAGCTTGTGATCTAATAGGAGAGAAATGGACACAGATAACTTTACTACGAGGTGGTGGGAGCTAAGTGAGAAGGAACCATCTGGATATAATGGCACGTGAGACCAGGAAGGGCTTGATGAAAGAAGCTGTCCCTGAGCTGGGCCTTGAATGCAGGCCTTCTGAGAGGGATTTGGGGCTGGGAATTCCATTTCAGTCATGGGATATGGCATGAGTGAAGGGCATGAACATGACACAGACCAGAAGAAGAATGGGGATTATCGATGAAGAATAATCTTGCTTTGGTGGGGGAATGGATGGAGAGGTGGAGGGCCCTGAATGTCAGGATTATTTGTTTAGCAGGCAGTGGGGAGCTATTAAGATGTTTTTGTGGCTTTTTTGGTTTCTGTATAGGGATAGCATAGGAGAGCCATAAATGAGGAAGACTTCCTGGGTAGATTCTGGTTTTTCCTGCCTTTCTTAGGTCTAAATGCGGTCATTTTCTCTTTCAGAATCTACCCCCTTGGTCCCTTCCTTCCCCACTCCTGTTTAGTAGCTCAGGCCTTCATTATCTCACTGTGATTATTTCAGTCGCCTCCCTGCCTACTTGAGACCCTCCTTCGCACAGCCACCAGTGGTCTTCATCAAGCACAGGTCTTGCTCTGTCACTCCCCCTCTTAATCAATTCCAGTGGTTCCCTGTTACCTTTAAGATCAGCTCTGAACAGCCCCTTCCCAGTCTCATTATGGCACTCTGCAATTCATCTGAGCTGCCCTTTTACTCTTACTCCCCATAATCTCCATTCTGTCTGCTTTTGTCTCCCCCACGCCTCAGATACCCCCTGCTTGCCTTCAGCCTTCATTGCATACAAGCCCCAGCTTCCTTCAAGGTTCAGTGGAACTTCCCTCTGTACATGAGACCTTTCCTGATTTTGCCCACTGCCAGTGTCTCCCCCCACAGCCTCCTTGGATCTCTTTTGTGTGTGTCTGCAGGTGTGTGTGTTGGCTCCCCTAGTAGGCTAATCTTTTGGGGAGCAGGGGCCATTTCCCTTTGGGTTTTGTGTCCCCAGTACCTAGCATCGATAAGCATTGAATACATGTTTGTGGGCTGATGGGCTGCAGAGCCATGTACCTGGACATCTCTCCTCCAGTCCCTCTGCCCTCCAGCCTACCACACGTGGCATCCAGCAATCCACCAGCATTTATTAGGCACTTACTGTGTGTTGAGCACTTTACAGGGGCTGAGGGCTACAGGGACAAGAGGGGAGCATCTCCCCCTGCCTTTGAGTAGTGTCTGGAGGATGGGACTTGATCCTGGATAAAGTAGATAATGATAAACACAAAAGAATCCCATATTCATTTAATGGAAATTACATCTGGAGGAATCAGGAGGGGCCCCTTGAAGGGAGGTGACGCTCTAGCTGAGATTTGAGAGTTGGGGGAGCCCCAAGAGGTGGCGTGTGCCCCATGGTGAGAGTGGGCATGTTATGGGTGAAGAGCAGACTGGAGTGGAGGGTGAGGGCAAGGGAGAGAGGTCGGGTCATGGAGCCAGATTGTCAAGGGGTTTGAAGAATGTGGATTTTAGCCTCAGGAAGTGGGGAGTCACCGAAGCTTGGTGGGCAGAGGTGTGGTTAATTCAGAGGAGGATTCAGCTTCCTAAAACACTGCAGTCCAGCATTGCGATCTGGCACATGGCCTCATAAGCCCCTGCTGTCTCGTGTCATTTCCCTGCTGTGTGATGTTCAGAGGGGCTTGGCTTGGCCTTTAGAATCAAGTCTCCGTTTCTCAGCCTGGAAGAAGAAGGCCCCTGGAGCCGTGCCCGGCCCCGTGCCAGCATCAGTCAGGCATGAGGCATTCAGGAGTGTGTGGTGTGTGAGAAGGAGGCACGAACGGGGCTCTGCTGTCACTGAGAAGTCACCGATCATGTGTTAAGTAGAAATGAGCAGGCGTCCGTCTGAAGCTTCGTCCCAGTGATGTCGCTCTTTAGGTGCATGTATGTAGATGGCCTGCACGTCTTCTGCTGATCCTTCCTCCTCAAAAAGTGTTTATAAGAAGAAAACTAACCGCCTTTTTCCATTGTGTGACAGTGATGTGCCTTAGTGTTGTGTCCTTCCTCAGAGACGTTTCATTCACTTGTAGTGTCCCCATGGCTCAGCACGGGGCCTGGCACATCAGAGTGCTGATTCCTGACACGTGTGTGAGGGGTCCACAGATCTCACATCTACAAGTGAGGATGGGGTATTGCCTCTGTGTGGAGTTACGTATAACTGAGGCCCTCTGAAGCTTGTAGCTGGGGATTTCCAGCTGTCAGTCAGTCAGCTGTCATTTATTAAGCAGCTTCCTGTATGCCAGGCACTGTGCTAAACCCTGGGTGTACAAGGAAGGCATAAGGTCCTCGATGCTCTCAGAAAACACCCTGGATCTACCTTAATTCACATCGGTGCCAGGTACTGTGTTTATTGCTGGGGATATAAAAAGAGGAAAAAGACAGCCCCTTTTTCCCACAAGGAACTTGAAATCTGATGAGGGGAACGACATGCAAACCCATATACACAAAGCCAGCTGTGTACAGGACAAATAGGGGATGGTCAGCTGAGGAAGAGCTCTGGGATTATTGAGAGGGTCAGGGAAAGCTTCCTGGTTTTAATAGGGACTTAAAGGAAGCCAAGGTTGGTACTCAGAGCAGAGGAGAGAGATCATTCCAGGAATGGCAGCTAGCCAGAAGCAGTGCTCAGAGCTGAGATCCCCCACCAAGCCTCCGGCACAAAGATCCAGAAAAAGCACCAAAGCCAGTTCTTACCAGGAATACAAGAAACAGTCGCATCGAGTCATTTTTCTGGCCGAGGTTGGCTTAAGGAGGCGGAGAGGTCTGGGTGCACCGGCCAGGAGCATGAAGGTGAGGTGCGCTCCAGTGCCCAGAGTCTGAAAGAAGGCTGGGACTGAGGGCCAGGACAGGCAGCACCAGGCAAGAAGAAATCCTAAGGGATCTCTGAACAACACAGCCACTGCGTGTAGGAACGGCCCTCTGGCGGCTCAGTTCTGAGTCACGTGTCCAGGATGGGCTGAGGAGGAGCCCACAGAGTACACTCATACTATACTGGGCCCTGTCTGCAGCATGAGTAAGGGGCAAGTTCAGAAGCAAATGTTCGCTGCTTGGTTCTGATCACAGGACTAGATGGAGACTCAGTTCTAGCCTCAAGCCCAGGCTGAAGCTTACAAGGGAATAAGCAGGGTAGGAATTGCAGTGCTCCACAGTTGAGCTCATGTGCCACATTCTGCACAGGGCCTTTTCTGGTGCCCTTAGCCGCTAGGGCCCGCCCTGGCTCCACTGTGTGCCTGTATACCTTCCTATTCCCTTCCCTGTTAGTGCTAGGAATATTTCTTTGTCTTTGATCCTTCCCTTGGCAGATTTTCTGTTGCATAGTCTGGCTTAGTAAGTGTTTGACTATAGGCAAGTCACTTAACCCCTCTGAGCCTTGGTTTCCTTAGGTATAAAGTGAGAGGGTTGCATTTGATGTTCCATAAGATCCTGTCCTGTTCTATAACCACGATTCCTTAATCTTATGATTTCCAGTGTCCTCCTCTTTCCTCTCAGCCTTTCTGATTTAGTCCAGGATTTCCCTGTCGGCCCCATTATGTCCCATCCCCAAGGCTTTGAGATTCAGAAAGGGTTTCCCCGACAACCACCTGAGGAGGAACATGAGATACAGGTGAAGAACCGAGGCTCAAAGTGAAAGGGTCTGCCCAGGCTGCAGTCACGGGACTTACTGGGCTTGGGATCCACACTGGGGCCATCAGTGCTCACCACACTAGACCAAGCTGACAGTGGCTCCTCCTCCAGAAGGTGTGGACACATTAAGGGTAGTCATTGCTAGGTGTACTAGATCTGGGTGGAGCAGCACATAAGCTGGGCCTAGGGACAGGAAGCCCTGGGTTCAAGCACTACCTCAGACACTTACTAGCTGTGTGACCCTGGGCAAGTCACTTTACCTCTGTCCAGCTTAAATTTCCTCACCTGTAAAATGTGGGTAATAATAGCACTTCTCTCTCAGGATTGTGAGGATAAAATAAGATAGTATTTGTGATGGGTTTTGCAAACCTTGAAGTGCTGTGTGAATGGTGGCTATTGTTGTAATTTCCTCAGTAATGACAGGAATTACATTTGGTATGTCTGCATAACTGCACATGTCATTAAGGAGAAGTTTATTGAATGTGAGTAGTTTGATTTAGGATTGCGTGAAGGCACAGTGAGTTGCACTGGACCAAACCTGTTAATGGCTTAAATCTCCTTTCAGCGGAATGCTTTGTCTTTACCTGGCAGTGCCCAGTTGCCCAACACCTTGTTTACTCTGTGATCAGAAGGAGCACTGTGTTGCTTCAGAGAGAAAAGCAGAAGTTTTGTGGTAGAAGAACTGGTCTTGTAAATATTTGTTCACAGTCCATCAGACTGGTTTTGGGTTCATTTTGGTGGTAGATCAGAAATGATGAAAGATACTTGTGCTGCCATTTTGGTGGGAATCTGCCCTATGTCTTAAGAGTCTACAAATGCATCAGAGTAAGAGGCATTCTCCAGTTGCTAACTGGTCAAAGGATATGAACTGGACATTTTCACAGGAAGAATTGCAAGCTGTCAGTGACCACATAAGACATAATAGCAGGCATTTATAGAGTGTTTTAAGGTTTGCCAAACACTTTAGAGATATCCCATCTTACTATCACAGCAACCTGGAGAGGTAGATGATAATATTACTTCCATTTTAAAGATGAGGAAATCGGGGTCACACAGGTAGGAAGCGCCAGAGGCAGGCTTCAGGTGCAGGCCTTTCTGATTTCAGGCCTAGCACTCTCATCTGTTATGCCGTGGAACATGATATCTGGCAAGATTAGAACGTAAGGACTGCTTATTACCTGACTTCAGCAAATGACGGCTGCGGGACCATGTCACTTTACCTCTGCCTGCCTCAGTTTCTTCAGCTATAAAATACGGATAATAATCACAACACCTACCTTGCAGGGGTGTGTGAGGATCAGATGAGATATCTGTAAAGCACTTAGCAGAATGTCTGACATATAGAAGTTACTTGACAAATGTTTGTGTTCTCCCTCTCTTTCTTCCTTCTTTCCTGGCCTCCTTCCTTCCCTCCTTCCTTCCTTCGGTTTAGGGATAGGAAGACAAAAATGAAGTTGTCCTAGAACTTAGGGAATTTATATCCTATTCAGGGGAACCTACTTGTATACTTAAAAATGAGTACAAATGATATGTAAAGTCAGTCCAGGGTTATCTGGCGTAGGGCCAAGGTTCTAGCAGCTGGGGTGATTGGGAGACATCTTCTGTGAGGGACGGTAGGGCTCCCCACAGGGTTTGGTGCAAAGGATGGGCACACTCAGAATTGCCGAGTCAGGAGATGGGAAGTAGAATCCCCCACATGGAACAGTTAGGGGTTGGTTGGACTGGCCTGTAAAGGGAGCGAAGAACGATAATGTGAACTGAGCCTAGAAAAACAGGCTGGACTCTGAGGCTTTATTCTCCTTTGTCTCACCACAACAAAGGCAACCCTAGACTGTCACCATCACCAGGATTTGTCTCAAGCCCTCAGACTTCTCTAGTCAGCCACTGGACTTGGCTTCATGACCACAGCCATGACTGATGTTTCCAAGCTGAGCTTATTAATTCATAAAATTGTATTTTAAAAATGTCAATGTACCTCTATAAAGTGAGACTGATATTTAGGTTCCCAATTGCTTTAAATTCTGTCCTCATTTTTGGGACTGTGAACTCCTATTAGACCCATGCCTGATGGAGAGTGATGTCTGTACCCAGGGACTAGCCTCAGTCTGACAAAAACAAGTTTGTCTGTAGCTATGGGTTTATTTATTTCTTTGAACTTCTGGAAAGTCTGGTGACCCTTGGGACCATACTGGCCTCTAGGAAGCCCCAGGGGATCCTTGGGGAGGTGTAATTTGCTGGATCCCCACCCCCCACTCCCTACTGGTGCCATTTTATCTTCCCTAGTTGAAAAATTATAACTATTTTGTGACCTCAGTGGGACGACGCCCCTGGGGCAGGGGACAGTTTTCACAGTGTTTCTGTTGGTCTTCCTGATACAAGCCCTGGCTCCAGGGCAGCAGTTGTGACCTCACTTGCCCTTCCCACTCCCCACATTCCCCATCCCTCACCTGCAGTTGGCTCAGAGCAGATTTTTTGAACCCAGGGTTTGGGCAGTATTGCACCCCTAACCTTTGCCGCTCCTAGTTTGTTTGCATCTCCTACTGAATTGTTCTGAGGCTGGAGATAATTGAGGCTTTTCATTTGCTATTTGAACTCTCCTCATGTCCCTGATAGCTATCCATACCCTTCTGTTTTGCCTTGAATTGGCAATACATCTGAGGAAAGCCTTAGTCAAAGGGGGAGATAGAAGAGTGTGGGTAGAAGCCTTTGCCCTGCAGTCCTGCCCCAGATCCCCAAATCCCTGGACACCTGATCTGTATCACTGAAGATCCATCTGTACAGAGCATATCTGTGCTAATCTCCCTCTTTCAATGTTGTAGGCAGCTCTGGGCCTTGGCAGAATGACTTTGTAAGGAAGGGCCTTCCTCACCTCCCACCTCTTCAAAAAGTAGAAAAGGAAAACTTATTCCCAAACATGCTTTCTGAAAAAAGGTCATGTGGTGATGTCAGTTCCAGTGGATGCCAAGGTTTGCATTGTAGCTAGAACCTTTCTGCTGGAAGGTTGAAGTCCTGGTAAAGACCTGTAGGTATCATCATTGCCCACACCAGAGGGCGTCCTGGACCGCTGCTGATAGGCCCGCTGACATTACAGCTCCCCCAGGCCCTGAGCAGTTGTAATGGGAATGTAAATTTGTAAGATCTTCCCTGCCCCTAGGCTAAAGTGCACCTGGAGCCTGGGGTGGGAGGCTTGTTTTGCAGTAGATACTTCTTGATTGGCCAGTGAGTCAATGAGGTTGTTACATCCTCTGAGCCAGGAGAAGGCTATATAAGCCCTGATGTGTAGCTTTGTTTTGGGGCTCACTTTGAGAAGTGTTCTGTGATTTGATATGGATTCTGGGAAGCTGTTGTCCAGAGCCCCCCAGCTTTGAAAAACCCAGATGTTGAAACCCGGATGTTGATTTGGTATGGATGTAATGGTTGGACAGTTTGGAAATCTGTCTACTTGATCTATTTCTGTCTTGATACTTCTGCCTGTGTACTTTGAAGTTCGGGGTGCTGACCTTTTTCCCCTGAATGAGGTAAACGGTATATGTTTGACTGATTAAAGTAAGCTTGTTAACCCATTTTGAGTTGCTTTCCTTTAACAAAGCAGATCCAAGAACCTGTGTTGGCAGCAAACCCTGAGGACGCTTGGGGTGCTTGCTGCTACAGCAGTCTCTGCAAGGCTCTTCGAGTTCTGATGTCTGCGACTCCCACCCCTGCCCTGCATGCAGCAACCACAGCCGTGGAAGTTGGGACGTTCCTTACACCATCCGTACTTCATAATCGTTCTGGGTTCTGTCAAGCTGTTGTCACGTCCTGTCAGGTGGTATATCTAGCAGTTACAACACATAGACTTCTTATGGACTGATGATAGTCTTTTCATTGGTGTAGGGGATTCTTTAATGAGGAAGCCCCTCCTACTAGAGGAGGTCTGCACATAAAGTCTTCAAGAGAGGGTGTAGAAAGGTTAAAGGACTTGCCCTGGGTCACACACCTTTTATGTGTGAGGAGGGAGTTATACATGTATTGTCTTGACTTGGGGGTAGACTCTCTGTTGAAGCTCCTTCTTACAAAAAGGAAATATCCAAAGATGATCTCATAATTCTCAAAGGCAGGAACCATTTCTTATTCTCTGAGCGTCTCCCCTCCCTCACCACTTAGTATAATGAGCAGTCTTGTGATTTGATCAGGTATAGGAAACTCCCACGATGGAAACTTTCTTGTGGGGCAGACTGGCAGCTCATCTGTAATGTCTAGCCTAGAGAGTTGCCTAGGGCAGGGCTTCTTAAACTTCTTCCACTCCTTTCAGCTGCCTTCCTTGGCACGTGTTGCCTGAGGGTGTGTATAGGGCCAAGTGCATGCTTTGTGTTCAGAACCAAGGCCTCAGTGAAGTAGTACAATGCTCTATGTGCTTGCACTGCCAGAAACCTCAGATTCATCACACCTTTGATTTTTAATTACTTCTTGGTCGTTGCACATTCAGAAGCCTTTTACTATTGCCAAATTGCATGGGGTCTAGACCCACCGTTTAAGAAGCACTAATAGGGCACTAAGAAATGTACTCCTGGCCACATGGCTAAAGTGTCAGAGGTGGGACTTGGATCCAGTTCTTTTTTGTTGCCTCTTATTATAGGTGCTTAATAAGCATTTCTTAAATGATTAGTGCATCTTAACAGAATAGATCAATGAGCTGAATCTTTAAAAGGTAATATTGTAATAGTAAATTCCTGTCTTTTGGCTTAATATGATCATATTTAGAATTAAAAGACTGGGTGGACTTGGCTAGACAATATTTTATATAAGAAAAACGGGACTTTTATTAACTTTAAGCTTAATATGCTAGAACAGTATTCTGACAAAATCTGAATCAGGGATCTCATGGGATCTCAGATTTAATTCAACCCGTAGAAATCCTTTCTACAACACACCTGACCAAGGGCTCCTTTGGCTTCTGAAATTTACCCTGGTTTCATCCTTGGGGGCCAGAGCAGGATTCTTCTCTTTTCCAGGATAAACATCTCAGGTTCTTTCGGTGAAGCCGTATATCAGTCAATCATTAGTCGAGCATTAATTAAAGAATATTTTGCTGGCTCATCATCCTTATCACTCTCCCTCCCCGCCCCACTTCCCTCCCACCATCCCTGGGAATACCCCCAAGAATCTGTCATGGACCCTCTTCTCTCTCTACATTCTCTCAGTTGGTGGCCTCTTGAGCTTTGATGCATCTAATTAACAGCTTTCTACAGAGGACTTTAAGATCTATATATACCTGTGCCAATCTCTCTTCTCTCCTTTTTTTCCCCTCCTCTTCTCCTCTGAACATTAGTCCAGCATCACCAACTACCTAGCAGATTTTTCAAACTGGATATTCCATAGATGTCTCAAACTCAGCATTTTTGAAACAGAATTCAGCTTCTTCCTCTAAAAACCCACCCCATTTTGAACTTGCTTCCTTCCACGCGCTTAGCTGTGTAACTTTGGGGTTATTCTCCACTCCATAGTTTCCTTCCCCACAGTTAAGGTCTGAGGGGGCCCCATTTTAAGAAGGGCATCAGTTAGCTATAGAATTTCCAGAAGGAGGATGGTGGCTAGGATAGTAAAGGACCTGAAGACCATGCCCTGTGAAATGATCATACCATAAGCTTGGAATGAGAAGACTTGCAGGTGTTACAGAGAAGTCTTCCCATACGTGAAGGGCTCTTATGTGGAAGAGGTGAATTGGATTTTGTCCCACAGGGTAGAACCAGGTGCCCCAGATGCAGTACTTGCTGATGATTTGATGTGGGCTCCTTTTCATCTTCAGTCTTCCAGTGAAGGTTGGATGGCCACTTTTGGCATGGGGGTGTGGGTGGTATAGAAGAGACCAGGTACCTCTGAGGTTTCTACCACTGTCAGTAGTTGACCATGTTATAGCTATTTCTTCCTACGGTAGTAGGCAAGTAGGTTGAAAAAGAGCTGCTTCCTTTTTCTGTCCCCCACGAGACTTGGATAACTGTGATTGATGTATAACCTGTTGAACCTAATGACATGTAACTTTAGGGCCTGATTTAGAGAAAACCAGCGGGGTTAGCCAAGATCTAGGCTTCTGGAGGTGGCACCAAATCATTCTTTGGCTATTTCTTCATATTTATCAGTTAAATTTTACAAGATAAGATCAGAGACAGTCATACAGGGTGAGAAGGTATGGGTGGGTTACCATTCATTCCATGGAGGGAAGTCTTACCTAGATGAGATCACCACTGAGATACTGAAAGAAGAGAAACAGATGGTTATAGTCATTATGTGACAGAATGTAAACTTTCATTCTTGTCTTGGTAATCTTTACAGCATGCCTGGCAGAGAGTGGGAGGTTAATAAATGCTCATTGATGGATTGTACATAAGGCAGGAAGAAGCAATTTCTGTTCTCTGTTCCCCCAAAACTGTTTGTGGATTGACAGTGTCTTACTGCGGCATTTTGGTTTTTTAAAATTAATTCACAAAACTCATTTCCAATGAGTTTTACTTATTAAAACCTATCAACTTAAAACATTGACTCTTGTCCTTCTAACTCTTGCTCTCTGTATTCTCTTCCTTCTGTTCCCTGACTCCTTTGTTCCTGGTTCTACCGCCTAAGATCCTTTCCCTATTACTCTGAGCCTTGAAGGAGTCCAAGAAGTCCTAGGAGTCATGGGGGGTGACCTTTGCAAAGGTATGGAGGGGGGAGATTAAACACTGAGCTCCAGAAATATCAAGAAGGCAAGTTCAGAGAGTGCATGAATGGAGTGATAGGAAGTTGGAAAAGCTGGAGCTAGACTGGGAAGAGTCGGAAATGCCCAATGTAGGAATTTACATTTAGAGGCAGGAAGGAGCTGCTGCTGATTCTTGAGCAGGGCAGACCTGTGCTTTAAGAGCATCAGTTTGGCAGCTCTGTGAAGGCTGGTTTGAGAGCTCTGAGGAGGCTCTTGCGTTTATCCACCGGAGAGCTGATGAAGACCTGGATCAGTTTTGGGAGTGGGGAGAAGGGGAGATACATTGGAGAGATGTTGTGGAAGTCCATTAGTGATTTGAGCACTGATTATATCTTTGGGGAGGACAGGAATTAAGGATTACTTTCATGTGACTGGAATAATGATGGTGTGTCCTCAAGAGAAATTGGGAAGTTAAGAGGACGGAAGGTGTAGCGGAAAAGAGAATTTGAACGCCAGTTCAGTTTTAGACATGTTGAATTTGCCATGCCCCAACAGGACATTCAAATGAAGAGATTCCAGTACGTATCTGGGGCTGTGGGACTAGGAGAGTGACTGGGGCTAGCTCTGGAGAGTTACGCGCGTGGAGATGGTTATTGAAACCAGGGCAGCTGATGAAATAGCCAGCAGAATAAAAACAGAAGTAGAGAGGGCTGAGGCCAGAGTGGAGGTCAGGAAGGACGTAGGGCTAGATGACCAACTTCTCCAGTAGATCGGTCTACCTGGTGAGAAGAGAGCTAAGCCTGAGCTGTAACAAGCAAACTAGGAGAAGGCCAGGGCGGGGCCAGCAGTATCACACCGCGCAGAGGAGTCAAGAGGGATGACGACTGAGATTAAGCAATAAAGAAAATCACTGGTGACCTTGGAGAGAGCAGTCCTGAGTGAGTGGGGGGGGGGGGGAAGCCAATTGCAAAGGATTGGGGAGTGAGTGAGTTAGAAGGCTGGTTGTACGGTGAGAGAGGAGAGAGCTAGGACAGCTGTCTGAGCAGGTTTCAGTGTTCAGTGAAAATGTGCAAAAGACAGGAGTGATTTGGGCTTGTCTGAAGACAGCAAGACTTGGTAGCTGATTCACTGGGGGAAGGGGAGAGGGGGAGAATCCCAGTTTGTGAATCTGCACTGGGCCGGATGCTGGTACCGTTGACAGAAACAACACAGTTCCGAAGAGCAGAGAGAGAGTGAGAATGTGTGTGTTGGGTAGTACTGAGTTTTGTTTTGGATATGTGGAGTTTAAGATGTCAGTGGTTTATCCAGTTTGAAATGTCCACTAGGCATCTTTACTGAGATCTGGGAGTCAGCTGCATGGGCTTGATGAAATTACCAATGGAGAAGACATAGAAAAAAACAGAGGACCTAGACCAGAGCCTTGGGGACTGGTTAGGGTTAAGGCGTGGGTACTGAGCAAGGATGAGGCTGATTAACTAAGGATGAAGAATTCCAGAGCAAGAGTGATGGCCAAGGAAAGCAGGGGAGGTATGGAGTGAATGCATGGTGTGGAGGGAAGGAGGGAGGGAGGGAAGGGGAGAAAGGAGGAAAAGGGAGGGAGGGGGAGAGACAGATACACAGACAGACAGAGAATGAGGATCTCCAACTTGCTCATTTTACAAAAGAAAATAAAAACTGAGCCTCATTTGAGGCTCAGAGCATTTTGACTTGGCAGTGAAAAAGTTGTTTACCCTTGTCTCCTTCACTTCTCTCCCTCCCTTTGCATTCTGGCTTCTGACTCCATCTGTTTGAAGGTAGATTTCAGTACCTTCCGCTCCTTCTTCCTCCCAGCTACACATCCCACTTTTTTTCCCTGACTTGCCATATGATATGGTTCCTAGGCAAACCCTTCACTGTCCTGGGCCTTTCCCTCTTTTTTTTTTTTAAATAGTATTTTTTCCCCCAATTACATGTAAAGACAATTTTTAACATTCAGTTTTTTTTTTTAGTTCCAAATTCTCTCCTCCCCTCCCCACTCCCTAAGACAGTAAACATTTTGATATAGGTTATGTATGGGCAGTATTGCAAAACATATTTCCATATTAATTATGCCATAAAAGAAGAAACAGACTAAAAGAAAAGAATCACAAAAAAATGAAGTGAAAAGTCTGCTTCAGTCTGCATTCAGACTACAGTTCCTTTCCCTCTTTCTTATGTAGTCATTCTTCTTTTCCAACTAAAATGTGGCATTAGCAACCTCTGTGCACAGTGTCCATAATAAGGTTTAATCAGACAAGGGACAGGCACCCAACATCTAAGTGCCTACTGTGCACCAGAAATGGAGTCGCCTCCCTTAATACAGACATTGTGTTTCTGTTAGTGTTGCCTACAATTGCATCAATATTTCAGCAGCTGCATCCCACAGTTGAACTGAGGGCAACAGATTTGCAATTAATTTGTGCTATGGATCTGTTTTTTGTTTTTAAAAACAAAAAGAGTGAGTCCCTCACTCTTTACGGACCACTTTAAGAAAACAGGCACTGTCACCTGACTCACAAATGGTTAGGCAACCTGAGTCCATTTGTAGTTTGGGTATGCATGCAGTTAAGCAAATTCTTATTTCAGAGAGAGAGAGAGAGAGAGAGAGAGAGAGAAGGAGTGAGAGGAGTGAGAGAGGGAGTATGTGTTTCAGTTAAATAGCTAACATTTCTTCAGTTCCTGTTTATTGTGTTCCAGGCACTGTGCTCTCTGCTGGGGATACAAGGGCAGAAACATTCCTGCTACAGGTGTGTTGTGTGGTGGGGGTCAGGTTGAATACAAGCTGTAAGTCCTCAAGTCTGACTGTGATGCAGGTGAGAAGGATTTAGGTTCAGAAGAAAGAGCCAGGTGTTGTGAGGTCTGTGAGGAACTGAGGGAAGGCCTTGAGTAGATCTTGAGTGCTGCTGGAGTAAATATTATGGGACCTCAGCAGATGAAGACATCACTTCCACTTGGGGAGATCATGTAGCAAGGGCACCCCAGGCTAGAGGTCTCCAAAGTAGGCAGGAGTAGACGTGGCATACCCCAGGGGATCTGTAAGATAGTTGGAGGGAGGCAGGCCCAGGGCTCAGTTAGTTACCAGCCAGAAAAGGGGTGATTCGAGAGCCTTTCCCCACCAGGTCTGTGGCCCATGTTAGTAGCATCTGTGCTAGGGTGATAGAGGCATTGGCAGCATCAGCCTCAGAGGGAGGGCAGCACCCAGGGTCCCTCCCACTGGCCTGCTGATTCTTCTTCCCTTGGGTCTCCTTCCAAGGTGTGTGCTGGTGGTGGCGGTGGCAGTAGGGGCATCCCTGAGCAAGGGCTGGGCAGCTGTGTGGAAGCAGCAGTGAAAGGCTGCTGAGCCGGCAGAGTTGGTGGAAGATAATAGACAGCCAGCCAGCAGGCACTGTTCTGTGTTCTAGGCACTCTGCTAGGCATGGTGGGTACGCAGGCAGAAATACAACTGGCTGGTTCTTTGTCAATCCAGCTGGAAGAGACAATGCGTCCATCCTTTGGCATGTCTAATGTAGACCAAATGGCTACAAGGGAATTTGAGGGATGGGAAGTCAGGAAAGGTTTAATGTGTGAGGTTACCCTTGAAGGAAACTGGGCAGGGGGGCGCTGCTTGGGGAGTGAGACCGAAAAGGTGCAGAAGCTGCTGTTCTGGGCAAAGGGAATTGCTAGAAGTGGCAGCAGCATCTTGGTATGTTGTCATGCCAGCAGTTAACTGTAAATATCCTAATGAACAGCCCTCCATGTTTCAGAACTTTCAGAGCCTGATGGGAACTCCTTTAAATTCAACTAAACTCCCACCTCCCCTGGGAAGCCTTCCCCAGCCTCTCTTAATTCCAGGGCTTCCCTTCTGTTATAACTGTTTCCTCTTTTTGTGTCTATAGCTTGCTTTGCTTGCATGTTTGCATGTTGTCTCCTCCATTAGATTGTAAGCTCTTTGAAGTCAGGGGCTGTCTTTTGCCTTTCTTTGTGTCTCCAATGCTTAACACAGTGTCTAGTACATAGCAGGCACTGTTTTTGCCCTTTTGGTACCCTCCACCCTAGCACTTAGCACAGTGCCCAGCACACATAGTGGGTACTTAATGAATGTTTACTGAATGCACAACAAGTCAGAAAGAGAGAGATGCATGCCAAGCTGGTCTTCCTTTGTATCTGTTTTGTACGTGCCAGTATAACTCTCCCCAGACAACATGGGAGGTCCTTGGTGCTGGGCAGAGCACCAGGCATATCATCAGGCCTTTACAGATGCTTTGGGTTGTTCCTTGGTAAGGGACTATTGACCCCGTGCCAGGTCTGTAAGAGGGCCATCATTTGTCCCAAAGTGCTGTCTGTGGATGGAAACAGGAGCAGGCATCCCCTTCCGGAAGGGCAGACTCGGAGCTCTGTAACTGTGCCGGCGAGCGGCAGGTGGAGGGCATTATTTGAGCAACTGTTACAGTAAATCCTTGACAATTTGTGGTTTCTCTATATCAGAAAATGAGATCTTTACAGCAACTTCATCGACTCTTACTCTTATTGAAAGCATAAATAATGACAGGAAATAGGAAGTATGATTAGACAAATGGGGAAAGAGATAAAGGAGGTAAAATTAGAAAATACTTTTGAAAACCACTGTTTTCTTGGGGGGACATTTTGTTTTTCTTTTAAAAACATATCCTGTATGTTGCCTTATGTGGTAAGCACTGTAAACAATGTAGTGACCAGTATTTTCCTTTCCTCATAATCTAGCCCTATATTATATTGTTATTAAGCTACTAATAAGCTAAAATTCTCAAAGAGTGGTGGAATCTAGGAAGGCTTCTAAAAAGACCTAGAGTTGGAAGGGCCTTGTGAGCCTCATTTAACCTTGCCTCTTCATTTTACAGATGAGGAAACTGAGGCCAGAGAGATAGAGCGATGGTCTGAGGTCACAGAGGTGTAACAGGATCTTAGGCCTCAGAAGGAGCCTGATTGACCCCCCGGTACCTGAGCAAGGTGACAGAGCCCTGAGGGGATGCCCACCACCCTCAGCGAGTTCCTTTCAGGCTCCTGTGGTCAGGCCTCGTCTGCTCCCTGTACCTCATTCTGCCTCATTTAATTACACAGAACACATCTAATCTCTCTTACAGGAATAGCCCTTCATATTGCCAAAGAAAGCTTTGGGATTTCTCTTCACCCTCCTCCAAATTAACAATTCTTTTAGCCAGTCCCATCATCATCGCCCTTCTCTGAACTTCTTTAACTTATTGATGTCCTTCTTGAAAATGTCATGCCTAGAATTGAATTGGTCCTACCAAGGCTAGCAGAGCTGGGATTTGAACCCAGGTCCTTGAGCGTTAAAGCTGGGGTTCTTTACATTTTCATTTTCATGTGGCTAGAGAACCCTGGGGAGGAAGATTTCCAGTGTGGGAAGTGAGCCAGACTTGGGGTCCAGGGACCCAGATTTGAATTTTTTCTCTGTCATTTCCCACTTCCGTGCCCCTGCCCCTTCCTCTGTAAAATGAGGGTGTCAGACATGATTCTCTCTCAGGTCCCATCCACCTCTAACGTGCTCTGATTTTGTCACATAATGATTTAATTGTGAGGGCTGGGCTGGTAAGAGGCAGAGTCCTAGGGCAGAAATGGGGTTCTCTCAGGGTCCAACTTTACTGATTCTAGGCTTGAGATATTTTGGACAGTGCTGCTTGTGATAAGAGGGTTTGCTGACTGCAGTGGGAGGGGCCTCTGTGGTGAAGCCAGAGAGTCAGAAGATAAAACTGGGAATGTGTCAAGTACAAGCAGACAGAGTGATGCTCACTGGGCAAAGGAAGGTCCAGTTCCACCACCTGCAGGAGGCAGCTCGCCCCAGTGACCTGTCTCTGCAGGGCGTTTGCCCTGTCTGGGCACCTTCCTGACAAGGAGGGGACCTGGGCAGAGATGGTTGTGAAAAACAGACCAAGAGGCTTGGGCTCCGAGGGAAAATCAGGGGAGGAGGGAGCAGAGGCTGGAGGAATCATAGAGCAGTAGGTTTGGTTCCAGGTCAGTGATTCCCAGACACCTACTCTGTGCAGAAGCATGTTGCCACATGCAGAGCTGTTGTCCTCAGTGCTCACAGAGGATCCCAGTGACGTCACCATGTTGGGGTCAGGCACAGTGCGCCCAGCTGTGGCCGATGAGACCAGTGCAAGGTCGCCAGGATCTACCACTGGCCGGGCACAGGTCACATGAACATCAGAGGGCCCTGAATGTACATGTCTTGTGTCTCCTTGGAGCTACAGCAATTCTGTGTTACCCATAGAGCATGTCCTGCTGGGCAGTTGAATCCAAAGTTCTTCTGAGCGACCTGGAGAACGTCTTTGCTTTGCTTCTTCCGACCTTTGTGTGAGCCCTTGCCTTGTGTGAGTTCTCTGTAAAATAGTGTTTAGGCAGATGTATGTTTGGCATTTGAATAGTGTGGCCAGCCTATCAGAGTTGCACTCTGTAGGAGAGTTTGTTTACTTGGCAATTCAGCTCCAGAAAGGACCTTGGTGTCTAGCACCTCATTTCCGCAGGTGAGCCTCACGGTCTTCCTAAGATAGTTCATGTGGAAATGATTCCGTTTCCTAGCATGGTGCGGGTAGACTGTCCAGGTTTCACAGGCATGCAGCAGTGAGGTCAGCACAACGGCCTATATATGCCTGGAAAGTAGACTGCCAAGGTAAGTGAGCTCATGCACAGAATTCATCTTTTCTCCATTTGTTGTAGCCGGTGGTTCCCCATATGGAAGTTGTGGTGCTGGCTGGTGGAGAACCTCCATTTTCGTGGTGTTCATAAAGTCAGGCCAAAGTTAATACAAGCAGCAGAGAATCAGCCCATACTCTGTTGCATCCCAGTCTCAAAGGTTGCATGGAGTGCACAATCATCAGCAGACAGAAAGTCGCATGCCGATTCTACCTCCTCTTTAGTCTTGGCTTGTAGTAATTACCATCTGTAATTAAGCTGTAAGTCATTTACCATCAGTGTGGTAGCTGACTTTGATGCTATTTTTGTCTCCGTTGAAGGCATCTGACAACATTACCGAAAACATCATGGTAAAAAGCCCTGCTTCTGTCCACTGGGGACTGGGAAAGCTCATCCAGAATCTGTGTGATCATGCCATGATAAAACTGAAATAGAATACTGATGAACTTCTCTGGGCAGCCACATTTTGCCATGACTTTTTACAAGCCCTCATCATTGATAGTATCAGAGGCCTTGGTCAGATCTGCAAACATTGTGTGCAGACTCTGCTCTGCTCCTGGCACTTCTCCTGGAGTTGTCAGGCAGCAAACACCATATCAGCCGCTCCTTGGCCCTTTCTGAAGCCACACTGGCTCTCAAGCAGATGACCGTCTTTCAAGTGAAGGATCAGCCTATTAAAGAGGACTCTGGCAAGAATCTTACCAGCAGTGACTAAGAGAGAGACCCCCCTGTGGTTATCACAGGACAGTCTGTTTCTTTTTCCTTTATAGAGATGGACAGTGGAGACATCCTTGAGCTCTTGGGGGATGACTTCCTCTTGCCACATAACCTGGAAGATTTCAGCTCGTTTTTGTATGTGCATTGGACTCCTTGCCTTGTAAATCTCAGCTGGAGTAGCATCAGGAATAGGCGATTTGCCACAAGAGGAGAGCCTACTGGCATTCACAACCCCTTCTTCAGTTGGAAGTTTGACTAGTGAGGGGTTAACTTCATCCTGAGCTATATGATCAGTGACTTTAGCATTGGTTGATGACAGTGTGTTGACAGCACTATGGAAGTATTTGGCTCATCTCTCCAGAATCATGTCCTTATCCCTAATCAGTGTGACTCCCTCAGTACTGGGTAGCAGAGACGCACCATAGGTCTGTGGCTCATGAACAGTCTTCAGGGAGGGCATCATAAAAGCACTTCGGATTGTTACTGTCCTAAAACTGCACCTCATCCACCTTCTTTCTGAGCCAGGAATCGAATCCTTCCGCTCTCTAAGCTTCATTTGCACTTGACTTTTTTTTTTTTTTGGATACACTTTGCTTTTGTTGGAGTTCTGTGCTACCTTCTTAGAGATGAATGAACTACCCTGCTGGTAAACTGTGCGGAGTTCTTGTTTTTTGTTCTGCAGTTTCTGAATCTCCTCATCATTTTTGTCAAACTGATTTTGATGTTTGTGAATATTCTGGCCCAGATGAGTAAATGCCATGCTGTATACTAAATTTCTGAAAGCCGCCCACTCCTTTTCTGCCAAACTGTGTGTTGGCTCAGCTTTCCCTCTAAGTTAGCAAGAAGCTGTTCGTGCTCTAGTCTGCTGACGCTAAGCCTTCTGGTAATAGGCAAAAGCCTTGGGGTCACTGCTTTTGAGTGTGAATGCTTAGCTTGGAGAGGATAAGTCTATGATCAGTTCATCGCTCTGTGCCATACATCAGCTTAGTCACACTCACATCCTGTCTGTCTGTCTGTCCTCCTTAAAATGACGTAGTCTACTAAATGTCAGTGTTTGCTGTGAGGGTGCATTGATGAAGTATAACAGGCAGGCAGTGTTGGCAATGAGAAGGTCCTGACACACGTGGGTCTTCAGTAGTAAGTGATGCTTGCTGTTGCTGTTTCCAACTCCATTCCTCCCTCAGGCTCCCTGCCATGTCTGGTAATCTTTGCCTGCCCTTGCATTGAAGGCCCCCAGAATTATAAGCTTGTCTGCTTTCTGTACATAGATGATAAAGGTCCAGGTCTCCATAAAATTTTTCTTTGACCTCATCAGAGTTCATCATGATGGGAACATATGCCCTGCTGATGGCAGCACGGTGCTTTCCTGCAAGTAGCAGTGGTATCGTCATGAGCTTCTCTCCTGGTTCTCCTCAGCCTCCTTTGCTGGGTCTTCATCACTCACTAACAGGGAGTGCCCCTCAAGGCTCTCTGCTGGGATCTCTTCTCTCTCTCTTCAGTTCCTAATGGATTCAGTTGTCATCCCTGTGCCCATGATGCCCAGATAGATTTACCCAGGCCTAGGGCATTTCTCCTGACCTTCAAATGCATATCTCCAACTACCTGTTAACCTATGTATCATCCACAGCTGGATGTCCTATGGTCATCTGAAATTCAGCGTGTCCAAAACTGAACTCATCATCTCCACCCTCTTCCCCTGATCCCCTCCAAATCTCCGTTACTATTGAGGGCACTACCACCCTCCTGGTCACCCACACTCACAACCTCGTCTCCTCACCTTTAGTCCTTCGATATCCAGTGTGTTTCCAGGTCCTGTTGATTCTGTCTTGTATATGCTCCCTTCTCTCCTGCCACACTGCTACCACCCTGGTGCAGGCCCTTATCACCTCCTACCTGGGCTATCTACTCAGCTCTCAATTGATCTTCCTAAAGTATAGGTCTGATTAGCTCTCTCTTTTTCTCCCCCACCTTCCCCCCCACACACATACCTTTCTTTCCCCCTCCCTATCTTTTCTTTAATCCAGCCCTTCTTTGTTTGGCTTTTAAAGATCTTCACAACAGTCTTGTCTTTTCACTCATTCCCTTCCTCCTGCTCTGTGATCCAGTGATCCAGCCTCTTTACTGTTCCTCCCCTGTGACAGTCTGTCTCTCGACTCTGGGCATGTTCACTGGTCATCTCCCATGCCTGGAGGTCTCTCCCTCTTGGCTTCCTTCAGGTTTCAGCCAGCCTCTGACTTTCTGTGAGCCTTTCCTAGTGCCCCTCACCCTTCAGGCTCTCATCACTTCTTGCTAGACTATTACAACAGCCTTCTAACCAGTCTTAAGTCTCTCCCCACTGGATTCCATCCTCCGCTTAACTGCCAGAGTGATTTTCCTAAAGCAGAGCTCTGACCAAGACGGCTCCACGTTCCCTAGCCCCTTCTTGCTCCCGAGGCTCCTCACCCTCAGCTCCTTCTGTACATTCTAATCCCGTGACTCTGGCTCACTTGGCGTTTGCTCACATGATACTTCATCTCTGCACCCAGTGCCTTTGGATTGGCTGTTCCCCATGCTTGGGGTGCTCTCCCTTCGCACCTCCTTCTCTTAGCTACTCTGGATTTCATCAGGTCTCAGCTCTAACATCCTGTCTTCTACAGGAGTACCAAGGTGCCTTCATCTTTAAACCGTTGCTAGACGCTACCATCCCCTTACACTACCTCTGTCTCCCTTCCCTTTATTATTCAGAGGCATTGGAGAATGGCCTGTACTGTCTGCCTGTCTTCCTCTCATTCACTCCTCAACCTTTGGTAATCCAAAACTCTCACCTATCCATCAAGTGAAAATATTCTTTCCAAAGTTTCCAGTGACCTTTTTTAAAAATAATTTTTATTAATATATTTTGGCCAAATTTCCCCCTCTGTCACTTCTCCTACCTTCTCCCTCTTCTCAGCTATCTCCAGAGGCAGTTAGGTGGTACAGGGGAGAGAGCAGTGGGCCCAGAGTCTGGAAGGCTTGAATTCAAATCCAGACTCAGAACTTATTAACCGAACCTACCCAAGTCATTAAACCTCTGTTTGCCTTGGTTTCCGCATCTGTAAAATAGGGATAATAACAGACCCTGCTTTGTAGGGTTGTTGTGAGGCTCACGAGAGATGATGAGATCATATTTCTGAAGTGTTCACCACAGTGCCTAGTACGTGATGGGCGCTACATAAGTGCTTATTCCTTTCCCTTCTTCCCTTTCACTTGTTTAAAAAAAAGGAAGATAGAGGGAGGAAAAAAGCTGCAAAGCCAGTCAGCACGGATGGTGCCTTAGCTGTCAAGTGTAAGGGCCTCTTCTCAGGCCTCAGCTTTCTTGAGATGTGCTCATAGTCCCCTCCTCCTGGATGCTCTCTCCTCTCTTTGGGTTCTCAGGGTGTTCCTGACTCCTGGTTGCTGCCTCCCTGTCTGGCCTGTCCTTCTCAGTCTCCTTCAGGACTGTGAGTGTTCCTGAAGGTTCTGGCCTGGGCCCCTTCTCTTCTCTCCCTCTGGTAACCTGCTCAGGTCTCAGGGGTTTACCTGTCACTCCTGTGCCTTTGACTGTCAGATCTGAATATCCAGCCCCTTTCTCTTCCTAGAACTTCAGTCCTGCATCAACGATGACTTAGACATTTCAAGCTAGATGTCTGAGACATTGAAACACGCCATATCCAAAGCAGAACTCATCTTCTTCCCACTGCCCCCCCCCACCTACCTCCTTCTATTCTTCCTCATTCTGTCATCCCTCCTTCCAGTCTCCAAGTTGGCAAATTTGCCATCATCCTAAGCTCCTCACTCTCCCTCATCCCATATATCCATCGACATTTCTGCCTGTTTGTGCCCTGATCACCTCTAGCCACAGCCGCAGGCCCTCCTGTACACTGCTGCCAAACCAGTTTTCCTTAAGTGCACAGCTGCCTCTGTGATTCCTCTCCTTGGTCTATTCCACTGGCGTTCTTTTGTCATTAGAACAAAATATAATCTCCTGTGTTTAGCTTTCCATCTTCCATCTCTGAGCCTTTGCCTTGGCTGTACCCCATGCCTAGAGAGCTCTCCCTCTTCACATCTGCCTCAGAGTCTCTCCCTTCAAGATGCTGCCCAAACACCATGTTCTGTATGAGGCAGCCTCTCCTGACTAGTGTCCTCCCTCTCAAATCGCCTTCTATTCAATGAATGATTAATATTGAATATTTATTCTTTATGGATTTATATATGTAGTCGTATGTCCCCCATTAGACAGTCAGTGCCTTCTTTGTTCTTGTGTCCCCAGTGCCTAGCCTAGTGCCTGGCACCAGGGAGGCCCTTAATTAATAGTCACTGCTTGATTGAGATCTCTCCTGCTCTACCCAGCTGCTGGTGACTTCCATCTAGTTTGTCTAAATCCAGATATGTTGTCTGGCACATCACATCATAATATGAGCTTCTTGAGGGGTAGGGACTATGTTTCTTTGTATTCTCAGGGCTTTTGGCACAGTGCTTGACACATAGTAATTGCTTAAAAAGCCTTTTAACCAATTAGTTGTTAAGTTTTTTATTTATTTCAAATGAATGAATTTTCCTGGGGAGTGGAGCGTTCAGCGATTAAGAGCAGTGACATTCATTTTTAGGATTGTAAAATCATAGTAACATAAAACAGGCTGAACTAAGTGATCCCAAAGATTTCTTCTGGTCTAGCCCCCAATTTTCTCATCTTTTTGTTGTTGTCGTTGACCTTCGAGACCATTTCTAGTCTAGTGCTGATTGAGTTATGAGTTAATTGAGGTCCAGAGAGGTGAAGGGACTTTGCCAAAGTCAGTGATAATGATTGAGAGACAGATGGATGGATGGATGGACGGATAGATAGAAAGTTAGATGGATGGAGACAGGTAGGTAGACATATAGATGGAAAAATGGAGATAAGAGCAAACAAGTCTGAAACTTAGGCTTCTCGACTCCTCTGCTGTTACCTTCCTTTTAAAAAATTAATTGAATTTTAAAACTTAAATCACACTTAATATAAAGTGCTTTTCAATCCCTGAAGTGCCATATGGATACTGGCTGTTATTACTAATCTTCTACCAGACTTGGCTTAGAGTGAAAAATATCTGGAGGGAAATAGTTGAAGTGAGTGAGGGAGAGGCAGGGAAACTCAGCAGGCAAATGTTTGTTCTCCCTGAAGCCTGGAGCCAGGTGCAGTCACCCCAGACTCCCAGGACTGGAAGGGGGAGGCTAGATGGCGCCACAGTGCCCAGTATCTGACCTAGAGATAAGAAGACTCATCTTGAGTTCAGATCTGGCTGCAGACACTTAGCAGCTGTGTGATCTGCTTGCCTTGGTTTCCTCATTTATAAAAGGAGCTGGAGAAGGACACAGCAAACCATGCTAGTGTCTTTACCAAGAAAACCCCAAATGGTGTCACAGAAGGTTGGATATGACTGAAAACAACTAACCAGCCACAACAACTAAAGGACTGGTGAGGTCAGCCCTCGGTGTCGTGCATTTGCACCTTGAGGAGAGAAAGTGGGACTGGTTTTCCCACAAGAGGTAAAAAATGGATTTGGAATTCAAACTCAGGTCTCTGATTTTCAGACCAGTGCTTCAGAAACCCTAAGATCTTGGCAACTGGTCCCATGATTTCCTGGCAGATGGGGGAGAAGAAGTGGAAGCAGTGTCAGATTTTATTTGCTTGGGCCATGAGATCAAGATGCCTGCTCCTTGGAAGGAGACAAATCTGGACAGCTAGGAGGCCAGATCACTCCCTGACGTACTTTAAGAAATTAATTCAGACCATTCACTGGAAGACCAAATAGTGAAGCTGCAGCTTAAATACTTTGACCACAGAAGAAGAAGATGGGACTCACTGGAAAAGACCCTGGTGTTGGGAAAGATTGAAGGTGAAAGAACAAGGGACGGCAGTGGATGAGATGGAGAGAGAGTGTTATAGAAACAATGAACCCGAACTTGGATAGATCTTGAGAGATGGAAGAGGAGAGGAGGGCCTGGCATGCTGTGGTTCATGGGGTCACTGAGTCAGGCAGGACCGAATGACTCAACAGCAGCAGCAAAGCCTCCTCCCTTTACTTTTATGTCTTGGCCTTTGATAAATTTTCTTTTGACAGGAATGAAAAAAAAAACTTCTTATAACAGGGGAAGACGTGAAGAAAAATGAGATGCAAATGAAAAAAGTAGAACAGCGGTGTCTCATCCTGAAGTTTAGGGTGAATGCTAAGGGGCCCAATACCAAGCTTGCCACTGTAGAGTCTGGCCCAGGGGTGGGGATAGTTTGAGTGTCCCAGTTGGCCAAGATGGTCCATTTGGGGCTCTGCTTAGTGCCACAGGTGAGGTCAGTAGCTGTGTGACAGTGAATCCCTGAAGGCTACCAGGTGGTACAGCAGATAATCAGACCTCAGTGCGAATTCTGCTCCCAGTACCTCCCTCATCTCCCTCAACACCCCCCCCCCTTTTGGGGAAGGAGACAATGTAATGGGAACTGTAATTTGAATTTGAAGATCCCTTTGTGTTGGCAAAAGTAGCAGGTACTTAACACTTAGTAACTGATCAAGCCTCTGTTGGGGAAATAGAAGGTATGAACTCTTGTCTTCTGTTACTGATATAACAGGAAGAGGTTGGCTGAAACAGAAAGTAGCTAATGCTATGTGTATATAAGAAAAGCCCCAGAGAGGCACAGGCAGAATTTTCTTGAGACTTAAGATCTGGTGGCAGAGCAGCTACAGAAGAATGGAGAACTGAGCCAGAATTTCCTGGGAGCTTGTGGTGGTGGAGCTTCTTCTGGACAGGAGACAGGAGCCCAGAAATGGTGAAGGATCTGACATGGACCAGACCCTGTGAACTTGAGTGTGGAGCAGGACCTGCCCAGAGAGCTGGACAAGGAACTGGGAGCTGTCTGCCACTGAACCCAGGTAGAATCTGGTACCATGGAAGGGGATCCAGGGAATCTGAAAACCGACCCCAAGTCAAGGTGAAAAGACCTCTCCTTGGGTACTGAGTAATTATGGTATTATAGTTACCTATAATTAGTGACCTAAGTGACCTAAGGGGTAGAGGGTATTGTGTATGATAATTAGTAATTGATTGATGAACAGTAGGGTTTTGTATATGATGCTTAGTAATTGATTGCTGAATAAGTGACTGATTGAGTTCATCAAGACTTTGCCCCAAGAGTGGAAGACTTTGACTATGTACTTTGAGATATTGTTACTGATAAGTAACTGATTGAGTTAACTTAAGAGTGACTATTTTACTTTGAGACTATGTTGTGAATATTACATTGTGATTTTCTGTGATAAGTTGTAATATTGTGAATGCTGTACCTTGATTTTCTGTGAAAGTTTTGCTTTGATTTATTATGGAATAGAGTGATCACTATACTATGTAATCAGAACCTTAAAAGCTGTTCACAGTAGCATTCTTCTGGAAAGCTTCTGTGCATGGCATTACAGGCAGTGAGACACCTTGTGTAGAGTGCGAACTTTACAGCACAATGTCAACACTGCCATTCTCCTCTTTCCTCACTTTCCTCTTCTCTCTCCGCCCTGTCTCATAGCTGGTTCATTCTTCAGTTGTTCATTCAGCAAACTTCCTGTGAGTGCCTCCTGTATTTCAGGACACAGAGTTTGGCCACGTAGGAGATGCAGAGAAGCCTAGGAAAGGGCCATTGCCCTGAAGGAGTTTACCATCTCCCATAGACCAGAGGACCTGGGAAGCAAAAGGGAGTTAACCTTACTAGCGCCGTTCTGACCAAAGTGAATTTGGACGTTGTCTGTGGACAGAATCAGTTTGTAATGAAGCTCCCTGGGTCTGTTAATGGCCTTCACCCTTGCCTGCCAGCTCTTAATGCCCATGGGATCCTACGAGTCATTTTTTCTGTGTTGGTTCTTTCCTCTGGTAGGCTCTGAACCTCTTGGCAGGAGCCCCGTGTTCTCCAGACTTTCATGTTGCACCTTGTTGCAGTGTTTGCATACAGTTAACACTTAATAAGTATTTGTGAGGTAAATGATTTGGCACCCTTTTCCTCACTACAAAAAGCATCACTGAATCCCAGAAGCAGAGCTTTGGAGTCACCTTAGAGAATCTTTAGTCAGTTGCTCTCATCCTACAAATGAGGAAACTTAAGTATGGCTAAGAGGAAATAAGTTACCTGGGTGTCCACAGCTAGAGGGGCAGAGCCAGGACAAAACTCCACCCAGGGCTGCTGAACCTGGGCCAAGGCTTTTCCCATTTCCCTCTACTGTAACAGTTGAGGGTGAAAGAGCCTGTTAAAATGAAATTCTGTTTTCATTAGAAAGTTCCATAAGATTATCATCTTGAATGTGAATTTGTAATATTTAAAAATGTATTGTTGATGCTTACGGCAGAAATAACATACACCTTCTTTAACAGCTCGTGATGCTGATGAGAGAGAGAAGTGGATTCAGGCCCTAGAAGAGACCATCCTCCGGCATACGCTTCAGCTCCAGGTAGGACTTTTTCAATGACTCTATGGTCCCAGGACATCAAATACCTAATGGGGACAGGAGGTGAGAAACGAGAAACTGTGATTATCTTGCATGAGCTTCTTCTGGTGTACCATCATCTTTTGAAGGTTCAATGATGTTTCTGTCCTCTGAAAATGGAAACCTGTTGTCTAACAAGTATCTGCAAGTTTATAGTGGAAAATGTGTGGCCAGTGAAATTCTGTGAGAATGTACATCTTTTTTGTTTTTACTAAACTGATGTGTGCATTTGGGGCCTTTGGGATGCCTGAAATAACAGATCCACATAACTGGGCCTGATGCTTAATGACTGTGCCTGGGAAGCCAGCCTTGGCTTGGCATTTGTGGCCCCAAGGCCAGTCATAGAAGCACTCTGATTGCGAAGAGGAAGCCTGCATTTGAGGTTTGTGTTGGGGAATCTTAGTCTGGACCACTAGGTTATGGAAGAGGGTTTTTAAGAACCTCTCTCTAATGGCCTTGCTCATACTGTAGGAGTGCTTTTTCAAAAGCAACCTTCATATTCATTTTTTTTTATCATGAATTTCAGGTAGTCCAATAATTTTTAAATTATCTCTCCTGGATTTATTTTTCAGGTCAGTGGTTTTTCCGATGAGATATTTCACATTGCCTTCTATTTTTTCATCTGTTTGGATCTGTTTAATAGTATCTTTTTTTTTTTTTAAGCAATCGGGATTAAGTAACTTGCTCAAGGTTACACTGCCAGTTATTTCTGGGTGTGGTGCTGAGTATCTGAGCCCGGATTTTGATCCAGGTCATCCCGACACTGGAGCCGGTGCTCTTACTCGCTGAGCCACCTGGCCGTCCCTAAGCAATCGGGGTTAAGTAACTTGCTCAAGGTTACACGGCCAGGTGTTTCTGGGTGGGTGCTATGTGTCTGAGCCCGGGATTCAATCTCCAGGTCTTCTCAACACTGGAGCCGGTGCTCTTATTCACTGTGCTGCCTGGCCGCCCCTGTTTAATAGTATCTTGATTTCTCATAAAGTTTCCCTTTGCTCCAATCTAATACTGAAGGAATTATTCTCTTCAGTGAGCTTTTGAAATTCTTTTTCCATCTGGCAAATTCAGCTTTTTAAGGCATTCTTCTCCTCATTGGCTTTTTGGGCCTCTTTTGCAATTTGAGTTAGACTATTTTTTAAGGTGTTATTTTCTTCAGTCATGTTGATTCTCTTTTCATGATTTTCTTGCATCATTCTCATTTCTCTTCCCAGGTTTTCCTCTACTTCTCTTACTTGATTTTCAAAATCCTTCTTGAGCTCCTCCATGGCCTGTAACCAGTTCATATTTTTCTTGGAAGCTTTTGGTACAAGAGCTCTGACTTCACTGTCTTCCTCCTGTTCCATGCTTTGATGCTTTTTGTCCCCAAAAAAGGAATCTAAAGTTGGATTGCTGTGCTTGCTTTGCTTCCTTTGCTTGCTTATGTTGCCACTCAGTTACTCGACTTTTGAGCTCTGCCACAGTAGAACTCTGCTACCAGAGAGGGGAGCTTTGTCCCACATTGCTGGGGTTTTCACAGCTGCCAGAGATATTAGAAGGGCGCCATCTCTGCAGCCCCCACAAACTCTGGCACACTGGTCCTACACCTCAGGACCACCACCCAAGACCGCAGTCCAGATCCAGGCAGGTTAAAGCAAGAGCAATTACCCTCTGAATGCTTGCTTGGCCCCCCTATGACCTTCAGGCCAGAAGCTCTGAAGCAGCCACGTGGAGGCAGCTGCAGGACCACAGTGTCTCCACCACTTCTAGCTCCGGGGGCAGGGGCCAACCCACTCCTCTGTGGGCTCCCCCCCCCCCTTCTAACAGAGCTCTACACTGACCTCTCACTTTGTCTTTGGCATTTATGGCTTGATAATTCTGGAAACTGATGCAGCTGCTGGTGATCCACTCTCGGGAAGTCCCATGCAGCCACTGGTCGTGGCCGCCCTGGGGCTAAAACCAGGACTCCTGCCGGCTGGGCTTGTCTCCCAGTGCGCTGCAGTAGACCCTTCTTGTACCCCTGCCAGGCTGCCTTCAGCAAGAGATTTGTTCCTCTCTGTCACTTTGTGGGTTCTGCTGCTCTAAAATTTGTTTAGAGTCATATTAGGTATCTGAGGTGGTTATGGGGAAAGCGCACAGAGTTTTCCTGCTTCTCCACCACCATCTTGGCTCTGCCCGGGTTCTCCCATATTCATTCTTTTTTTTTCTTTTAATTTTTTTTTCCATTTTTCAAATGCTTTATTAACTTCTTATTTACATCATTCATTTCCACCAAATTTTGGGTTACAAATTTTCTCCCTGTTTTTCCCCCACCCACCGCCCCAAAATAGCAGTCCCACAGGATATCCCCTCCTCCAATCTGCTCTGTCCCATATTTTCTCCCATATACCCCTTTTGACTTTTCCAGTAGGGCATGGTGGATCTCTATGCGCCAGTGCCTGTATATATTATTTCCCAATTACATGTAAAATAGTATTAATAATAATAATAATAATGTGTGTGTATGTCTATATATATATATATATTTAAACATTTGATTTTAAAACTTTGAATTCTAGATTCATTCCCTTCCTCCCTTGTCACCCACCCTTATGGGAAGATAAGCAGTTCAGTATAGGTTGTACATGTGTGGCTAATGCAAAACAATAACATAGTAGATATATTGTAAAAGACTGACTATATTTCCCTCCCTCCTATCCCACCTCCCACTTGTTCTATTCTCTACTTTGATCCCATCCCTTTTCAAAAGTGGGTGCTTCCAACTTCCCTCCCCCCCCCAGCCTGTCCTCCCTTCCATCATCCCCCCTCTTATCCCCTTCCCCCTACTCTCCTGGAGGGTGAGATACCCTATTTAGTATTTCATTTCCTCCCCAAGACAAATTCAGTGAGAATAAGGTTGACCCATTCCCTTTTGCCTTCCTATTCTTCCCCTTCATTGTAACCATTTTCCCTTGCCTCTTCTATATGAGATAGTTTACCCCATTCTGTCTCTTCCCATCTCCTCTCATTATATTCCTCTCTCACCTCTCATCCCTTCCTGTTAAATTGGTCCTGTGCCCTCTATCTATGTATACCTGTAAACATATGTACACACATTCACATATGTATTCATATGCCCATATAGACATATATATATATATATATATTTCTATTCCCTTCAACTATTTTCATACTGAGAAAAGTTTCATCAGTTACAATTACTGTTTTTACATGTAGGAATGTTAATAGTTCAACTTTGACAAGTTCCTTCTTTTCCCTGTTTACCTTCTCATGCTTCTTGTATCTGAATGTCAAATTTTCTATTCAACTCTGGTTTTTTTCATCAAGAATGCTTGAAAGTCCTCTATTCCACTGAATGATGATATTTTCCCCTGAAACATGATACTCAGTTTTGCTGGGTAGGTGATTCTTGGTTTTAATCCCAGCTCCTTTGACCTCTGGAATATTATATTCTAAGCCCTTCGATCCATCAGTGTAGAAGCTGCCAGATCCTGGGTTATCCTCATTGTGTTTCCACGATATTCAAATGGTTTCTTCCTGGCTGCTTGTAATATTCTCTCCTTAATCTGGGAATTCTGGAACCTGGCTATAATATTCCTAGGAGTTTTCTTTTGGGGATCTTTTTCAGGAGGTGATCGGTGGATCCTTTCGATCTCTATTTTGCCCTCTGGTTTTAAAACATCAAGGCAGTTTTCTTTGAGAACTTCTTGGAGGATGGTTTTCTAGGTTCTTACTTTGATCATGGCTTTCAGATAGTCCAATAATTTTTAAATTATCTCTCCTGAATCTATTTTCCAGGTCATTGCTTTTTCCCACGAGATATTTCACATTGCCTTCTATTCTTTCATTTGTTTGGATCTGTTTAACAGCATCTTGATTTCTCATAAAGTCATTAGCTTCCATTTGCTCTAATCTAATTCTGAAGCAATGATTCTCCGCAGTGAGCTTTTGAGATTCTTTTTACATCTGGTAAATTTGGCTTTTTAAGGCATTCTTCTCCTCATTGCCTTTTTGAGCCTCTTTTGCCAATTGAGTTAGTCTATTTTTTTTTTTTAAAGCAGTTGGGGTTAAGTAACTTGCTCAAGGTTACACGGCCAGTTATTTCTGGGTGTGGTGCTAAGTATCTGAGCTGGATTCGATCCCCAGGTCGTCCTGACACTGGGGCCGGTACTGTTACTCACTGTGCTACCTGGCCACCCTGAGTTAGTGTATTTTTTAAGGTGTGATTTTCCTAAGTCAGGCTGTTGACTCTCATTTCGTAATTTTCTTGCATTGTTTCATTTCTCTTCCCAATTTTTCCTCCACTTCTCTTATCTGCTTTTTAAGGTCCTCTGTGGCCTGTAACCAGCTTGTTTTTTCCTTTGAAGCTTTTGGTGCAGGAGTTCTGACTTCACTGTGTTCCTCCTGTTCCAGGATTTGCTCCTTTTTGTCCCCAAAATAGGAGTCTAATGTTGGAATCTTCTGTCTGCTTTGTTTCCTTTGCCTGGTCATGTCGCCCCTCAGTAACTTGACCCCTGGGCTTTTTGCCACACTAGGACTCTGCCACCAGACAGGGGAGCTTTCGTCCTAAATGCTGGGGTTTTCTCAGCTGCTGGAGGTATCAGTTGGGTGCCCTCTCGGAAGCCTCCACACACTCTGGTAAGCTGGTCACACACCGCAGGACCTCCATCCTAGACTGCAATCCAAGCAGGTTAAAACAAGAGCGATTACTCCTCAGACTGGTCGCTTGGTCCCCCTACAGTCTGCAGGCCAGGAGCTCAAGCTGCCACATGGTGCTGGCTGGCTGTGCCTGGCATCTCAGCGGCTTCTCGCCTCGGGGGCGAAAGCCACACACTCCCACATACTGTGTCCCAAAGTCCAGACTGTACTGACCTCTCACTTCTTCCTTCCTGTCTATGTGTTGATAATTCTCGAAATGGCCACAGCTGCTGCTGATCTGGAGCCCCTTTGGCCTGGTGGCTGCTCCAGCCCAGCCTGGGGCTAAAACGTCAGGCCTGCCTGGGCTTGGCTCCCAGAGCCCTGTGCTGGCTGATTCCTGCCAGCCTGCTGGGCTGTCCTCAGCCGGAGGTTAGCTTCTCTGTGTCATTTTGTGGGTTTTGCAGCTCCATAATTTGTTCAGAGTCTTTTTACATTGATGGGGGAAGGTGGAAGTCGGAGCCGCTTGGAGGTCCTGCTTCTACTCCACCATCTTGACTCCCCCTGAGAATATGGTTCTCCCGTATTCATTCTTAATTTTGGTATTTTTGAAGTATTCCTGAATGACAGTAGGAACAACATACTTTACTTTGAGTGCAGTTGGTTAGTGAAAAGGATGAACTCTTTAATTCCAAGGGAGAGAGAATGTGGTGGTGAGAACTTGCCAAGGTCACTTAGCCTGGCGTTTCGGGCCTTCTACCACCTGGTTTCAGCCTTTAGGTGAGGCTTCTCTGGGCAGACACGTCTGTTTGCTCACAACCTTCTGTCTCTCTCATCCCTCCGCAGTAGCCTTTGCTTTCCTGCACATCATGTTCTACATACCTCCTCTTGATTGGAGCTGTACCCCCTCCTTCTAGGGACCACTCACTCACAGGCACTCACTCACAGGTACCACTTCCTCAGGGTTGCTGGCCTACCATATTATGGAGTGGTTATTTTTTCCTTCTTATTCTTATTGTCTATACCAGCCGTTTGGACCATACCATATACTTACCTTGATCTTTGCATAAATATTTGTCTAGCGTGACACCCTTAGAAGATTGTAATCTTTTATTGTAATCTCCTTGAGAGCATGGATCTGATTGGTTGGACTTTAGAATATATCAGGGGTTAATGAAAAGAAATCTGATAGGAACAAGCTTCCTTTCATTATGGATCCTTTCCTCTCTCCTTTCTTTCTCCAAGACCTGCATCCCTAGCCATCCTTTCCAGTACTGCCTATACCTTTATTCACACCACCCAACACCGCGGTCCAAGAGGCAAGGTCCTCTTTGCACCCATCTGCCCCTTGCACCGTCTCCCTTGCCACTGTCACTTAACGCCCAGAAGCTGTCTGTGCAGCTGATACAGCGCTGGGCCTGGAATCAGGAAGACCAGAGTTCAAATCCTGCCTCAGACACTTATTAGCAGTGTGACCCTGGGCAAATTGCTTCACCTCTGTGTGCCTCAGTTTCATCACTTGTAAAATGGCAATATTCATAGCATCGACCTCCCAGGCTTGTTGTGAGGATCCAAAGAAATAATATTTATAAAGAATTTTGCACAGTGCCTCACATATATAGTAAATGCCTGTTCCCTACCCTCTGCCAGATTGCCAAAGCAGTCCCTTTCTCTGGGAGTTTCTTACCTTACACTTTTTTTCTGGATCCCAACTCTTACCCTTACCTTAGGAGACTTCAGAATTCATGTTGAGACTTCCCTAAATACCTTAACGTCCCACCTTTTTTTTTTTCTTTCAGTCCCCTCGAATCCTGTGACCTCTTTCATAGGAATGATCACACTTTGGATCTCACTATTATTCACAAGGATTCACTTCCTTAATCAGAAGCTCAGACATTCCTCAGATCTCTCTGATCCTAGCCTCCTGTCTCTCCGTGTCTTCCTACACTTCCACTTCCATAGTCTGTTTTTTAGCTTTATTTTGGCCTCCAATCCCTCTGCCCCTTTGTACTTTGTACTTTCTCAGGCCTAGTATTTAGCAGACGCTGGATAAATGCTTAGTGCTATTATATTAGAAAGGGTTTAAAGGATAGTACTGAGGGGGTAAAATGAATTAGCTGATTTAAAAAAACAACATTAACAGGTTTTGGTTTTTGCAAACTTCAAATAATATGATGGAAAGCTGCCTAGTGGTAAGTTTGTCACCAAAAAAAAGTCCTTGAAGAAATGAGGGTACATATGACTTGAAAAATAGTGGCTGTTCTTAAAATTGGAGTGCTGAGTGCAAGTCCTTCGTTCTACAATATCCTCTTTAAAGCAACCAGACATGCTTTGGGAGAGACACAAGGGGCACAGGCCAAGCAGTCAAAGTGCCACCATCATTCGCTCCTCTCTGAGCCCAAGAGCCTCAGCAATAACCGTGTCCTCTCAGCCTTCTGGTCCTGCTTCATCATCAGCCAACCTTCTGGGAAGATGTGGCCTGGCCACGGCTCCTTCAGGGCCTGCAACTGCAGCCACGTCAGGTTGGGATGGCCAGAGAAGCAAATGCTCTTCCTGGAGTCTTTGACCCTGTCAGATCTGATAGGATTTCCTCAGTGGAGATGGCGTGAAAGAAGAGGCTACTGTACCCTGACGACCAGGGGAACCTTTGCACCTGGCTCGCTGCTGAGACCTTCCCTTGGTCAGACTGTCTTACTGTCCTGTCTGTGCCCCCAGCACTCAGCACATAAGAGATGGAGGAGGCCCACAGCTTGCCAACAGCCAAGAGGGCAGCAGAGTAGCAGGGCCCAAAGTCCAGATTCTGCTCACTTTTCTCCAGATCCCATGTCTGTGGATAGGCGACGGTGGTTCTCAGTGTGAAGTCAAGGCTTGCAGGAGACCTCTGAGAATGCAGCCATGGACGGCATGCCACCTGCATGTCAGCAGATTTTGCAGCCTTCCTTCTAGGACGAGGCTGAGCTTTTCTCAAGGAACTGACTGGTTGACTTGACTTTGTAAACGATTGGCCAGGCCAGCACTTTAGTGAAGTTTCTTGTCCTTCAGAGTCTCTGTGCTCCAGGCATTTGGCCTCAGTTGCTAAGCAGAGGAAAAAAGTAGTTTATTTAATACCAGTATATCTTACATCCTGCTTTTCTCCAGTTACTCCTAAACTATTTGTCATCCCTGTCAAAAAAACACTTTGGTTTTGAGGTGATTCTGAGCAAATGCCTCTTAACTATGTATAACTGGGCTTCTCTCACCTCCCAATGGGTCATATTTATTGTAAGAATGTGAATTTTAGAGTTAAATAACAATTTTTTCCTAAAAGGTCAAGTTTAACTGTTTGTAGGTATGTGATTTTGGCTCTTATTTAAAAGTTAGAATTTTATTTTTCTCATACATGCAGGCTTGGTTTAAAAATGGTATTTACTGAAGGTTTCCTGATCTCAGAACTTTAATTTTAATCTTGAACCAAAAAAAAGGAAACGGATTTAAAGGAGTAAGCAAAGTGCTAAGTGGAGGAAAAGTTAGTTTTAAAGGTTAGTTACTGATATGAACAAAAGCATGGAAGGACAGGTGAGCCGTCCAGTCTGACAGCAGCCTGACCAGGAAGGGTAGGTGTGGTGCCATTTCATGGACAGTCTTGCATCTTGGCTGGGACTGTGGGCTGGCCCTAGGTCATTGTTTGTTGGGTTTTTTTTGGAGGGGAGAAGGAAGGGCAATGGCGGTTAAGTGACTTGCCCAAGGTCACACAGATAGTAAGTGTGCTAAGTGTCTGACGCCTAATTTGAACTCAGGTCCTCCTGACTCCAGGACCCATGCTCTATTCACTGTGTCCCCTAACTGCGCCCCCCACCCCAATTGTTTTAATGGTCTGGGTGGGTGGTAGTAAGAGGCCTGTACTAGCATGCTGGCAATAGGGATGGGAAGACAATCAGCTAAATATGAGAAAATGTGGGAAAATGGACAGAACTTGATTGTGGGAGGGGAAGACTCAAAGCCAAGGTTGCAAATATGGGGAACTGGATGAATGATGGTATAACTGACAGAAACTGGAAGGTATAAGGTTAACTGGTGTGTTTGTGATTCTCTTTTGTTTTTCATTTGAAAGACTAAGAATTTCTCTGGTTTTGTTTTGCCAGCTGTTTATAACTGGAAAAGAACATGAATTATGTGTGGTCATTAAGACCATTTTTTGCACCGTTCTTTTTTCTAATTCTGTGATGCTTAAATCTGTGTGTAGGTAATGAATGTATGCAAGCATGCAAAACCCATAGTAGTAATACCGTCCTGGCAATTGTGTCAGGCCACTAGAGCGGTGACAGGCCCCTCGGGCAGCCCCGCTTCACCCACCGTGGCCTCGTGCCGCCTGGCGCCTCAGCTGGTGTGTGCAAGCCCCTGGGCTGCACGGGGGCCGGCCGCGCTCTGGGGCGCAGTTAGAGGCAGTGATCGGAAGCACCCCCGCTGGCCCTCTTTCAAGATTACAGTGAGCTCGAATGTTCTGTTTGATTCCGAAAGTTTCCTCGTCCCGCCGCTCCCAGGATACACAGGTGTCAGCGTGGGTCTGTGATCGGTCACCTGGGAGCGTTGACACAGAAGAGGCCCGTGCGTGGGCATGTCCGCGGCCTGCAGAATCACGGTTTAAACCGAGAAGGCGCGTGTTTAGCGAAAGTGTTTAGGGTGTTTAGGGAAGTGAAATGAACGCCGCGTGATTTGTTAGGAACAAAACTAAGGCCGAAGAAGCAGTTACTGGTAGTTAATTTAGAGGATTTGGGAAAGCCCAAGAAGCTTCATTTTCGCCGGGGGGATGCTTTGGGGGCGGGGGGCGGCCACCCTGGGCTCATGCCCCTCCTCCCCCCCCAGGGCCTACGAGCCCATGGGCGGTGGCCGGCCTTCAGGCAGCGCTGTGGGTGAGTCACGGGCTGTGCCGCCATCACGGAAAAACCCGAGACCCCGGGGAGCTGGGGGAGGGGCGGGGTGTTGCTCGGCCCTCTCCGACTCACGGCGACGCCCGCATACCAATGGGCGGCGAGGGCGGGGCCAGTGGAGGGCCCTGACCAATAGCCTGGCGCGTCTTTTCTGGGGAACGGAGGCGGCGGCCTCAGCCAATGGGGGCCGGGCCCGCCCTGGAAGGCGGAGGTAGAGGGCGGTCCTGGGGGAGGGAAAGGGAAGGGGAGGGGCGTCGGTGGCTCAGCGCCCCCGCCCCCCGCCGCCCTCGGCTGCCCCCAGCCGGTGGAACCCGGGACTCCGGTGGCCTGAGCGGCGCCTCAGTTGCCGGATGGATCTCCTGAAGGTCTCCTGCAGCGTGAGTGCCTGGGGTGAAGGGTGAAGTGGGCTCTCCCGAGGGTGGGCAGGGGTGAGGAAGCCGCTTGCGGGGGCCTTGAGGAAGGGTCCTCTTCTCCCCCTCCCCCAGCACCTGTGCCCGGGGGTGGGGGGACGGCGCAGCCTCGGCCTTCCCCTGGAGGGCGCCCCCCCCCCCGGGGCCGGGGGCCTGGGGGCAGGGGGGCCCCCCCCCCCCGCCCGGGGGAGGGGCTGGTGCCGGGCTGGCGGACTTGCGGACCGAGACCTTCCCACGCCGCGGCCGCGGGGCTTCGTCTGCTCGGTGCCAGAGAAAGTTTGTGCCCGAGGCTGCGCCTCTTGCCTCAGCTGGGTCTCAGACCCAGGGCCCCGCGCCCCGCCCGGGCATCTCCTGGGGCGCAGCCTAGCCTGGAGTCGGGGTGGGGGGTTCGCCGGCTGTGGGTCCCGCATGCCCCCCCCCCCCACCGGGCACGAGCCGGACCGGACTATGGAGGAGCTTGTGCCCCTCGCCCTCCTCGGGCCTGCTCGGAGCCCCGGCTCCCCGGAGCCCTGCCCCTCCATCTCCGGGGCTCCTCCCTCCGACCCGGCCGCCTCGGTGCTGGCGCGGCCCGTACTGACGGCGAGATGAGGGCTCATTCCGGGGTCATCTTTTGTGCTTCTGCGGTGACCCCGGCGTTGGGGCCGCCGGCCGGAGCCTGCCCTGCCCCTTGGTGACTTTTGCCTGCCAACGCTCAAGGTTTGTTAGGGTTGAGGGGTGAAGAAGGGATGCATTTCCTTTTCCATGTTTTCTTCCAGGATTTATTTAGTTTTAGTTTGCAACATTCAATTCCACAAGATTTTGAGTTTCAGATTTTCTCCCTATCTCCCCTATTTCTACTAGCCCAAGATGGTAAACATTCTGATTACCCCTGCCCCGAGTCTGCCCTCTCTTCTCCTTCCCCCTCACTTTCTTGTAGGGCAAGATGGATTTCTGTGCCCCATTGCCTGTATATTTTATTTCCCAGTTTTACATTAAAGCAATTTTTTAACATTTGTTATTAAAACTTTGAATTCCAGGTTCTCTCCCTTCTTGCTTCCTCAACCCCTTCCCCCCCATTGAGAAGACAAGCAGTTCGATGTAGGTTATGCATGTGAAGTTATGGAAAATAAAGAAAGGCATTTCTGGGACTGATTTTGTGGTGGATTTCCCTTAGAATCACTCATGTGGAAACTGCCCAGCTGTTTGATGTCACTCGAAGTTGATTCTGTCAGATTGGGAAGGGGGGGAGGCACATGGGGATTGAAATAAATTGATCAAGATTAGAGAGAATTGAAGAGGATGGAGAAAAGTCAATAGAGAACTGTAGTCGTTAAGTCATTCTGTAAGCATTTATTAAATGATTGCTATATGTGCCAAGCCACTGTACTTACAGACATCAAGAAGCAACTTTGGTATATTGTTCCAAGTAATGCAAATAATATGTTATTTTTGTCCAGGAGGGCATGCAGTACATGCTGTTCACTGTCATGAGAGACAAATGTAAGAATCAGAAACAGTAACAAAAAGACAGCTGCTATAAAATGCTCATCCCAATACATCTTTTATTGTCTTCACTCCCGATTATACTTTGTCTAAAATTGAGATAAATGGTGAAACACTTGGTAATCTTTAAAGTGTTACATAAATGTGAGCCCTTATTGTTATCATCATCGTTTATGGAGGCCTTGACTCTCAAGATCAGTAATTCTTTCATTTCTCTGCCTGCCTCCCATTGATTCCCTGCATTCAGTGGGGTTGTTGGTTTTTATCGTTGTACCTGCTATACCTATCTGAGTACCTTCTACTCAATAATTTTTGTTGAGTTGATCTCCATTTTCTATGCTTAGAGTATTCTTCAGTGATATTGGGTGCTCCTAATGGTGATTTTGAAATTCAAAGATTCAGTTAGGGAGTAATTTTGCATTTCCGGAAGATTTTTCACAAAAGGTTTGCAACAAAAGAAACAGCATGGCATAGTGAACCTAGTTCTGCTCAGGGAGCTAGGAATACTTGGGCTCCCATCTAGTCTCTGCTGCATTCTAGGCTCTACCACCCAGGAATTCCTCTTGCTGCCCAAATCACAGAGCTGCCACCTTCTTCAAAGCTCAACTCCTACTCAAGAAGAAAGCATCTTCTTGGAAGGCTGACAGGATGAAGCTTCCTGGTTCATTCAGAAGCATTCATTAAGCCCTTGCTTCATTCATGCCAGGCATCAAGCTAAGAGACCTGGCAGTGCAAGGACAGAAGTAAAGCTTCCTTCCCTCAAGAGGCATACTTTCTGGTGAGGGGAGATAGCAAGTACACACACAAATCTCTATAAGATTCAAGATTACTACAAGGGATTTTGGGACAAAGGAGTGAGAGAGAGAAACAGTGACAGTGGGGGTGGGGGTGTGTGTGTTGTCCTTCCTATATATTTAATGGTGCTGAAGGTGAATTTTAAGGGAAACTAGAGATGGGGGCCAGGGGCGTATTGCATTCCTGGCCTCCAGGGGCCGACTTGGTTTGTGGGTAACTTTGAGTAGGCCATATGGCTAGATCATAGTGTGTGTGGAAGAAAGTAATGTGTAAGATGATTGGAAGGGTAATGAGGGTCCAGGTGGTGAAGAGCTTTAAATGTCAAATAAAATAGTTTATATTTTGTCCTAGAGGTAATAAGTAACTACTAGAATTGGAATTGGGGGACAATATGATAAGTCCTGTGCTTTAGGGTAATCACTTATATAGAAAATGGATCTGGTGGGAAAGATTAGTGCATTTTTGAAGAGATTTCTAAGACACCCGAAGGACATCCAGTTTGAAGTGCTGAATATAGGATGTCTAATGAGCAACTCAAATTCATAGGGCTGGGTGTCAACTATCAAGTGAAGAGAGCTGGTGAAGTCACTAAGTGGGGGTCTAGAAGGGAAGGATACAAGGCTTCAGGACTGTGCTTTGGCACACCCACTAACTAGGGGCATAACATGGTTCAGCAGAGGGGACTGGTAGGAAGTGGTCAGAGAGAGAAGATGAGAAACAGCAGTGTTCCTAAAATGCAGAGGATTAGAGTGTCCAGAAGGAATGGATAATCAACAATGTCAGATGCTATGGAGATGTCCAGAAAAATGGGGATTGAGAAGCCATGAGATTTGATTAATTAGTATTTAGGAACTCTGATTTTTAGATCTCTTGACATCTTTTTTGCTTTGTGACTCAGTTCCACTGGGAGGAGGAGGTTAGGGTTTTTGAATTTGTTCTAGAATGAGAAACAAGCCTCTATCACCAACTGCCTTGTCTCTTGTACCTATCTTTCCGGGATGGGGGTGGGTGGGGTGGGGGGAATAGAGATTTTGTGGAGGTTAGATAGAAGAGAGAGTTTGGAATCTGGGAAGGTAGTTAAGAGATTATTGCTATATATAGTTTAGGCCAGAGTTGATGAGGATGGAGGGTGGTGGTAGCCATTTGAGTGAGAGTGATGTTGCCAAGGTATTAGGATAGGACTTGACAAGGATTTGGTTATGGAGAATGGGAGGGTGTAGGGGGATGACTGGAAGGATATCTTTCCAGTATGAAAGAAATGTGGGGGTTGTAAGCATGAGGTTGCCTGGAAGAGAGCCTAGATGCCTTACTTTCCCATACTCCAGCCAGCCAATCAGTTGCTAGGTCTTAGCAAGACTCCCTCTCCAGCAGGTGTGGGCCCTTCATGGCTTCTCACCTGACCTTTTTCAAGTGCCTCCATGTTTTATCTCAAGTCTCTTGACACTTCACTCTCTTTCCTACATAGCAGTCATTTTTTTTCCCTCCTAAAGTCCCAGTCAAACTCATTAAGCTCTAATGGTTCCTTATCACCCCCAGGATCACATGTAACCTCTGTGACCTTTAAAGCTCTTTGCAGATTGACTCCCACCTACCAGCACATTCTCCAAAGCCTTCATACATGCCATACTCCTGCCACAGTGGCTTACTGTGCTGGTCTCATTTCCTGTTCCACATGCATGGAATGAACTTCCTCCCTCTCTATCCTTTAGAATCCCTGTGTTTGCCCCATCTTCATGAAACCTAAGGTTCTGATTCCTTCCAGGCACTGGTGCTCATTGCCTTGTATACTTTGTCTGCTTTTATGTGCACACCATGTCTGCCCCTGTTGAATATTAGCCCTTTTGGGACCAGGGAATATTTTATTTTTATCTTGGCAGTCCAACAGTACCTAGAACCTAGGACTTAATAAATGTTTGGCATTTTCTGGATAAATGGAATTTTTTTTAAAAAGGTTCCAAGAAGAACAAGGATCTGAATGGGCAGAAGGAAATTGAAACTTGTGTGAAGGGAATGAGAGTTGAAATTATGATTACCAAAAGGGAGAGGCAGCAGGAGTTGTGGTCTTGCAGCTATTCTTAGAAGCTCTTTGCTAGTGGAGTACCCTAGAGATCTGCCCTTGGCCTTGTGTGGGTTTAACATTTTCATCACTGACAGGGATAAAGGCATAAAGCCCACATATCCAATGTGCAGTTGGCACAAAGCTGGGATCCAGAAAGATCTGGACAGATTAGAACATGGTGCCTGCTTGAATAAGATAGAGTTTAATAGGGGTAAATGTGAAGTTCAAAGGTTTTACAAACACAGGCCAGAGATAGGGTCAGACAGCCACCTGCATGATGCAGAAAAGTGAGTATGATTTAGTTAACTAGAAACCCATCATGAGTCAGTGTGAGTGACTGCCACGTGCCAGGCTCCAGGGGTAACAAAGGTAGAATTGGAGTAGGCCCTATCCTCAGGAGCTTCCATACTGATGGGGAGCCCCTCTCCTCTCCTTTCTAGACTCTAGAGCCTCCCGATTGCTTCCAGGATCAGATGTAAATTCCTGTGTTTGGTGTTCAGAGCAGTTCATAACTTTGGCCCTTCTGCTCCCCACACCTCCTTATGCCTTCTTCTCCACATACTTTGAAGTTCATTACTCTGCTCCTCTCACATGGCACCAGCTCTGGGCATTTTTGCTGTCTTGTCCCCCATGCCTAGAATTCCCTCCATCCTTATTATCTCTTGTCTCCTGGCCTCAGCTAAAATTCTGCATTTTGCAAGAAGCCTTTTCTAGTTTCTTTTCATTCTAGTTCCATAGCTCTAAGGTTATCTCCTTTATATAATCTTTATATATCTTGTTTGAACATAGTTGTTTGCATGTTCTCCTCCCTGTTAGACTGTGAATTCCTTAAGAGCAGGGACTGTTTGCCTTTCTTTCCATCCTCAGCCCTTAGCACATAGAAGATGCTTAATAAATGACTATTGATTTGAAGAGCTTTAAATGCCAGACAGTTTATATTTGATCTTAGATGGAATGGGGTCTGCAGGAGTTTGAGTAAGGTGGTAACATGTGCAGACATGGCTTTTGGGAAGTTCTCTGGCTGCTCTCTGGAGGACAGAAAGGAGTGGGGGGAAACTGAAGTTGGGGAGATCAGTTAGGCCATTGCCTTATTCCATGTGAGGGTTAATGGGCCTCACTAGTGAGGCAGCTGTGTGGGTGGCAGGAAGTATAACACTTTAGAAGCTGACTGGCTGTTTGATGTGAGTGGTAGTGGAAGGCTGGTGGGAAGAACACGCAGAGGCTCCAGAGGGAAGCTCATTGAGTTTTGTTTGGGACATGTTGAGCTTGAGGCATCTAGAAGACATCAGGTGAAGTGTCCTTGTGTGCAGCTGGCATGCAGAGCTAGGATGTGGATCTGAATGAAGAGAGGTTGGATGCCTGGGACTAGGGAGTGAGCTTATCCTGCCTTGGGAAGATATCTGTGGAGTAGGCAGTGTTCAAAAACCGTGCAGAAGGTGGAGGCAGTCCCTTTGACTTTATGCCATATGAGAATCTTTCAAAGGAAGCAAATCTATCTAGTGTCTTGTACTAGAAAAAAAACTTAGGGAGAGGACAAGAAAGCTCCTTTAATTACTTGAATGACTGTCTTGTGGAAAAGGGATTAGATTTTTACTGCTTGGCCCAGGGGATAGAATTAGATGGGACCAAAGCTGCAGAAAGGCAGATTTAAGTTTGATTGAAAAAACTCACTCACTAATAGTGAGAGCTCTTCCTAGGTTAAATGGGTTCTCTTGGGAAGGAGTGAGTTCTCCTTCACTGGAGAATTCTTTTTCAGCCCTGGCTTGCCATTAAATAGCCTTTATGATTCCTTTACATCTCTGACAGGGATTTTGATTCTTCCTGTTAGGGATGAAATATCAAGAGGAGGCCTTGGTCCTGGAATGTTCATTTTTGTGAAATATCTTTTCTCACTGTAACTGACCTAGAGAATGAGTGACAAAAGGAGGGAAGTCAGTGTCTGTATGAGGGGCTTTTTTATAATAGATGGAATTGTTACTTTAAAAAAAAGTAAGCCCTTTTGCTTTTGTGTCATTTCTGCTTTTTGTGTCATTCTTTTCCCCTACCCTGTGTGTTTCAGCAAACACAAACTCACACCTTATCTGACAACATATACCACATACCCCACCCACCTTAGTTAGCCCTTTTCCCTTTCAACCAAAGTGGTTCAATTTACTAATTGCTTCTCTGTGCCCAAGCTTAGTCATTGTCATCACGCAGGGTCCTTTTGCTGTCTTCTTGTTCTTACCTTGTTGTCATTGTTGTAAGATCTGCCTTCTTCACTCTGCATCAGTTGATGAGTCTTCCCACAGTTCTCTGATTTCCTCACATTTGTTATTATTTGGATCCAAAATTTCATTATGCTCATGTGCCACAGTATGGTTGGCTATTCACCTATTTCATCTATTTTCAAGTAGTCTCTCCTGATGAGCCTATACATGTTTAAGAAGAGGGTGACCAGGTGAGCAGTAGGTGTCTCTTCACATCCGGTTTTTGCTTCTGTCCCTTGAGTTTAATTCCAATGTGTATTAAATGCTTGCACTGAATAAGGCACAGAGCTAGGTGCTAGCATCTAAAAATTAAATATTTTCTGCCCTGAGGAAGCTTACACTCCACTGGAAATCATTTTCCTTTGATTCCTCTGGACCCAACTTAGGGTCCAAGTTGGATGGAATTGTGGCTGGGTAGATGGTCATTGAGTTTCACCGTTATTAACTAGATATTAAAATGGTTTACTTAAGAATGTAATTTTTTTCTTTCTCTGTTCAATTCAGCAAATAAATCTGTTTTTTGCTGTTTACTGCCTGTGTGATCTCTGATTTAATCTTTTGCACACTAATTGTCTCCTGTAGTCCTAACCAGGGGATTGGACTAGGTGACCTCTAAGGTCTTAGCTCTAAGTCTGTGGTTCTCCCTGACTGCCTACCTTGGACCTAGCTCTGTGCCAGATGACAGAAGGGTACACAGAAACTGTGTATATGATCCCTGACCATAAGGTTTAGACAGGGGACATAGTATGTAAGTGTGGGACAATGAAGCACTTTCAACATTCATTTCCACAAGATTTTGAGTTACAGATTTTCTTCCCATCTTTCCCCTACCTCCTGCCCCAAAATAGCGAGCCTACTGAATATGCTATTCCCCCAATCTGTTCTCTCTTATATCCTCCCCCATCTCCCCCCACTTTCTAGTAGGGCAAGATAGATTTCTATACCCCAGTGCCTGTATATCTTATTTCTCAGCTGCATGTAAAAAAAAACCAATTTTTTTAACATTTGTTTTTAAAACTCTGATTTCCAGATTCTTTCCCTTCTTCCCTCCTCACCCACCCCCACTAGAAGATAAGCAATTCAATATAGGTTGTACATGTTTAGTTACACAAAACATTTCCATAGTAGATACATTGTGAAAGACTGTATTTCCTTCCATCCTATCCCGCCTCCCCCAGTTATTCTATTTTCTCCTTTGACTCTTTCTCTTTTCAAAAGTGTGTGCTTTTAACTACCCTCTCTCCCAAATCTGCCCTCCCTTCTATCATCCCCCCTCTTATCCCCTTCCCCCCTACTTTCCTATAGCGTAAGATACCCAATTGAGTGTGTGTGTGTTATTCCCTCCTTAAACCAAATTCAGTTAAAAAAAAAAAAAAAGAGTAAGGTTGTCCCATTCCCTTTCACCTTCCTGCTCTTCCCCTCCACTGTAACAGTTTTCTCTTGCCTCTTTTATATCAGATAATTTACACTATTCTATCTCTCCCTATCTCCTCTCATTATATTCCTCTCTCACCTCTTAATTTCATTTTTTAGATATTGTCTCTATTCAACTGATCCTGTGCCCTCTGTCTCTGTATACATGTACACGGATATACACACACTCACATATGTATTTATACACACATATACCCTTCTATATAAACATATATATGTATGTATACATATATACATATGTATTCCCTTCAACTATCTTCATACTGAGAAAAGTCTCATGAGTTACAATTATTGTTTTTCCATGTAGTAATATAAATAGTTCAGCTTTAATAAGTTCCTTATGATTTCTTTTTCCTGTTTACCTTCTCTTGCTTCTTGTATTTGAAAGTCAAATTTTCTGTTCAGTTCTAGTTTTTTTCATCAAGAATTCTTGAGAGAGGGGAGGCTAGGTGGTGCAGTGAATAGAGCATTGGCCCTGGAATCAGGAGGACCTGAGTTCAAATACAGCCTCAGGTACCTAACACTTACTAGCTGTGTGACCATGGGCAAGTCACTTAACCCCAATTGCTCTGCCTTCCCCCCCTCCAAAAAGAAAAAAAAAAAGAATGGTTGAAAGTCCTCTATTTCATTGAATGATCAGATTTTCCCCTGAAGCATTATACTTAGTTTTGCTGGGTAGGTGATTCTTGGTTTTAATCCCAGCTCCTTTGACCTCCAGAATATCATATTCCAAGCCCTTCAATTCCTAAGTGTAGAAGCTGCTAGATCTTGTGTTATCCTGATTGTGTTTCCACAATGCTTAAATTGTTTCTTCCTGGCTGCTTGTAATATTTTCTCCTTAACCTGGGAACTCTGGAATTTGGCTATAAGATTCCTAGGAGTTTTCTTTTTGGGATCTTTTTCAAGAGGTGATCAGTGAATTCTTTCGATTTCTATTTTGCCCTCTGGTTCTTGAATATCAGGGCAGTTTTCTTTGAGAATTTTTTTTTAATTTTTTTAATTCTCTAATTTATTAATTTGTTTCCTTTTAGTTTACAGGATTCAATTCCACAATTCCTTGAATTTCACATTTCGTCCCCCTCCCTCCCCTCCCCCCCATGGCGGCTTATAATCAAGTATAGGATCTGTAAATACTTTCACATTATACAATGGTCAGGTTATAAGGATGGATTGTACCAGCTGGAATGAAAAATGGTAAAGAGGACATAAAATCAAATAAGAGAACGAAAAAGATCAGGTATTTTGCTTCCACCTGGATATAAATTTAGTTCTTTCTAGTTCTTTCTCTGGATGCATGTTTTTCTCTCCATCATGCGTCTTTTGGGATTGACTTATATCCCTGCATTGTTGAGAAGAGTCCAGTCTATCAAAGTTGGTCATCACACATATGTTGTGTCTGTAATTGTGTACAAATTCCTCCTGGTTCTACTCTTCTCACTCAGCATCAGTTCTTTTAAGCCTCTCCAGGTAAATATGAAGACCGCCTGCTCCCCGTTTCTTATAGCGCAGTAATATTCCATAACATGCATATACCACAACTTGTTCAGCCATTCCCCAATTGATGGGCACCCCCTTAATTTCCAATTCTTTGCCACCACAAAAAGAGCTGCTATAAACATTTTTGTACATATGGGTCTTTCTCCCATTTCTATGATCTCTTTGGGATATAACCCTAGGAGTGGTATTGCTGGGTCAAAGGGTATGAAATTAGTTATAGCCCTTTGGGCATAGTTCCAGATTGCTCTCCAGAATGGTTGCATCAGTTCACAACTCCACCAACAATGCATTAGTGTTCCAATCTTAGGGAAATGGATGAATATTTAGAAACATACAAGTTGCCCAGATTAACTGAAGAGGAAGTAAATTACTTAAATAATCCCATCTCAGAAAAAGAAATTGAACAAGCCATCAGTCACCTCCCTAGGAAAAAATCTCCAGGGCCAGATGGATTCACTAGTGAATTATATCAAACATTTAAAGAACAATTGATTCCAATACTCTACAAATTATTTGGGAAAATTAGTGAAGAAGGAGTCCTACCAAATTCTTTTTATGACACAAATATGGTACTGATACCTAAATCAGGAAGAATAAAACAGAGAAAGAAAATTATAGACCAATCTCCCTCATGAATATAGATGCAAAAATTCTAAATAAAATACTAGCCAGAAGACTACAGCAACTTATCTCAAGAATAATACACTTTGATCAGGTAGGATTTATTCCAAGAATGCAAGGATGGTTTAATATTAGGAAAACCATCAGTATAATTGAGCATATCAACAATAAAACTAGCAGAAACCACATGACCATCTCAATAGATGCAGAAAAGGCTTTTGACAAAATACAACATCCATTCCTATTAAAAACATTAGAAAGTATAGGAATAAATGGAGCCTTCCTTCAAATAATAGATAGCATCTATTTAAAGCAATCAGCAAGTATTATATGTAATGGGGAAAAGCTGGAAGCATTTCCCATAAGATCAGGGGTGAAACAAGGGTGTCCACTATCACCCCTCTTATTCAATCTGGTACTAGAAATGTTAGCAGTAGCAATTAGAGAAAAAAAAGAAATCAAAGGAATCAAGTTAGGCAAAGAAGAGACCAAGCTATCACTCTTTGCAGATGATATATCCTAGAGAATCAAGTAAAAAACTGCTTGAGACAATAAATAAATTTGGCAAAGTTGCAGGATATAAAATAAACCCACATAAATCCTCGGCATTCCTATATATTTCCAATGAAATTCAACAGCAAGAAGTAGAAAGAGAAATCCCATTTAAAGTTACTGTAGACATTATAAAATATTTGGGAATCTACCTGCCAAAACAAACTCAGGACCTGTATGATCATAACTACAAAACACTTTTCACACAAATAAAGTCAGATCTAACTAATTGGAAAAATATCAATTGCTCATGGCTGGGTCGAACTAATATAATAAAAATGACAATTTTACCTAAATTAAATTATATATTTAGTGCCATACCAATTAATTTACCAAAAAACTACTCTATAGAGTTAGAAAAAATAGTAACAAAATTCATCTGGAAAAATAAACGGTCCAGAATGTCAAGGGAATTAATGAAAAAAAAATGCTAGGGAAGGTGGACTAGCTTTACCAGATTTCAATCTGTACTATAAAGCAGCAGTCATCAAAACTACTTGGTACTGGCTTAGGAATAGAGGAGTGGATCAGTGGAATAGATTAGGCACACGAGATTCAGAAGTCAACGACTACAGTAATGTATTGTTTGATAAACCCCCAGACCCTGGTTTTTGGGATAAGAACTCACTATTTGACAAAAACTGCTGGGAAAACTGGAATATAGTATGGCAGAAACTGGACATAGACCATTATCTAACACCATATACCAAAATCAAGTCTAAATGGGTTCATGATCTAGGTATAAAGGTTGATACTGTGAGCAGTCTGCTAAAACAAGGAATAGTTTACCTATCAGACTTGTGGAGAGGGAATGACTTTATGACAAAACAGGAATTAGAGAACATTATAAAATGTAAAATGGATAATTTTGACTACATGAAATTGAAAAGTTTCTGTACAAATAAAGCCAATGTAACCAAGATTAAGAGGGAGGTGGGAAATTGGGAAAGAATCTTTACAACCTATGTCTCTTTGAGAATTTCTTGAAGGGTGATTTCTAGGATCTTTTTTTGATCATGGTTTCAGGTAGTCCAATAATTTTTAAATTATCTCTCCTGGATCTATTTTCCAGGTCAGTGGTTTTTCCAAGCGAGATATTTCACATTGCCTTCTATTTTTTTCATTTGTTTGGATCTTTTTTATGGTATCTTGATTCCTCATAAAGTCATTAGCTTCCATTTGCTCCAATCTAATTTTGAAGGAATGATTCTCTTCAGTGAGTTTTTGAAATTCCTTTTCCATCTGGTAAATTCGGCTTTTTAAAGCATTCCTCTCCTCATTGGCTTTTTGGGCCTCTTTTGCCATTTGAGTTAGTCTTTTTTTTTTTTTTTTTGCTTTTTTGGAGAGGGTAAGGTAGGGCAATTTGGGGTTAAGTGACTTGCCCAAAGTGACACAGCTAGTAAGTGTTAAGTGTCTGAGGCTGGATTTGAACTCAGGTCCTCCTGACTCCAGGGTCAGTGCTCCACTGTCCACTGTGCCACCTAGCCGCCCAAGTTAGTCTATTTAAGGTGTTAATTTTCTTCATTATTTTTGGGGTCTCCTTTAGCAGGCTGTTGACTTGCTTTTCATGATTTTCTTGCGTCATTCTCATTTCTCTTCCCAATTTTTCCTCCACTTCTCTTACTTGATTTTCAGAATCCTTCTTGAGCTCCTCCATGGCCTGTAATCAGTTCATGCAGTTTGATGCAGGAGTTTTAACTCTGTTGACTTCTTCTGGTTCCATGTTTTGATCCTTTTTGTCCCCAAGAAAGGATTCTGTGGTTTGATTGTGCTTCCTCTGCTTGCTTATCTTGTCAGCCAATTACTTGACTTTTGAGCTCTTTGCCACAGCAGAACTCTGCTTCCAGAGTGGAGAGAGCTGTGTCTGAAATTGCTGGAGTTTTCACAAATGTTGTCAGAGCTATGAGGAGGGCTCCCCCTCTACAGACACCCCAAGCTCTGGCAGCTAGCTTTCCTCACCGCAGGACCACCGCCCAAGACTGTGACCCAGATCCAAGCAGGTCAAAGCAAGAGCTATTACCCTTTGAATGGTCGCTTGGTCTCCCTACAATCTGCAGGCCAGAGGCTCTGGTGCCTTGCTGCGTCTCTCCCTGGGGTAGTCCCAGCACAGTTCCCCACTGACCTTTTACTTTCTCTTTAGTGTTTATGGGTTGAGAAGTCAGGAAACTGCCACAACTGCTGGTGCTTCACTCTCCTGAAGTCTGCTCTGCCTGGTCTGTGTCGCTGGTTGGGACCTCCCCAGGTCTGGGCTTGGTGTGGCTCACGCGGGGCTGGGCTTGGCTCCCATCTTGGTGCGATGGCCCCCTCCTGCCTTCAGCAGGAGATTTATTTCTCTCTGTCACTTGGTGGGCTCTGTAGCTCCAAAATTTGTTTAGAGTCATATTTTACAGGTATTGGAGGTGGTTGTGGGGGGAGCTCACAGAATTTCCTGCTTATGCTCCTCCATCTTGGCTCTAATCAGGTTCCAAAGGTAGTGATACCTTAGGATGTTAGACAAAGGAGGTTGGGTTGGAGTAATTGGGAGAAAAAGAGATAGAATAGGTTTTAGAACTTGAAGACATCTTAGAGGTGCTTTCAAAACCTTTCCTCCATCTCCTTCAATTGTTCTGTATGGGGCTTCCCTTTTTTAGCAAGACTTCCTATGCCACTGCTTCCTTTTTTCTCACTTCTCAACTCTTTAAAATTTGATTTCTATACTCATCATGCAACTGAAACCCCCTAAAGTTACTAGTGCTCTAGAGTGTTATCTCTGATGGCCTTTTCTCATCCTTACACTTCCCTACCTCTTTGTATCATTTCCTGTTATTGGTCACCTCAACTGCCTGGATACCCTCTGCTCTTGGTTTTTCTGAGACAGCTAGGGCCCAGTAAGTACAAATATGGAATCTCTGAAAGGGTTAGCATTAGTTAGATTGGCATTGCAATATTTCTGTTGGGCAGAACAGTGGCCATGTTTTATATAATTATAACTTCCAACAGCATGGACTCAAATACATGCAGCCATTTCAGGAGGATCTCTTATTCATGTTAATTGGAATCTGGCTCTGCTCTCTCAGATCTCCTCCTACTTGTCTGACAACTCCCTGGTTCCCTTACTGGCTCGTCATACATAAGTCTCATGCCTTCTATCTGTGGATGTACCCCAGTTTGTGTGCTGGACTCTGCTCTTCTCTCTCCATGCCTTTGCAGATGGCTCACAAGTCTGTGTATATATCCAGCCCCACTATCTCTTCTGAGCCCCAGCCAAATGTCTCCAACTGCCTATTTAATATGATGAGCCAAATGCACCATAGAACATCCAGACTCAATAGGTCCAAACTGTTTTTCCCCAAACCTACTCCTGTTCCAAGGTATGTGTGTTTAGGGCACACTGTTTTTCTAGTTATTTCCCACCTGCCTGTACTACTTTGGACTTCATCATCATGCCCACAAGGCCAAATTTGCCTCGATAGTCACACCTTGCTAGCAGAATGACCTGAACAAGTTAGTTAACATTTCTGAATCTCAGTTTACTCTTCCATAAAATGATAATAAATCAGACTACATGACTTCCAAACTTCTTTCAGCTCTGATTCTGTAAGTAACCACATTGTATATTTATTTATGCAGCTGGAGAGGTGAAAATGTCCAGAGTCATGTTAACAACGAATATCTCTTTGGCTGCTATGTGGAGACTAGATTGGAGTGGGGAGAGACTAGAGGCCAAAAGATCCATTTAGAGTCTGTGGCAGGAGTCTGAAGAGGACCTGAAGTGGGGGCAGTGGCTCCATGTGAGGAGAGAAGCAGGTGTAGAATTGACAGTGTTTGGCACCCAAAGAGATATGTGGGGTGAAGATAAAACAGAAGAGGTCTCCATTTTTTTGGTTGCACACCTGGGTGAACAAAAGTGCCCCCGGTGCAAATGCACTCACCCTTGGCAGAGTTTGCCAAGATGGCCATTGTGTTCTCCCAGATTTTGTCCAGTTTAAATGTCCTTCGTTGAATATTTGTTATGTGCCATGCCCTTCCCTCTGCTCTCTAGCTTATCAAGTGTCTTACTTAAAATGTAGTACTTCACATAGAATACAGCTCTGCCCTGTCACCTACTCCCCGCCCCTGGGCTGGAGCATCTGAAGGAGAACCTGACTGTCACCCGCCTATTCCTGGGTGCTCTGCACCTTTTAATGGAACCATAGCTTCCAGGCAACGATATCACACTTTGGACTGGTGAAATTTGGAGTCCACTAACATACTAAGAACTTAGAAGAAATATATTGTAGCCACACCTCTCCCAGCTTCTTGTGAAGTTGACTTTTTCCTCAACACAAGTGTAAGGTTTAATATTTACCACACTCCACCTTATTGGCTTTGCCTTAGTGCTTTAGCCTGTTAGAGTATCTTTTTTTTTCTGATTCATCCCAGCTATAAAACTAGAATTGGGGTGTTTTCTGATGTGTTATTTTCACATTTGAATTCATTTTTTTTCCTTCAAAGATAATTGCCATCAATAGTGGCTAGCATCTATGTATGTAAATATGTTCAAAATAAAAATAAGATTGAGATGGACGTAGCTTTCCAGCCTCAGTCGTCATCCACTCTTCACTTTCCTCAACCCACCCATTTCCTCCCATCCACTGCCTCTTGGTCATTTATTTAGGTCAAGGGGTTTTTCATTTTGGTCTAGCATATCCCCAGCCCTGGATACATAATAAGCATTCATTAAATAAATGATTTTTGGTTGAATGTTCTTTTTTTCTAGCTAGCCATTTCTTTTTTTTTTTTTTTTTATAAGCAATCGGGGTTAAGTAACTTGCTCAAGGTTACAGGGCCAGTTATTTCTGGGTGTGGTGCTGAGTATCTGAGCCCATATTTGATCCCCAGGTGCTCTTACCGCTGTGCTACCTGGCTGCCCCCTAGCTGGCCATTTCAATCCCCTTTTGTCATGCTTTCTTTTTCCTTTTTTATTCTCATAATTAACTCTGCAAAACAAAACAAACTCTTAGTCTGGTTGATCATACTTTGAAGAGCTAACCCACACTTGAATAATTGTTGATTACAAATAGAATCCATTTGTTTGGTACAGGAATGCAGAAGGATGATAGACTCTTTTCTTGCTTGATTTCACACTGAGTTTGAAAGCTATGAAAACTAATACTCTAAGTGATGTATTTGGATGTAGACAGCTCTAGTACCAGGAACACAGTTTGGGGATTTTAGCTGTAGGGTAGTTGCAGGGAGTCTATTTTGTAAGCTTCCTTAGGGCAGGAACTATTTCATTTTGGTTTATTTATTCCCTGAACCCACTACAATACCTTGAATATATTAGGCAATTAATAAATGCTTGTTAAGTTGATTTTGATAGTCAACCAAGATTTCTTTGGTGTGGGTTCTACTTCCACCTGCAACAAATCAAAACTCTTTGCCTCTCTGAAAACTTGGCCAATGTGAGGAGCAGCTTTGAGTCTAACTGGGGGTAGGAAACCTGTCCCATGGGATGTGTGACTGACCCCTCTGAGCTTGTGCTTCAGGGACACATCGTTGAGGTGGGACGGCAGCTTGGATGGAAGCTTTTGAGAGAAAAGTTGGCATGAGAAAAGGAGCAGGGTGGACTAGGAGGCCTTGGAGGCCCTTTCCAGCTCTGAATCTGTGACCCTTTGGAATCTTGATCATTGTTGGGCCTTTTTGATCTATGTAGTTGAATGAGTTTGCCATCTGCCTTTTAGAGAAAGATCTGATGTTAAATTTCTGGAACACTCTCTGATTTCCACTGCATTTTGCAGTTAGCTTTTCATAAGGTCTATTTTCTTGTAGTCTCACTGTCCTTTCATGATTGTTGAACCAGATGGTGGCATAGAAAATTGAAGGGTTCCTATAGATCTCTTTTTAGCAGTCAAAGTTTTTAATGAATTCTTAGAACACTTTTGAACTTAGAATTTCCTACTCTTGTGTTTTCTGTTTGTTTGTTTTTGGGGATTGAACTCAATTTTAATGGAAGGTGATGATTTGATTGGAATTGGAGAGGTACACCAAACAGTTCTTCCTCTTGACTTTCTGCGTCAGAATTGGGTAACTTCCTACCCTAAATATTTCCAGAAGGGTGTTTCCCATATTCCTACTGTGTTTTGTGTCCTGAAGGAAAAATTGCTACTGATTGTGATGCCACATGGGGGGGAAGCATTGATTTGTTAGGTGGTAGATTGTACCTTCTGTGATTCTCCCTTGGCTACTTACTGGATTTTCTCCCTTGGCTACTTACTGAATTGTAGTCATGTAATTGGATGCTGGCAAAAGGGACGTGCAGAAAAGAACAGAAGTAATCCAGGTGGCTTGGATCACATTCCTGTTAAACTAGGATAGATGGGGTTAACAAATTCTAAAGTGCTTATAGGATAATCACATTTTTAGTTTAAATTCAAATTAGCAAAAAAGTTCCTGCTATATATAAGGTACTGTGTGAAGTCCTAGGGGCCCAAGACCCCAACATTCAGCTGCTTAAAAATCTAATTTGGGGAAAATAATTGATACAGGAGAGAGCTTGGTTCAGGCAAAGATGATGTTAGGCAAAGTATTCTGAGAAGTTTGAAGAGGGAGAGAAAGAGATCACTTTGAGTTGGGAGGGGGTGATATGGCAGGGCAGGTGTCATGACAGAGCCTTGGAGGCAGATGAGGGAAGTCCATTCCATATCTGGGGGTTGGTCTGAGTAGATGCATGTAAATGGGAGATGAAATATAGAATAAAATACGGCCTAAGGTAGTTGGCAAGATAGATTGGAGCTTTAGATGTCACAGTCCAGAATCTGGACTGTATTCAGTCTACACTGGGAAAACACTATAAAGGTTTTTGAATAAAAGTGAGGTAAGAGCACCTAGAAAAAGTGAATTTAAATTACATTTCCCTTCTGTTAGTTGGGAGGTGTGCATCAAAGCAGCTGTTGAAGAATTGCAAGAATCTCAGTGGAGTGTGAATCATTTTAATCCTTTTGAAAACATAGAATTGCAAATAATTTAATTTTAACACTAATGATGTTTGTGCACTAATATCTTTAAGAAATCTTGTAGGGGCGGCTAGGTGGTGCAGTGAATGGCGCACAGCTCTGGAGTCAGAAGGACCTGAGTTCAAATTTGGCCTCAGACACTTGACACACTTACTAGCAGTGTGATTTTGGGCAAGTCAGTTAACCCCAATTACTCTCCAAAAAGCAAAAAAAACCAAACCAAAACAAAAAACTTTTGTAGCTATTACTGTCTTTTGAAATACATTTATGCATAACTTTCCACTGTGCATTTAATGGGAGCATTTTTTTGTAGGACTCATCTTCTAAATTCTGAACCTGTTCTTAAATAAATAAATATATGAGTCTACATTAACATACATTAAGATACTAGAATTCCAAATTAGTGCCTTTGTTACTAATTTGAAATTCTTTTGGACTGGCTCATTTAAGGGGCTGAACATACTTTTTTGTCTCATCATTGCACGCGTGTATTTTTTTGCAACAGCTTCTCTAAAGGTGAATGCTGTGGAGAGAGCCCTCCAGTGCCAGCTTTCACAGAACTTGCTTTGCATAATTAATTACTAGCTCTTTTTTTTTTTTTTTTTTTTTTTGGCCTTTTGAAGGGCAATTGGGGTTAAGTAACTTGCCCAAGGTTACAAGGCTAGTTTTTTTGTGTGGGTGTTAAGTGTCTGAGGCCAGAACTGAACTCAGGTCCTCCCGACTCCAGGGCCAGCGCTTTACTCACTGCGCCACCTAGCCGCCCTGACTAGCTCTTTTTTAAATGGTTAGCAAGTAGCTCTGAAACCCTTAAGAACTCCAATCTGTGCTGTGATCTACCCTGCTTCTAAGGGACCTGTCATGAAGCAGAGGGGGGATGGCTTCTGGAAGCAAAAGGGAAAAAAAAAATCATTTTTGGACCAGTGTCCAGTGCAGGAATTTGTTTTGCTTGACAACACATTTGTTGAAAGCATTTGGTTTTGTTTTCAGTGGTGGGAGAAAATAGAATTTTTGTTCAAGGAAAAAGTTAAATTTTAAAATGGTTTAAAATACAAAGGAACAGTATAAGCCTCTACCCCTGCAGCCCTATTCTGACTGGTCAGTCTCTAGCCAGGACCACCATTTCAGGAGGTGCCCTGGCCATCTATGCTCACTACCCTTCTGGCTCTGCTCCTGACCTCCTACATAGCAGCAGGCACTAATTCCCCCTAAATCTCCCATTCCATCAGCCTTTTGTGTGTCGACTACCCCTTTTAGAATGGGAGCTGCAGGAGACTGGCTTTTTTGCTTATTATATATATATATTTGCATATAATTGTATATGCATACATATGTGGGGCAGGGGGGAAAGATGAGCACTTTCCCCTTCTTCACGGTGGTTGGATGTTTAACCAGCAAGCCAGTTGAGACCAGTTGAGGGCTGTAGTATTGGAAATGTGAGGCACCCAAAGCAGGAGTCACCAGGATTGGCTTCTAGTCTCAGCTGGTGAGTAGTTTGACATACTGGATGAGTTTGCTCAGTCATTTTGTCTCTTGTTTAAAATTGTATAATTCCCAGCCTGATTGCTTTCTAAGGTTGTTGTGAGGTCCAGATGAGAAAATGAATGTGAAAATATTTTTGTAAGTTGTAAAGACACTATAATCCGTGGCATAATTCTGAGTGTTAGTACTTGCTTTTGGTAGACGTTTATAGGCTTAAAGATTTAGAACTGGGGAGGAACATCAGTGATCTTCTCATCCATTCTTCTTATTTTTGCAGCTGGGGAAATGAGGCCTAGAGAAGGGAAAGGGACAGAGTTTGAACCTGTGTCTCTAGGAAATCTGAAAGGAAGGCTGCAGTAGAAGGGAGACTAGGAAAGGCTTCCTTCAAGTCAAGTCAACCAAGTATTAATAAAGTACCTACTGTGTGCGCCAGGCATTTTGTTGAGCACTGGGGTACAAAGAAAGGCAAAAAAAAAATCCACTCCTTGTTCTCAAGAAACTCACAGTCTTAACGGGGGAAACAACCTTGAAATGTCTATGTACATAGAAGATATAGACACGATAAATTGGGGTTAATTAACAGAGAGAAGGCCCTTGCATTAAGGGGCAATCAGGAAAGGCTTCCTGTAGAAGGCCACCAGGAGGTGTTTGTTGATCACTGACTGCACCAGTGCTGTGTCAGAGTCCAGGTAGAGAAGGTGATGTGTAGAGAGATGTTAATGGAGGTAAAGTTGACAAGACGTGGCAACAGATTAGATATGGGAAAGAGGGGAGGAATGAGGAGGTTGGGACCCTGGGTGACATGGAGGATGGGTTTTCTCTTCAGCAATAACAGGGAAGTGAAGAAGGGCAGGGAAGGGTTTGAGGAGAAAGAGGAGTTCAGTTTTGGAGGTGCGGAGTTGTCTGTAGGTCATTCAGTTTGAGATGTCCAAGAAGCAGTTGAGGATGCAAGTCTGGAGGCCAGGAGAGAGGTTAAGTCTGGTTAAGTAGATTTGAAAATCCTCAGCATGAAGATGATAATTGAATATGTGGCAACTGATGTTCACCAAGTGAAATAGTTTAGTGGAAGAAGAAAAGAAGACTCACTACTGAGCTCTGTGGGACACCCACAGTTAGCAAGTGGTCATGACCTATCTGATCCAAGAAACATTTGTTAAGCACCTCCTGGGTGCGAAGCATTGTTCTAAGTGCTGGGGCTACAGCTAATAAAAAGAGAGACAGTTTCTGCACTTGAGCCTGCAGTCCAAAGGGGGAGACAACACAGAGGGGTCAGGAAATGAGGGGGGAAGGTATGGACACCAGGGTATACCTGGTGCAGAGACATTGTCTTCCATGACATTGAAACCAGGTAAGGAAGCAGGTGCAGAGTTGAGGAAAGTGGGGCCAGTGTCTGCCCCCTTGAAAGGAAGGCAGTTTGGTACTCTGCCCTTCAGTCAGAGGGGAGAGGATGCTGAGGGGACGTGGTGTTGACCACAGCTTATGTTAGCAGCTTGGTGTTGTTAGAAGTGATGAGCTTGTCCTAGGAGGGGACCTTGTTCTGTGGATATGAAGCCAGCCAGAGCAAGGTGGATGAAGATCCAGCAGAGGAGACTGAGAACTTGGTCTGACAGGTGGGAGGAAACCTGAGAGAGTCCTGGGGAAGGTGGGCTTTGAGCTAAATCTTGAAGGAAGCCAGAGAAGCCTGCACTTGGCAGGCAGGGGAAGGAAGCCTTTTGGCCTTCTTTCCCCTGCACAGTGCTCTTGTTGATACACAGTGATACACACTGCTTTAGATTCCAATTCAAAGTTTCCTCTAGTTTAGATGACTTAGTGTGTTAGGCAGACTCTTAAATGAATAAAAAGTATTTATTAAGCAATTGTTCTTAGTCATGTCTGACTCTTTGTGACTCTATTTGGGGTCTTCTTGGCGAGATATTGGAGAGGTTTGCCATTTCCTTTTCCAACCTATTTTACAGATGAGAAAACTGGGCAAACAGGGTTAAATGGCTTACCCAGGGTCGTGATTAGTAAATTATCTGAGGATGAATTTGAATTCATGAAAATGAGTGTTCCTGATGGCAGGCCACACATTCTACCCACTGTACTACCTACCTGCCCTAATTAAGCAGTTACTGTGTGCTAAGGCCTGGGAATACAAATGGAAAATATCTTAATGAGGGAAACAAAATATTTAAGAGAGAGGTGGCCCAGGAAAATTAATTGCCATCAAGCATTGTGAAATGTTTACTGTAAGCCATATTATTATATGGTAGACAATGGGGACCCAAAGAAAGACAACCTGGGCCCTGCTCTGAAGGAGCTCAAATTGTAAATGGGGAGACAACATAAATATAACTATGTATTTACAAGATTTACACCCCCATTTTTAGAGAGGATGATCTTGGACGGAAGCCACTTGTCGGGGGGAAGGCCTGCAGAAGATGAGACTCAAGCTGAGTCTAGGGAAGCAGGGATGTGGGGACAGAGAGGGAGAGCATTCCAGGCATGGGGACAGCCAGTGAAAGGCAGGGGATCAGGAAATGGTCATGTGTAATGGACAGCAGGAAGGACAGTGCAGGGTGTGTAGCTGGATTGTCCAATGCCTGGACTGGGGAATAAAATGTAAGAAGACTGGAAGGGGTGGGAAAGTGTGGAACATCAGGGTAGTCAATAACTAAAATAATATGCGGTGTGTGATAAGAACTAAAATAACTATGGTCCTTTTACAGTTTTGAGGCATTCCATATAGACCTTAAGTATAGAAAGTAAAAATCTTCAAAGGAAAAAGATTCTTTCTTTTTTGTCATAATTCTCTATGCTACTAAATGATATGAAGCTAGCCACAAATCACCAGCATATGAATATATCAAATGATTATCTGGTATTCAGAAAATTTCTAATGCTCCATGGAGTTAGGAGGGTTGTGCCTGATTTTATATTACTGCTGGGTGTCTCATCATTGACATTGTCATCCTTCTTTCAGATTTCATCAATGTCAAATAAAATGGTTCTCCCCCCCCAATTTTATTTGTTCCCTCTGTTTGTAGTCGAGTGTCTTGGGCTGAATATAAGAAGATGAGAGTCACTAGGAATAAATGTAAAGGCCTGTACTGGGATTCAAGAAGTCAACTTCACAAGACCATGCAGGGCAGGGATGCTGAAAAAAAGAACTGGAGCTCTAAGGGACTACAAACTCAGAATGAGTCAATAGCCATATATGGAAACCATTTAAGACGAAGACATAAATAACTTCCAGGGATAAAGGAGGAAATCATTGCTTTGTGCTGACCTTGGTCAGACCAGCATCAGGAGTATGATCTTTGGTTCTGGGTGTGGCAATTTAAGAACAATGTTGTTAAGTTACAGAATGTGTGGAGTTTGGCAACTGGGATGGCAAAGGACCTCGAGTCTGAGTCACATGAGGATTAATCGGAGGATCTAGAAATTTCCAGCCTGGGAAAGAAAAGACTTGAGGAACATGGTAGCTGTCTTCAAGTGCTTGGCTATCATGTGGAAGACCAAAACAAGAGTAAAGCAGGGAGGAGGTGGCTCCTGAGACCTGATGTGAAGGATTCAATCAGAGCTAAAGTAAAGTAGACTGCCTTGGGAGGTGGGGAGGCTCCGGGCAGAGGCCAGATGACTGACTACGTGTTAGGTTGGTCAGATGCTGTGGATCTTTTTTCCAGGTATGTGTTGGACCAGGACATTGAGGTCTCTTTCAGTAGCACAGCTCTTTGATTCTGTGACCCTGCTTCGTTATATACAATAATGACGCCATTGTGTTTGTTCATTCGTTTTCGTTGTTTCCAACTCTCTGTGACCCCATTTTGGATTTTCTTGGCAGAGGTACTGGAATGATTTGCCCTTTCCTCCTCTAGCTCATTTTACAGTTGAGGAAACCGAGGCAAACAGTTAAATGACTTGCCCAGGGTCACAAAGCTAGTGTCTGAGGCTGGATTTGAAATCAGGTATTTTTAACTCCAGGCCCAATACTCTCTCCACTGCACCACCCACCTGCTTTCACTACATTATGTAAGAGTCCCAAATTAGCCACGCTGTCCCATTGACGGACAATGGTTCTCTTCCAATAGCTTCAGTTAATGGTTTGCGTTGCATATATTCTTAAGAAGGATTTGTTTCCTAAGGAATAAAAAAAGAGTAGATATTCTTGTACTTTGGGAAAGTAGCAAGAGCCCAAAGGGATCTTGTTTTTCTAAGTTTTTCATTTATCATAGGCAGCCTTAGTCTGACAGAGCTCAGACAGCCTCCATTATCACCTGTAACTTTTTAAGCCACTTCTGAATCATTGTTTTCTTGGATTAAGTTTCTGGTATAGTAGGCCAAATACTACATAGTGTCCTGTGTCCCTTACACTGAACTTTAGTATTCTTATGAGAACAAAGTGGTTTATTTGTGAACTGTGTGGTTTTATTCTTTTAAAAACTTCCCATTTACCACTGATTTATCTACTTTTCTTTATCTGTTTAGATATTGTCAGTGTTTTTTTTTCTCTTTATTATTCCATTGTTTATTTATTACTGTGAGACTTACAGAATGGTAACTTTCTATTCTCTCTTTCCTTACCTTTATTGAAGATCAGTACCACACTTGCTTTTTTCCAGTCTTCTGGTATCTCTCCAGTTCTTGAATTTTCAAAAATAATTGTAAGTGATTCAGTAAGTATGTCCTCTAATTTTCTTGGGGGTAATACTTTCTCTGTGATGCATGTCATCTTGAGCTGCTAATTTTGTACATAAACTATCCAAATATTCTCATCCCTGCTTTATCATTACTGCATTTTTGCAAGGTTTTCATTACTTTCTCATTTTAGAGTGTTTATGTTTTGCTTTGCTAATGAATTTTTTAGAAATAAATTTTGTGTCTTTTATCTATTTCCATAAAATTCATGTCGTTTACTATTCAATAGCTTGTTTTCTCTAGCATTTCTCATTTGTTAAATTTAAAGTTCACAGCTTCAACAGTTGTCCTTTTTATTTTCTTGGTGTTTTGAACTTTTCTGAGTCTTGACTGATACAATGGGTTCTTCAGATACTTTGGCTCCATTTTCTGTTTATTTTTGGTCTGTAAATAAGAAAACATCCAGTAGAGAACCACATAGCCTTCCAAATTTTAACATTAGGGTAAAAATGTTACATGACAATAAGTACTTACTTGTAATACTTGCCAGAAGTCCATCCATTGGTTTAAGAATATTTATTTACATGCTACATGAGGGCAGGTATCTTAAAAGCTATTGCCTTTGAGTTTTCTTTTTAAACTGCTATATTTTCAAGGTAATTTGTAGCCATTTTTTTTTATGATAGTGTAGCTGTAAGTATCACAGAGAGCAAATAGGAGGTTTCCATTGCTGGGAGAAAAATATTCAGCTATGCAGTAGGACTGAGTATTGCTTCTTAAATGAACTCTTCTGTCATATACACTGTGCTAAAATGCAAACATTGGCCAATATGGCATCACTGACTGGCCAATTTCCACAATTGAAGTAGTGATGGTAGACCTTAGAACTAATGCTATATATTCATTAAATAAACTTAGAAGAGTGTCATTCATATACATAAAGATCAGCGATTAAATTTTTGTTTGTTTGTTTTTTACATGCAACTGGGAAATAAGATACACAGGCACTCGGGTATAGAAATCCATTTTGCCCTACTGGAAAGTTGTAGCGGGGGAAGATCTAAGAGAGAACAGATTGGGGGAAGGGGGTATTCAGTAGGCTTGCTATTTTGGGGTGGGGTAAGGGGAAAGACTGGGAGAAACAATTGTAACTCGAAATCTTGTGGACATGAATGTTGAAAACTAAAAATAAATCAGTTGGAAAAAAAAAGTATTAAAAAAAGACCAACAATTACTAGTGCCTCATTTTCAGTCTTTACCTTTTAAGTATCAAAAATGTGTTTATTTTGAGTTCTTATGAAGGTGTTAACCAATGCCAACAGACATCAACCTGTACACACACACACACACACACACACACACACACACCATTTTCATGTCAGTATTATCCCTTTAGCTTTAACTGAAATCCTGGTGGGAGTATATTTATTTTTGTTTCTTCTTGTTGGCTTGAAACATTTAGTCCAGGAGAAAAACCAGGGATGTTGTTTTGGGGATGATTGAGTGGTGCTGGAGATCTCTGCAGAGGCAGTTGGATCATTTTCCACCTAGCTTTTTAGAACTCAGCTTTGAGGAGCCTAATAAGTTCCTTTTGAAACTCTGTTTAGCGGAGAGTCTGTCCCTTTCCCTTCTTATGCCGGACGATTAGAGCGCCCTTTATGGTTCAGTAAGCACTGTAGAACATCATTCTGCAGTTTACTTCATTTGGGGAGTGCTTATGACCTAGAATCGGTGGTCTTCCTCAGGCAGTGATCTCTGCTGATTCTGTCCCTTCACAGAGATGGCTTCTTGTTTATTCTTGGTACAAGGTCCCCAGTTTTGGTTTTGCGTGAGCAGGGATAGTTTCATTTTTGCTTTTGTAACCCTAGTACCTGGCACATAGTAGGTACTTAAGAATTGATTGTGTAAGACCTGTTCATTCCCAAAGCCACTCCTCCCATTGTATTTTCCCATGTCTCTATGAACCATCTGCACTTTTTAAAACTGAAGATACTTGGAATTTTTCAGTTTATAGTGCTGCCCTTTTTCCAATATGTAGGGTTTATTGATCTATTAAAACTGCCACCAGTGGTGCTGAGCCATGCCATGCCCATGGACATACACATAGAAGGAAGGAAGAGAACTAGAGGGAAAGAGCAGCTCCGAGGAGAATGCCTACAGGGGCTAACCTGAGGGCCAGAGCTATCCTACCCATAGGAGCTGAATTTACCTATGGATGCCTCCTGGTGTGCTTGTCCTTCTGATGTAATTATAAGACTTAAATGATTTTTTTAGACTCTAGCTTTCATTTTCTCTTCCCTGTTTCCTTTAGTCTTTAGGAAAGGAGAAGAGACCCTGTCACACCCTGTCTTGCAAAATTTTCCCTTAAAATGGTAAAAGAGACTAGAGATATTTGTGTGGTGAGAATGAATCATCCATTTATTTTAAATTTGATTAATTTTTCTATTCATAGTACTCTGTAAATGGTTAAACTAAAAGGGTATGGATAGTAGATTATGTTCTCAGTGGGCTGTGACACCTCTTTGTCAGGTGTTGAAGAAGAGGCAGTGACCAGGCGAAAAGGTTTGGACACTGGGGACATGCTGACCTGAATTCTGCACTCTCAGAGGGCTCTTCTGACTCTGCATCAGCTGATTCCATGGAGTAGCTAAAGTGCTTATTTGTTTTATAGAGGGAAAGATAATCGAGCATTCAGTAAAATACTAAGCCCACATTTTTCATAAATGGAAGGTTTTCCTTATTTGAAGAACACTTTTAAGATTAATATCGGCAGATTTCTGAAATTTGACTGCTTTGTTTTTTATTTGCGAACTTATATGTATATACATGGGGGTATTTGGGGTGGGTACAGGTGACTGTGCTTATGAACATGAGTGTATATTTAATAAAGGAGATGAACATAAGCAGAGAAGTTAGGTAAATGGGTGAAAGAAGATTTAGCAGCAGATCTGAGAGTTCTTATAATGATAGCCACAAGAGATGACTGTAAGGGAAAGTGACATAAGTGATAATAATCCAGTGTGAGTTATTTGGATTTCAGGCCTCTATGGGCTGGAGGAGGGATCCTTCAAATTTTGGTGGGCTTTCAAACTGAAGAAGAGAGGTGGGGGATTGTCTTCTGGGTCTCTCTCCTTACTCAGATATCAGGCACTAAAGGTTTTTAATCTGGAGCTCCCAAAGGGGTCCGTGTATAGATTTCAAGGAAAATAAATATTGCATGTTAATTTTCATTAACTTCTAACTGAAGTTTAACGTTTCCTGCATATTTTAAAACATTATTTTGCAAGGGGGAGGTGTGATTTCTCGAGACTCCCAAGCGGGAGTCCAACAAAAGTTCAAAACCCATTGCCCTGTATCAGTAGAGTAGGTCCAGTGTAGCAAGAACAGGAAACAAAATCCAACAAAGCAAAGAAACGGAGTAGACAGTAGGTCTGCTGTAGGTGGATCCCAGCCTAATTTAATGGCCATTTATGGTGTCCAAAGAAGTACCGCAGGGATCTGTGTTTGGTCCTTTGCTGTTGAACACTTAAAAAAAAAAACTAATGGTTTGATTAAGATGGCACGCTGATCACTTTTGCAGTGACACTTTCCTGGGAAGAGGATTGATAGGATCCAGACCCTGGATGGCAGTAAGCTTTCAAAAAGATCTTGATAGCAAATAAGATGAAATTGAAAAGGAGTGTTTAGTCATAGATTGGCTTTGCAAATAGAGGATAGGAAAGCCTGGTTGGTTATACTTATTGAAGTTTGTCTGGAAAATTTGTAGGTGGTAAAGGGGGAACTCTGAGCTCAGTATGGGTCAGCCGTGAGATAGGGCAGTTTGTGGAAGGTAATGCTATCCTGTACTTGCAGTTAGAGAGGCGCAGCATTCTGTTGACCTCTACCCTGGTCAGACCACATCTGGGAGTCCAGTGTTGAGTTCTGGGTACCATTTTCTAGGGAAGGATATTGTTAAGTATCCAGAATAAGACAACCAGGATGGTAAACATTCATGCCTAGGAAGATTTATCTAAGAAACTGGAATGTTTAACCTGGAGATCAAAAGATTTAGGGAAGATGGGCTAGCTTTGTTCAAATATTTGGAAGGCTGTTGTTGATGTAGAAAGAAGATTGGGCTTGGCTTGTTTTGTTTGGCCCTTACAGTTGGGGATTCTTGGTCAAGCATGTGTTCTCAGTGGCCTGAGAGGTCTCAGACTCTAGAGTGCTTTGAAATGACTTGCTCCAAATGATCGGATGGATATTATTTGATTTTTGAAGGTGAGATATTTGAAAAAAGGAGTGAACGAGAATTTAGATAGGACACAGTAATCCTTACTACACTAAACACATCTCCTTTCCATAATCCCCACTAAATTCTGAAAAATCACACTTCCCTTTTTTTCTTCTTGGACTTTTTATTTGATTGATGAATAAGTTGGATACGTACTGCCGTTTATTAGTTATTATACATTAGCCAGCCCATTTCATGCCAGCCTGGTTTGTACCAAATATACTTTCTTTTTAATTCCCTGTCACTTACTGCCACTGAAAGTGATCTCCCCCCCCAGTACTGCAGTCTAGCTCCTCTTATAGCTTATGGATTTGATGGCTCCAATTACATAAACAGGGCATAGACCCTCACAGACTATTTTTTTTTCCGGCTGTTTTTTTTTTGCATTCCAGTTTTCTAATGGAAAACTATCTTCATCTTCCAAATAAGATTGGCCACAATTTTATAAGCATGCTTTGGTTATGAAAGCTTGCTAAAGTAAGTCTTTCTACCCTTGCTGTTCTTTCGGGCACATATTCTTTCTCTTCTGCACTGCCCTCTCAAACAATGACAACCACAAAGTTCCTGATTGTAAGCAACACAGTTTATGAAAAGAGCTAGTATCATTCCTGTTTTTTATTGGGGAAAAAAATTAACAGCAAATGAATTTAATTCCCCAGTGACCTAAGATACTGTGTAACTGACAGTGTTTGGAATTCTTAATTTTTCTTGTATTTGGTTTAGTGTTTATTGAAACAGAGGGATAACATGGTAGCTGTGTTCAAATATTTTAAAAGTTGTCATGGAGAAGAGGGATTCGCGTTGTTCTGCTGGACTCCAGAGGGCAGAGCCACAAAAAAAGGGGGGGAGGTTGCAGAGAGGCCAACTGAGGTGGGGCATGAGGAAGACTGCCCCAGGGAAGACAGGTAAGTGGACTGGCCTCTGAGAGCAGCCACAGGCTTTTCCTTCTCTGTTCTTGTATGGTTTTGCTCTTCACATTGCTGACCAGGGCATTTGTAATTTGTGGGATGGCTCTCGATGGGCTGTGAGACAAACTCCTGCTTTTGTAACCGAGCAGCACAGCAGACACGGTGTAGGACATTGGACAAGTATAGACAATTGAGTAAACTGAGTAATGAGCTGCTGGTCCTATACTTAAGTAAACATTCCCAGGACACGGGGTAAGAGCGAAGTCCAAAGGATTGGTTGAGAGAGAACACTTATTTGTGCTCAGATAGGGACAGTTTTGTAGACAATGTGGGCTTTTAGGATTTTGTTAGAGTAGGAAGAATGTTTGCTTAGTTTTGAAGTGACTGGTGTCTCCACTGAGAACAGAATTTAAAGACAAAATCAGAAAGTAACATAGTAAGGGCTCAGCATTGGAAATATCAGAAAGCAGAGGTGCTGGAAAATAGCTAATTTAAGTAAATCATCCTATTAGTAGAAATTCCTTGAGGATGAAGAAATCGGTCTGGGCAAGGAGGTAATTGGAAGCCAGAGCAGCATTCTTGAAGAGAAAAGTTGTCTAATCCCCAGGTTCCCCTGTATTGTTAATGGGATTATATATATTGCAGCTTGTAGAATTGATGCCAGGTGACTGAATGGTGAAGAGGTGGCTCCATATCCATTGGGGAAAGGCCAGGTTCTTAACTAAGAATTGACCTCATATATATACTTTTGGCATTAATGGACTCTCACCTCATGAGAAAGATGCATGCTGCTTCTGAGCCATGGAGACCTGGGGCATTTTCAGTCACCCTTTCATAGACATTGGGAATTCCTGAAATGATCAGATCACAGATCTCTTTGAATATTCATAGACATTCCCTGTCATCAGCTACTCTGCATCTGAGATGTTTTCATGAATGAAGACTAAAGCATTTTGTATAATATTAATGTTACCTGCGTGATAGTAGTGATATGTACATGATAATCATTTCTCTCTCTCTTTTTCTAGGGTGTAGATTCTGGATTTGTTCCCAGTGTTCAGGACTTTGATAAGAAACTGACAGAGGCTGATGCATATTTGCAAATTTTGATCGATCAGCTGAAGGTAGGGCAGAGGAGGTTGAGCACTGAGGTGGTTGGTGCCCAAGTGCACCAACTGTTTGGGGGTCTCCACTTTTCGGTCACACATTTCTGGCTCTCCTGCTGGTTTTAAAACAAAGGTTTTAAAATAACGTTTCTTTAGCTTCTAGCTCTTCTTTCAATAATCTGATTACTTTGACAATAATATATAGATGTTTATGGTGGTTTATAACCTTTATGGTTATAAACGTGTACTCAATTCTTGCATATAATATAGACATACTCAAAGTGAGATCTGAAAGGACTTGGCCATTTTTAAATCCTGTGGAAGCAAGTGAGTTTCAGAAGAAACTTATTTTGGAACTCCATGTGTCTTCCCCTTACTGCCCTTCCTTGATGTTTGTGGGTGAGAATTCACCTAAGGCATATGCACATAAGCCACAATTTACAAACTTACAAAACTGTAGGAGTCTTTACCTCCTTGCTTCTCCTGTTCTCTTTTCTTTCAACAAAATACCAGCAGAGGTCCTGTGGGGGCTGCCTGGAAAGAATGTTGGGAAAGTGGCTCTGCTTTTGAGAGGCACCAGTAGTGGCTTAGAGCCTTAAAAGCCAAATGTTTTCTTTGTTCTCACTGGTTAGAAACGCAAGATCCGCTGGTGAGCCTTAAGATGCCTTCAGGTACTCTCAGAAGCATCTGCCTTGGAGGCTCACCAGCAGCTTTTGGTGGGAAGCCCCTGTTTCACCCAGAATCGCGCTGCATCCCAGCACAGTGTTGACTTTTAGTTTGTCTGTAAAAACAAAACATTAGTACAATAACCTTCCTGGAGCACACATCTTTAAAAACTCCGGTTCTCTTTTGCAAGTTGCATGCATGCTGTTTACATACTGAAGTAGCTTCTTAGACTGTCATTCTGACTGATGTGTATGGTTTTTATTTTTTAGCTCTTTGATAATAAGCTTCAAAACTGCAAAGATGATGAACAGAGAAAGGTAACTGTTTTTCCCTTTAATTGTTGTTTCTTCTGTATTATTTGATTAATTAAAACAGTTGTGTTGGGATCTGCTAGTGTTTAATTTAGCAACATCAGTTTCACTGAGGGTCTCTGTGGACCCATGGTGACTGAGTCTCAGAGGCTCACCTGCAGTGTTTCCTGGGAAGCCCTGGAGGGCTTTTGCCACCCCTGTTTCATCCAGAATAGCTCTGCATTGCAGCATGGCAAGACTGCCCTTGCTCTGGAGTTCAGCCCAAGCATCATGTAGGATAGAAGAGTGCTCTCCCACCATCCTCTAAGTGGACACAGTCTTTGTTCATCTCGTAGAAAAGTTCAAGTGCACTCTTGGGTTTTTTCTGGCTTGGGGTTTGGATTTTTTAGAGATTTGTATTTTTTCTCTTTCTCTAATTTCCTTAGGGCAATAATTTGGCTTATCAGCTTTGTTGCTATTTTTGTTTTGAAGAATGGTCTTCTCCTTTTTTATAATGTATTCTAGCCATGACTCCTTATTGTTTACTTTTTTCCATTCTTGGGTTTTATGTTTTGGTTTCCTCCTTTGTTGGGGGGTAATGAGCTTAGCCAAATGTTTCATTTTAAAACAAGCCTTTTAAAGTTGTATATATAAAGTATGCAAGACATCTTCATCTGAGAGAGCAAGCATTAAAATCATGACTTTTTCCTGATGAACTGAATCCAGGTGTTTTTGACTTGTTTCTAAATACAACATAAAGTCAGTCATAAAGGACTGGTGTGTGATCATTGCCTCCAATTATCTTCAGACTTTGAACTTAGGGTCACCACTGCTACTGGGTTTAATTATCACGTTGTTGGTAGAGGCACTGGTGTAAGTAAGTGGCCTAGCCTGGGAGCCCAGAGGCCTCAGGCCTGAGCTTGCCCCAGTGTTTGAAGGGCGCCGCGTGCGTGCGTGCGTGCGTGCGTGCGTGCGTGTGTGTGTGTGTGTGTGTGTGTGTGTAAGGGGGAGGAGGGGGCGGGTCTCAGTTCTTGAGGACTAGGGGATCAGCTCAGATGCACCCATAGAGCTCCATGAATAAAATGCCTAAAGTGGCATTATATGGTCATTATATAAGCATAATTTACTATAATTGGTATTAACGGTAAAAACTTTCTTGTATGCTTCTCATGGTTTATATTTTGGATTTTATTTTTCCACAGAGAATTGAGACTCTCAAAGAGACCACAAATGTAAGTTTTGTGTTTTACAAACTTTGTCCTTGCATTAAGCTTTGTAACGACTCGTTCCGTTCAGGTTATTTGTAGCTGTGATAGTTGAGCATTCATGTTACCTTTCAAAGAGTTGTCTCATTGAGGCTGTTCAGAATTTTACCATAGAGTTAGGGTTGAAAAAATTGCCAAACCGACATTGACTTCAGATAACACCTGCTCTGTTTCCTGTCTTAGAGATTTGAGATCCTTGTTTAAAAGTTGGCTTTTTTTTTTTTAAAGAGCATCGTAATTGTATACATTTTTCTTTTTTCCAAATATCCTTATGAATGTGTTGGCCTTCTGTCATTGTGTAAGGAGCAAGCCATTTTGAATAGCTTCTCTTATGGAAATAGTAAAGAAATACATTGAACAATAAAGTTGAAGAGGAAGCACCACGGTTTCAGGCCTACCAGTTTTATGAGAGTGTCCTTTCCACTGCCTGTTTCTGTCTAGATCTTTTGTAGAAATTTCTCTTTAACTGAGCCTATTTTAAAGAAATAATGCTGATAGAGATCTAAGAGCTTAAAAGGGAATCCTTCCTCTCCCTTTTGAAAAGACACCCCATTTTCAAGTGTATGTGATTGGTTAGAATCTAGTTTATGTTGTTTTCAGTTCAAAAGAAACAACTGTCTTTGGCATTGCAGGCCTAGGTGTTCTTCAATTAGCACACCTGTTAATGTTTTAACTCCCCTTGCTTTCATAGGCTCAGTTTGCCACAGGTGACTTGGGGCCTGCATTCCATATTATTTGCTAACATTGTATGATTATCTTAAATCTTAGAAAACATTTGCAAAGTTATTATTTGGATAAAATCCTAAAATCAGTGTTTTGTTTTTATAGAACATGGTAGAATCGATTAAACACTGCATTGTGTTGCTGCAGATTGCTAAAGTAAGTAAACTGCTTTTGATTCACTTAACTTAATGAGGATTTACTGTTCAATATGATGTCACCTTTTCTTGAGGGGGCAGTAACATGATGGGATTTGCCTTCAGCTTAGTCACTTTCTGCAAGAAACTAACTGGGTGGGATTCCTTGTGCTGTGGAACAACCAGGCAAATGCCTTGCTTGCCTGGGTCTGCTGTGGTGAGATCATTTTTGGTGGTGGTGGTGGTGGGAAGGAGGTGAGGGTGTATCTAGGACTCCCTCTTCCTCTTAGATTGCACCCAAATTTGACACTTGCTGGAATGAAATGCGTTTCTGGCAGATCTTTTCTTATTTTCATAGGAATGAAAAAAGGGGAATAAGGGGTATTCTGCCCTCCCCCCAAAAAAGGAAGAAAAGCTAACCAGTAGATGGGATAGAAATGAATTAGGGATTCTTTCTGTTTTGTTTTTTATTTTTAAAGGTAACTTTAGTTCTAGTTCATTTAGTATGGATTCATTGAAGAACCAGCTTAGCTGCAGGAAATTAGCCTGCAACACATGAATTGACTTTTGTCCAAATTCTTTTTTTTTTTTATCTGACCCATCTGGACAATCACATTAAATAAAATAAACATTCTGAATAATTTCAAATATCTGTGACCAGCAAAGTCTTTGAAAATGAAAAAAAAAACCCAGCACAACATTATCAACCTTTTTTAAGTTTTGGTTTCATTCTAGTAGGACATTTTTCAGCCATTGAATTTTTTGTTAGCATTTTCTCATACAGTATTGAGTTAGTGATTGGTTGTTGTGTTTATCACAATTTCCGCCTTTGTCTGCCATCCCCTTTTTTGGCAAAGTATGGGGGGTTTGTTGACTGGCCCAATCAAAATGGTATTTTGCATGCCGTTTCAGTTACAAGACTACTTTCATAGTTAAATGTCATTCAGTCACTTGCCTGTTAATTTCATTTTCATTGGCAGAGAAGGAATCAAAGTCAAGCCCTCAAACCATATACGATAGCGTCCTTTGGGAAAACACTTTTAGAATTCTGGTCTCTGCCCCATTTTTGTAGAGGGCAACAAAACCAGGCTTCCTAATTAGGGGATAGAAGGCCCATAGACTGAGTTTAGATTTTTGCCATTCTCTCCTCAGCTCTGCCTGTTCTTCTAGTAATTACCTATTTTTGGATCTATTTTTTCTTCTGTTTTTCCAAGTCAGTATTTAATTATAAAGGTCTTCAAAGAAAATCCTTGGGGAATCAGGACTTTCCTTGGCTATGAAATGACACAACAAAAATTGTGCTCAAATTGGTTAATGGCCTTTGCATTCAGCCAGTGGCTTCCCCACATGCTACATATTGTCAGAGCAGACTGTGGGCAGTTGCTGCTTCTCTGTTTGTGTGTGTCTTGGAATTGAGGGAGCACATTATGGCTGGATGTTCACGTATGTGCAGCCCCATCACAAGATTGTTGTGGTTGTGGCAGTAATCTGGCCCAATGGTTTATACAAAATCAAGTGGTGGTTTTAGTTGCCATCAAAAAGTCTAGCATTGCTTCCTTGGTTCTGCCTTTGAAGTGTATTTAGATTCAGATGACCTTATCCAGAACTAGGCTCTCCCATCATTATCAGTCTTCCTCTGACAAGTTATTAGCTCTAGCCCACCTGATAAATCTGCATTTGTGGTCTTTTGGCAGAGATCACCTGGAGACTCAGCCATTTATTTTTCAAATATGTTTTTTGTAGAGATAAAACTGTTTGCTATTAGTAACTGGAACTCTAGAATTGTGAGGCTTAATGGTAGAAATGGCAAAGAAGACGGGAAATTGTAGTTCAGCACTATCAAGCAGCGTTCTGTTCATTCAGGATGATCATACTTTTAGACAGAATATAAAGACGCTAGAAAAAGTAAACAGGAGCAGACCCTGCCACAAAAAAGCCCTTGGGGAAGGAGTAATTTACTAAGGGAGCTGCCAACAAGGAAGGGTATGAAGTGTTTTTATGCAAGAAATGCCAAGCAGCTTTCTTCAGTGTTAAGGAAAAGTGAACAAAGAACCCCAACAGGTATGTTTTAACTCAAGAACAAGGCCACCAGGTTGCTAAAACAGTTGAGTTGGCTTTTTTGAGAGAGGCTGTGCATTCTAAATACTCAAGAAGCTGATAGGTACCTTTCTCTGTGGCTTGTTTTAATCTTTTGCCTGGCCAGAGAAAGATTAGATCCACTACAGTCTCTTGGAGTCTTTCTTCTAATTGCACAATTACATAATTTTAACTCTGACACTTAGGGCTAATGGAAAAATAATAATAATAATCCCAGGCTTCTCAGCGTTCCTAGAGGCTCTCATGGATTTGTGGGGTCTCCTAGAAGCCTTCACTCCCTAAACTTCTTCAGGAGCCAAATGGAACTTCTCAGCTTCTGGCTGAGTAGTGAAGAGGGTAGAAGAGGAGCTTCTTGGCCAGGCTCTTGGTCACACTGCTGCCACATTGGCTTCCTTTGTCGGATACCTTCCCTGCACTTGAGAGTCTTTTCATCTAGGCGTACGTTTATCACCTGGAGTCTAAGGGAACACAAGCGTACGAGCTTTGTGGGCCACTTTGGAAGCTTTTTTCTGCCGTGATCTAGATCTGGTCAGAACAGAAAGTGGAGTTTCCTAAAACAAACCCCACATCACATAATTAACAGTTTGTGATGTTAACAGCTCTGGTGCTTGGAATGGGCATTCTTCTGTAAGAAGTAGGGCCTGGCTGGGTCACATCTTATGTGATTGGAGACTGTTAATTGATAAATAGAATTTAAGAATCTTTGACATATATTTTTTTTTAGTTGTTTGGATAATATGGATTTGGAAGCCCTGAGTTTGATGAACGTTTGTGTAGTAGTTGACAGTTACCAAGCGCTTGCTCTTCCATGAGGTAGCCCGAGTCTTAGTGTCCCTATTAGATGAGAAAGCTGAGGCACAGTGGTCCTTGTCATTCATGGCCTAATTCAGGTGTCACCTTCTATAACAGACCTTTCATGTTCCCCATTCCCCCTCACCTCCCAGTCCTCCAACTACTTTGTATTTATGTCCCAGTGATTTTGGACATGTCATTTCCCCCCAGAATAATGTCAGCTCCTTGAGAGCAGGGCTTGCTTTTGCTTCATTTTTATTTTTATATCACCAGTGTATAGCACAGTGCTTGACACATAATAGCAGGTGCTTGTTGAATAGAGCTGAATCAGATCAGTACCGGCTGGGTCTTGAACCTGGTTTTCGGACTGAGCCCAATCCTCTGCCCCCTCAAAGCCCCTCTGTAGAGGCCTGGGTAAGAGAGTAGGGTCTCCAGATGCTCTCTCCCTTCCCCAAAGCACTTTCTTTTCCATGAGCTTCTTGTATAGTTTCCCACCTAACTTAAATGAGGAATTCCCCTCTACCATATTTTGTTAGACTTTTATGCTTCATTTCATTGAAAAGTACACTATTTTATGCAAGAAAAGCCTTGCTAGAATATCTTTCCTTATTAGAAGGAATAAATACATTTCTGCAGAGAAATGAAGCTTCATTTTCAGATAGTGGGACCAAGATTCAAACACTCAGATCTATAATGCTGGCCAAAAGCCTGCTGAAATTTGTTAGCGTTTTTGTGTGGCCCAGATCTCAGACATCCAGATCTCGGCTGTGTTGCTACAATCAAGGAAAGATGGAGTCACAGGGAGGACCAGTGTTCAGAACTGGGAATGAGAGATCAGATGACTGAGGGGAGAAACAGCGAGGTGAGGGAGGATGATCTTTGCCAGGTTGGGGGTTTAATACTCTGAAGACAGGGAGGGGTTGGGGCTACGCTGACTGTTGGGTAATGAGTCTGAAGATCTGATGAGGAAGGTGAACGATTAGATGATCTGTATCAGCACAAGCCTTGACTGTCCTGATGTGCCATGTTGCTCTGCACGGAGGCAGGCCTGCCTGTTGGATGGCCATACCTAGCCTTATTTTCTTGCTGGGATGCCTAGCAAGGAGGAGGGTAGTTTGTTTCGGGTCTGAAACCCCAGGGAGCAGGCCTGACCTTGTGGTGCCCTCTGTCCAGTCATGAAGCAGGAGTTTTGTATTCATCCTTAGCACAACTCTTTTAAAAATTGCAACTGGTTTCAAATCTGTGTGTGTTTGGCCTGGAGAAGAGAAGACTGGGAAGGGCACAATGCTGATCTTCGTTGATTTGAGCAGATGTCACCAGGCATACAAAACAGGCGTTAGGCCCCTTGTCTTTGGTCCCAATGGACAGAACCAGCAGTAGGGAGGGGTTGTAGAGAGGCCTTGTTGCAACTTGAGAAGTAGTGAGCTTCCCTTCACTGCAGGCCTTTGTGCAGATGCTGGATGGCCACTTGGCAGGGCTGTTGGAAGGCATCTTTTGTAGCTTTGAGTTGGGCTACATGACCACTGAGCTCTCCTCCAATTCTGAAAATTCTATAAAGATGGTTGGAATATATGGCTAGAGAATAATCCCTCAACAGGTTAATCTAAATTTGTGCTTCTCTGCTATCTGCTATTAGATCACATACAGAGAGAGGATTTAAATCCAGTCCATACTCTTGATTTGAAACTTGTAACTACCATTGACATTTTAACATGAACATCTAAATATCTCTCCAACACTTTCTTTGATATGTGACCATTATGGTTTAAGTTCTTAGCAAATTAGCAGTAAAAATGAATATGTGTGGACTTTTGTCACCTGAACCAAAAGTAACCTGTTTTTTTTCTCTGCATAGTTTTTCAGTAATTTTTTAATCTCTAGTTATAATTATTATTTTATTCATTGTGTTTAATCCCTTCCTGTCTATAGTCTTGTCTTAATGTAATTAAAAGAAGAAATCCAGGGGAATGTTCAAGAGAAATGTATGCTTTATAAGAACTAATCTAAGCAAGTGATGAAAAGTTTACCATCTAGTTTTATAATTGAATTTTAAAACATCTGATTTAAGATATATTTTTATGATATTTAGAGAACCTGTTTTCTCCCATAGCATATTTAACATAATAATTTGGAGAAAATTGACTTGTTACCTGCTCTCTACGGAAGGTCCGGCATCACTTCAGATGTCCAGAGACCGCATGGCCCTCATCAGGTTTAAAGAGAATCCTTGGTGGTTTCGGGGATTGGACCATATGCACTCTGAGGGTCCTCACAGCCCTGAGACTAGCTAGTCAGTTACTCCACTGCTTTTAGGTTGTTGTGATCCCCATTTCCAAGTCCTTAATTGACGTGGAATTGACATTATTTGAACTTAAGTGGGACAAGTATCTTAATAGTATATAATAATTCATCTCCTGTCCCTTAGCATGACTAGCACCAGTCATCTTTTCTTCCATCTCCAGCACTGCTTTCATTTCCACACAGATGGTTCCCGGCATATTCCCCTCCCTGAACATCAGTCTTATATTTCCTTCTCCTTGCTAGACAATGCCTCTTCCTTGTTCTCTACTCAAAATCAGTATGTCCCAAATGTAACTCATCCTTTTCCCCCAGTATTTCCCTCCTGCATTTCCCTGTGTCTGTTAGGGGTGCCACCAGCCTTAAGTCTTTTGGGGCCATAATTTCAGTCGTCTGACTCCTCCTTCCCCCTCTGTCCTCTCTATCCTCTTTCCACATCTTGACTTGGACCTCCATGACCTCTCTCCTATGTGGCCCTTTCTCTCCACTTACACAGCTGCCGCTGTAATTCACACCTTCTTCATCTTTTCCTTAGACCACTTTGTTGACCTGCTAGTTTTCCTGACAGGAGTCTTTCCTTTCTCTCTAATCCATTTTCTCCACAACCACTCAAATAATTTTTCAGTGGCATAGATCTAACTGTCACACTTCTCAGAATCCTTCAAGGGCTCCTCATTGCCTCTAAGCTAACACACAAACTCCTTAACACTTGACATTTAAGGCTCTCCATAGTCTACGTCATATCTATATATCACATCTACCCGTCATTATTCCCCTCGCATAAATTCCAGCCGAATTGGCTTGCTAGGAATTTGTGAAATGTAATACTTCCTGTCTGACCTCCATGCATTTGCTCAGGCCACCTCTTATTCTTGGAATGTATTCTTTGCTTTATCTTGGCATTTGAGAATACTTTGCCTTCCTTCTAACCTCTGTGAGCCTCTCCTGACGGGTACTTCCTTCTGTCAGTGTTCTCTTCTTCTCCCACTTTGCTTTTTTATGTACAGTCAAAACTTCTTGAGGGTAAGGACTCTTTCTTTCATTTTTGTTTTTACCCAGGAGTGTAGTAGTGTTTTGCGCAGAGCAGACAATAAATGTTGGTTGAATCAGAGTGAATATGAATAAAATCATATATTTAGTTGCAGGCAACTTACCTCTTTCCAACTCTTGAAAAACAGTTATCCCATGGGATACAATACAAGCAAAGTGTCCTCACACAGGGAGAAGAGAGTGGAGGGTGGTAACGGAGAAGGCATTGGTCTGACTGGAGGGGGGCATACATTTAAAACTTCAGATAGATCGATCGTGAATAATGAGTGTTACCTGCACACAATTGCCTTGAGTCCTTGGCATGAATATCACCGGGCAGTACATGGTTGGCCTTTTGAATACATAATCCTCATCATGGTGTTGGTTGTGTTCCTGACCAGGGCTGCTTAGGTGGGGTAGCTCATCTCCACTTGGTCTTGGGAATGGCAGCATCTGCTGCCACTTGAGCCCTTAAGCAGATGTGAGCTGCTGCTCAGTGGGGGGAGGACACTCTCTGTGACTTGTCAATGATTGTTAACGTGTTGAACATTTCTCCTTAAGGACCAAAGTAATGAGGACAAGCACGCATATGGATTGATAGTAAGTTTAATCTAATCTTTTAAAGTTCCCTTTACCTCTGCAGACCATTAAAACCCACCGTCCTCGCAGCAGAGGGCTGAGTTTCCGCTCATTTACAACTTGTTTTCTCTTTTCAACTTACCTACCCTTCTTGTTCTGTTCTGGCAACTTTCCTTGACCTCCTGAAGTTGGCCGTCTTTCACTAATCATTACACAATGAATTGTGGCTGCTTTTTGCTGATTTAGGATTTTAAATGGAAGTCTCATATTTGCTTTAAGTTCCTATAGAATCAAACCATCTTGCATGCATCAAGTAATCGTGGTGTAGAAATCCAGCTTTTATGGACAGCGGTGGGTATGAATGAAGGAGAGCTGTCTTTAGGGAACAGTTCTGAGGGTTGAAATATCTGTACTGTAGTTATGTTTAATTTGGACTCCCCTTGGCAGAAACAAGAAGGCAAATGATATTGTCATAGAGAACTGCTGTTGGTAACTTAAGGAAGGTACTTTTTTTTCTTTAGAAAGAAATCAATTCTAAGTAAGTTTTTAATATTTTAATAACCTCCCTATATATCTTGGTATTGCACTTATTGTGGGGTATGTACTGTGATTTTGTTGGAACAGATTGCAAACAACATGTATCCTGTCATGTGTGGGCTCAGCCAACTGGCTGCAGGATTGGCTGATGTTGCCAGAGTGGAGGGCATTGGGGATGTTCTGCTTGCCTCCTCAGTTCCACCAGTATCCTGGCCCACAGAACCTCCATTCTAATAGTCTTTAGGCTTTTCTTTCCTCCTCTTCCTCAACCATCAGCCTTCCTCCCTTCTAGACAGAAAGCAGAAAACATTGGTTATATGTCAGGCTACTTTTCATTAATTTAAAATTGCCCAGTAGATAATTCCAAGCACCTCATTAAACTACTTGCATACCATGATTAAAGCTTAATAGAGGAAATGCATTTTTTTTCCTTTGAAGGCATACAATACAACTGCAATCTGGAAATTCATGAATGCTGTTGATTAAACTTATCAGGATGAACACGGTCTCCTCTTTTTTTAGTGTGATTTACAACACAGAGATGGCCAGGGAGAGCAGAGGGAGTAAAGAGGTTACTTACCCCACTTTATTGGCATGATAGAATTTTTACTTCCTAATTCCCTGCTCCTAAGGGCTTATTGGGGATCATTGTGGTGTACACAGACTCATTGTTTTAATTTGTAAGCCTGCTGGGCAAGGACCATAGCCTGACCTGAAGACAGTCAAGAGAGAGACCATTCTGAGTAATCATCGAGGTTGTAAAAGGTCTGTTCCATCATGGGGGGTGTGCACTCACTGAGCTGGAGCACGTCCACATCATTGGATAAGAGCTTTGTGAATTCTTGTGGTCCCATATCACATCATTCAGTGAATCCCCTGCCTCATAAAGGAGTCAGGCATGTGCAGTGAAGTCACACTGCACTTGGGTTTGAGTCTTGGCTCTGCCCCTTACTGGCTGTGACCTTTGGCAGGTCATTTGACTGCTCTGAGGCACTCTTCTTCATCTTATGCATGAAGGAATTAGGCTAAATAAATGACCTTGAAATGCCCTCTTTTGGCCCCTCACAGCCTTCTGACAATGAATTCCTCTGAACACAGCCAGGCTTAGCTTTCAAGGACAGATTGTAGTGCTGGCCCCATTGTCACCCAAAACCTTTTCAGCCTGAAGAGAACCTGGTAGAGGACAGCTGGTACTCCAGGTGCCTCCTCTCGAGGAGGGGAAGGAACTTGCAGCTGATGTTTGCAGATGATGCTGTGGAAGTTTATAGAACATTTCTAAGATGCCTTAATTGTCTAGATGGAGGGGGAGGATATTTAGACATTTTCTGTCATGTGCTCAAACTCTAGTCTATCTTCTGAAGAGCTTTTACTTTTGGAAATATAAATGGTGGCTGTGAGAGGCAAGTTGAAAATATAAACTTTCTCCCCAAAGGTTTGGAGCTTTATTTCACAGTCATTGGTTTTCTTTGTAATACCAGAAATTTTAGGCATCTAAAAACATGATTCTGAGAAGGGGTGTGTAGAGGTCACAGCAGCTACCAAAGGGGTCCAGGACCCACAGAAGCCTGCAAACCCCTGCTCTGAAGGAAACAGTCACACATCTCTCTCCTCATTGCTTCCCCAGCATGTGTCTCTGTTTGATCTAGGAGAGTCTGGGAGCGCTTGGCAGCCTGTGGCCTAATTTCCATTGACTTGTTTTAGCCTTTGTCGGTAAAGCTGTCTGTGCCCATGCATTTGACTTCAAAATAAGAGTGGTTTTTTAAATTCTTAGTGATAGGATTTGAAGGGCTGTTTTCTCTTTACAATGATGGATAGAAGCTGTTATTCTACATTTTTTTTTCACATTTTGTGAATCACTTCCCAGTAAGCTCTAGCCTTGCCACCCCAAACTGCCCCCCCCCAAATAAAGACTGAAAAGCACCTTGGTAGAAGGCGGTGCATCCATAACTTAGCGCCCTTGTAGCTTCACATTTCCCAAAAGAGAGAGAGGGAAGTGTTTCGCCTTCCACTGTTGGGAAGCAGCGACTGGTGCATCTTCCATGATAGGAAGCCTCTTCATAGAGGCTGCATTGTCCAGTGCCATGCCTTTGGATCTCTTTGGCATGCTTCCTCCCCAAGTTTCCCTGAGTCTTGCCTAAGTTGTCGCTCGATTCCCAGTCCTTCCCTGGTTGCTGGGCACAGAATTGAATAGAACACTTTTAGAGTACGTTCCTCTTGGACTAGGGCAGCCTCAGATTGATTACAGGAACCATGGAAAATCCTGGAAAAGCAGCTCCTACGTTTCAGTGCAGCTGATGTGCAGTAGTCACCAATATGTGTGTGCGGGCCCTGGTGACAGGCCTGCCCTCAGACTCTTAACGCTTAAAACATTGTAAACTTAGTTTTCTTAGAAATAGACCAGTGCTGGCATCTTTTCAGATTAAGTGTGGGACCCTTGAAGGAAAAGATCAACATTGGAAATTTCCACTGGATGTAGGCATATCTGCATAGCAACACCTGCCACTGTTGATTACAGGAGAAGTGGATGAAGAGAAGACATTATTAGTTAATATTTGCCAAGGAATTGAATTCCTGTCAAGACCAGTAGCCCAGTGCGCTGCTTCTTTGTGCGACAGTGCCTGGAGCTCTGGACTTGGAAGTCAGGAGTTCCAATTTAACCTCAGAGACCTGCTTGCTCTGTGACCTTTGGCCAGCCACTTCACTGCTGTCTGCCTCAGTTTCCTCATCTGTAAAATGAGGCTAAGAATAGCACCTACCTCCCCAGGTGATTGGGAGGATGAAATGAGAGGACAGATGTGAAGTCTTTCTTTTTTCACCCATCATAATTTGTAGTGACGTCCTGGGTCCCAGGATCTTGAATGTTCCAGTGAGTTTTAGTGCTTGTTCAGTTATCTTAGAGCAGAACTCTAGAATTGCAGGGAATTGGTTTTAATGAGAACTGGGGTGTCCATCTTAATTAGCTCCATTGGGGCTGAGAGAGCCCTTCCCCAGAAAGTTTTATTTTTTTAAGAAATAACCATGCAAAATTTTTTTCAGATGGAACACCCAAGGTATACATTTTAACTTGGTATCAGGCATCCAGTCCTCATTGTTCTGAAACCCTTAAGCTCTTTGACATAAAGATGTCTATGCTTTATAATGTTCTTTTATATTACCAATTACAGGTTAAGCATTGTCCCTGTTTATCTTAGTATCTTCGTATCTAGGACTTTTCTTACTAACTTTTATAAATACCATTTTCTGTAAGTACTAATATTACTCTATGCTGTATCCTCACAGTAATTCCTTCTCCAAACACCTTCGAATATGTTTTTTAAATTGCTGTTTTTAAGAGACCCAAACAAGTTAAGGGATTGCTTGTAGTTTTCTTGGTTTGGTTCTACTTTCCCCTTTGCAGATAACAAGGTTATCTGTCAACTCTACTGTCTAACCATGATCTTCCTTTAAATTGTCAGCACTAGATTTTTTCCTTTTTCTTTTTTTTTTTGTGGGGGGGGGTTGTTAAAAATACTGTTTCTTAGACAGAATGCAGAGACATTGAGGAAAACTGATAATGGAAAATTCAAAAGATATCAATAAAATTTTTTAATGAAGAAAAATAGCATCAGAGAAGCTGTTAGGCTGCATTCTGGGATAGGGGGCCCATCTACTTGCTGACACGGGTGATTTAAAAATAAATCTTTGTAATTATCATTGGACAGGTAAGCCCCATAGAGTCAGTGAAATATTCTAATGTTTTCTAGAATTGTAGACAGCATGTATGTTTATTTCTTCTCCTTCCTGAAACTTAGAAAAATGTGTCTTTTTCTTCATTTCAGAGATTCACATCTTGTGCTTTTAGTGCAAAACCCTTACATGTGCATCCACAATGATGTTAGGTAGTAATGGGGTGGGACCAGGTGTGAAGACAGCTGGGGAGCCGTCCAGACACACTCGTTAGTGACAGGTGTACATTTTAGTTAGGTAAGGCCAAGAAGGCAAGAGAGGAAGTTGTTCTCAGAAATTTTGCAGCAAATTGCTGAGAAACATTGGAATGTGTTTAGAGGTGGTATCTCTTTAAACCTCTGCACCCTGTTCCAAAACCCCTTTCCATGTAATTTTAATCCTGTTTGTCTGAGGTATGTTGATTTGTAGTTTTCCCCCTCTTTACTCTGCTTTCTTTAATTATAACCATTGCTTGTACCTCTGTGTGGGAAGGGGGTTTACTTTCTTCTTTGCTCTCGTTGATTTGTATCTGTGTAGCTGACCATAGGATTTTGCTGTCATAAATGGGGGTATTTCTTAACATGGGGAAGGGACAGTATGGGAGAGAATATTAATTAAAAATGACTTTCTTTATTTTAGAGTACCATCAACCCTGTAGATGCAATATATCAGCCTAATCCCTTGGAACCAGTGATCAGCACAATGCCTACCCAGACTGTCTTACCTCCAGGTATGGTATTTGGGCCATTCATTAGAGAACCTAGTTTTGTATTTCTGTTACAAAGGAGACTGGCACAAGCTCACTGCTGCCTGTTGTTTTATATCAAAATCCTAGGTAGAATGAATTAGGGGGGGTGTTGTTTTTTTTTAAATTGCATTTGGTGTTCTGTTATATTTTATATAATTATAGTGTCTGAAGGAGGCTGGGTTGGCCAGAGAGGAGGGTGGGTGGTGGTTGGTGATGTCTGTTTTCAAAGTAAGGGACAGGTTTTCTCAGTGCACTTAGAGTTGCTGAGCTAACAGTTAACCAGAATTCTACCAGGAATCCTTGTGCTAGACAGAAGTAGTGCCCTTGTGGAATGGGGAAAAGGGCCCTTAATATCTTCAGAGGTCGTTCATAGACAGTCATGGCTGCCTTATACCTTTGAGCATTTAGTAGCATACGGAATAGTTGTTGATACTGAGCAGAAGGAGGGGCAAAACCTTGGACCAAATGGGGTTGATGAGTCATTTGCAGGTTTTGGTTGGCCTGTGGTTTGTGAAGCGGCAGTCCTTTGTACTCAGCTATTTGGGGGATGGGAAGGAAGGGGACTGGGAAATTTAAAGCTGGCCACACCTTTCCATGGCACAGCTGCCATGTTCTCATCGTTCTGGGTTAGGTATATGAAAAATTGTCTGAAATCCAAAAGAAGACTCCTTGTTGACATTTACAAATGCTTAAAAGGTTATTTTGTGAATGTTGACAGATTTCTTTTAAAGGAAAGAACAAGCAGCATAATGAATCCCAAGCTCGATAGATGTATCATGAGCTCTGGCAATCCTCCTACAAAAGTGTCTGAATGTTAAACTGAGCCGTGCGTGTGTGTGTGTGTGTGTGTGTGTGCGTGCGTGCGTGCGTGCATGTGTGTGCGTGTACGTGTGTACACACATGTCTGTACATACACACAGAGTTCCAAATATCCCCCAGGAAACCCCATAATATTTTTTTCATTGTCCTGTCTTTCTCCCTTGTTTCACTTGTCCAAATATCTCAGAGTCTGCCCCGTTGTGTAAATCAGAGCCACGTCCATCGTCCCTTCCTGTCGGACCTGGAGTCACTTCTTTGGGACATCCTCAGACACCAACACCCAACAGCACAGGTACAGATGGGTTTAACCTGTATCTTTCCATTGCATGCCTTTCTTCAAATTCATTTTTTCTCATTGCCAGGGAAAAGGAAGGAGAAATTTGTTGCTGGGGCTGACCATCTGAGTATTTTTCCATTGTGCCAGTTTCACCTGAGATAGTTGAATACTTGAAATTGATAATTATACTTGAACTCCAAAGCTTTAAGCAAATAATTATAACTTAATTGAAACATTGCAGCCTTTCAGGATATAACTTGGTGTTCTTGTGGCTCATCCTGGGGGATCCTTTAACACTGTGGCGATATTTTTTCTTCATAGTAAATCTAGTTGTTTTCTGGTTTGTTTTTTTTAAACTCCACTAAGGATTCCAGTTTTTAATGGCTTTTTTAAAAAATGTCAAATGACAGTTTGTGGTTACTTTCACTTGTGAGCCTTAACCTTGGGCTTTCTCCTTTTTTTGGTGGACTCATTGTCTTTCCCCTCTTGACAGGGTTTTTATTTTGTGGGATATCAGGTTGATTTTGGATTTTAAATGCAAGTTGTCCTGACTTCTGTGGAGCAAACATTGCTTGTTGGGCCCCAGCTCTCTGAGGGAAGCCTCAAGTTTTCTCCTTATTCACCCCATGAGTCTGTCTTTTGCTGGAGGCTCTGTAAGCACAGCCTGGATTGCCAGCCTCGACCATCCTCCCGCTCAGCTGGGTTTCCCTCTGTGTCATAGTACAGACAGTTGTCCTGAATTTCAGAAGGAAAAAGAAATCTGGGCATAAAAAGCTCAAGAATATCCTTGCAGATAATTTAAAGTGTGAAGTGTGAATGTTTTTTTGTTTTGTTTTGTTTTTGTGTAAGCAATCGGGGTTAAGTAACCTGCTCAAGGTTACACGGCCAGTTATTTCTGGATGTGGTGCTAAGTATCTGAGCCTGGATTTGATCCCCAGGTTATCCCGACACTGGAACCAGTGCTCTTACTTGCTGAGCCACCTGGCCGCCCCATAGTGTGAATGTTTTGTTGCCTCTTTGTTGTGGTTAATATTCATGTAGATTTTTTTATACAGGGCTGTTCCGTGTGGTTATTAAGTTGACATCTTTAAAAACAGTTCCTATGTTGCGAAAGAGGAACTAGTCAAGATCTTGCAAACAGAGAAGGCTTGGGTATTGGGTATAAGGGACAAGAAGAAAATAGATCACCTTATTTTCTTGATATGCATTCATTTTGGTATAAATTATTTCAGTTTATCATATGTGGTTTGGCTTAGTTTTTTAAAGAGAAAAGGACATTTGCAATAGTTAAAGAAATTCATTGATAGCAGGTAAGTGATGCATCAGTCCCAATTTCTAAGACTTTAATTCAGTAGACATTGATTATTTTCTGCTGTATACAAGGTCCCATGTTGGGTGCATTCAGAGTTAAGTGAGATCCATTCCTCTGCATAGATAACTGGGAGAGCTCTTCATTCATCAGACATTATTCCTGAAGCGCATACGATGTGCACGGCTCTCAACATGTTGTGTAGACAGATTCCCAGTTGAAAACTTCTTTGCGGGAATGGACAGGCATGGCTGGCTTGCTATCTGCATCATGGGGAGAAGGGATCTTCCAAGCCTTTAAGCTCACAGGTCCATTGGAGCTGAGCATGTGCCAGGCATTGGGCACACAAAGGCAGAAAGAGAATCCTTTCTTGCCCCTAGGGTTTTCTGGGCTTCTCTCCCTCCCTTTCCTCCTGCTCCTTGCTTCTACCTCACTTAGCACTTCCGGGCCACTGTATCCCCCCCCCCCCAAGGGCCCACTGCATGTCAGTTCATAGATTTCTCTCCATTTAAAATATCATTAGGAATTAGCAATATCATTAACAAACCAAAGGGAAAATTCAAGTCACTTAATTTGAGACTCATTCAGAGTTGCATGGCTTTTTTCAAGTACTTGGGCACTTAGTTTTGCTTATAATAAATAGTTCCATGATTTTAAGGTTCTCTCTATCCTCTCTTTTGGAAAGAAAGATTCCTTAAAGCTCTGTTTTACAAGGAACCTTTTAGTTCTGAACACCTGTGGTTCGCTTTTAAGATGGATTGTCAGCTGCTAACCTGTTTCATGGGACTTGTGATTTTAAAGTTTTCCAAATATCCTCATGACTATGGCCCCTAAGAAATGACCTTCCTAAAGCTCTGAGTGCTTGGTGAGAGGCAGCTTGTTCAGTGTTTGTTTCCCGGGGGGCCTCCATGGTGGAGCCACAGCCCCTGGGTTTGAGCAGTGTGTGAACTGTTCTGATCCCACCCTCAAAGGGCCCGGATGCTTCCCTAGTCATGCTGAGAATTCCCTAAGAAAGAAACACACCAAACATTGTTCAGGGCGTGACTGTGACCTTCACATCCTCTTTGAGAGGTGGTGGCTTCATCCTGACCAACTCCCTTGTGCCCAGTATGACCAGTAATAGCTCCCATTGTTTCCCTGTTATTCTAACTCATTCCTTCCATAGGTGTTAGCTTCGAATTGTGGGTAAAGATGGGCTGGGTTTTATGGTGGTTTCTTTGGTTTGGCATTGTTACACACCTGTGCTTCCTTGGGGTCAGTGGGGAACTCTGCCTTACACATAGTAGGTGCATGATAAATATTTGTGGACTTCAAATCTCTTGATGAGTATGCTGAGAAATGTTTAGTGTAATTAGTAAATATGTTATTCTCCACTTAATCCTCAATTTAACTTGGATAGTGTCACAGAATTCCCATTTTATATTTCCTTTGGAATAATTTGGCTCCTTTTTTAATCATTTAACTATATGTGAAATGAAAGCTGGAACTCCCTGGTACTCCAAAGACTGGGAATTTCTATGAACTGTTTGCTTGAATTAGAATTGAATTGAAAGATCTGCTTTCCCAAAACTGAAAGAGGAATTTTTCTTTTTTGAGCGTTTCAGTGACGCTATTGTGAAGTGTGCTATGAGCTACAGAAGGAAAGCTATGGCCTTTTCTTACTAATTTTGTGTGTCCAGGATCCATCTCACTCTTTTCTTCTTTTCCCAATCTCAAGGCAGACTGACTCTGAGGGCAGGGCTTGTGTATCCAACCAACTCAATCAAATTCTTCTGCTCTCTTCATGGCTTAACTTCCTCACCTATCTCCCCACCCCCACCCTCGATGCTTTTTTTAACTCAGCATTTTTCACTCCCTAGGAAGTGGGCATTCAGCACCTAGTAGCAGTCTGACATCTCCAAGCCATGTCAACTTGTCTCCAAACACAGTCCCAGAGTTTTCTTATTCTAGCAGTGAAGATGAATTCTATGATGCCGATGAATTCCATCAAAGCAGCTCATCCCCAAAGCGCTTCATAGAGTAAGTAGAAGTGGAAAGGAGATCGTCTTGAAGTGGTTCACTTACTTTTTAAATATTTGGTGCTTGAGGGGTTTTTTGGACAGCTCTACAATTTGTTGGAAAAGAGTGAATGACTTTAGTCTCAACTGATTTAATCCTATGCCAGTGTCATCCTAGTAACCAAAGTAATCCAAATTAGATAAAGAACAGCACCTTCAGGTGCCATAAAGTGCTTGTTCCAGGGGGTTTGAAGGAATTAGGGCTTGTTATCAAAGCTCCCAGCCACTTGCCTGGTGGTCTGGATCTCTGACACTGGCATATCCCCTTGGCAAGGACCTCTGATGCCCACTCACATTTCTTTCTCACAACTGTATGAAGCAAGGAGGGAATAGTTGGGGTCATATTTTCATTTTGCAGATGTAGAAATTAAGAGTCAGAGAGGTCCAGGTGATGCCCAGGAAGGTCATAAAGGGAGTCACCATCGTGAGTAACAGTCAGATGTGAGTCTTGCAGGCTTCATACCCAGCTTCTGTTCTTATGCCCCATGGTGTCATGAGGAGAAAGTGCATGCCTTTTGCTCAGCCCCAGAGAGCAGAGCTAGATGGAAGAGGGAGTTGTTAGGAGATGTTGGAAGCAACTTTGCATTTAGAAAAAAAACTTTGTGAACAAGTACGCTTTGCCCAAGAATGGCTTGGAGTACTTTGATAAGGAAGTAGATTGCCTCTCGGGGGAGCTTCAAGGGGAGGCCAAGCTGCTGAGTGTTGGTGGTGGGGAGATTTAGGGCTGGTGTAGGGTCTGAGCTGAATGGCCTCTGGGGCCCTAAAGTTATTGTTGTAGCTAGTGGGATTTGAAAATATTTCCTTTGTTAAATGATAATTAATAGTCATCAGTTTTTCAAATGAACTTGAAAATTGACATTGATCATATTAGAATTATGTAGAGTCCTGCTTACAGTGCTTGGCAGTTTCTGGGACACAGAGGAGCTGACCTTGTGCCTGCCCAGGGCCCTCTGGGTGATGTCCATTTCCAGTTCTTCGAAGGTTGTTTGTTGCGTTTCATGCAGCACCACTCTTTAGCAGTATTTCTTTTTTTTTTGCTTTTTGGAGGACATTTGGTGTTAAGTGACTTGCCCAAGGTCACACGACTAGTGTGTGTGTGTGTGTGTGTGTGTGTGTGTGTGTGTGTGTGTGTGTGTGTGTTAAATGTCTGAATCCGGATTTGAACTCAGGTCCTCCTGACTCCAGGGCTGGTGCTTTATTCACTGCGCCACCTAGCCACCCCTCTTTAGCAGTATTGATAGAATGTTGGTATTAAAAAGACGGGCCTCTGTTTCCAAGGGGAACTTGGGGTCATTTGTACTTCCTTAAAGATATTCCCATCCCATTGTTTTCCCTTTGTTCAACTCTGGGCCCAACTCATCCATTTGTGTTGTTTCTCCTAAGGATACTTGTTAATAGATAGGCTCTAAAGTTCACCCATCCAGGTAAGTACTTGTCATCATGTGCTCAAAGCACACCGTTCATCCATTTGATCTTTACTGTGTGGATGGTCAGATCATACTTCAAAAGAGAGGTTACAGATATCTTCTAGGAGATTCTGCTCTGTTCTGGGTCTTGATATACAACCAATACAGTACTGTCAGCAAAAGTAACATGTAGGGCACCAGCGGGTCCTCGTCAGCTGTCCTCTGCTCTAGATTTCAGGCAGCACAGCTACAACCTTTGGCAAGGAGACATTTCCCTGCTTTATGTCTTCCAAGGAATCTGGATGAAATGATTATGATATATGATTGGGAAATCCTTTCTGGGAAGAGGTGTTTATTTCTTGCCTTCTCGGTGGTTTGGTGAAAGGGTGGAGGGAAGGAGAAAATGTAGAACTGAAAATAAAATATTTTTTAAAAAGAGTCTTTTCAGGCATTGTTTTGCTTTACTGAAACAAATACTTCAGGGGAGGTGGGGTGGTAGTGGATAAATATTCAGCACAGAGGTAGTTTGTATTCTCTCCCCCAGGGCTTCTTCTCCTTTTCTGTGTTCTAGATCCCTTTGACAACAGTCTGCTGAAGCTCATGGGCCCCTTCTTAGATTAGTGCTTTAAAATGCATCAAATAAAATACCTAAGACTACAAAGGGAACCAATTCTGTTGAAATTGAGTCAATAAATTATTTAAAAAGTGAGTCTGCAGAGCCTCAGTTAAGAACCTCTGCTCTCCACCTCGGAGACAGTTTGAAAAGGTAGTAGAGAGGGAGTTTCCTCCATGTGTCAGCCAACTAGGTCCATATTTCACAGTATCCACTTGGTCCCCTTTACTTTCAGTATTAATAAGTTCTGAGAATATTTGAAAATCTTTGACATCTTCCTTCCCCTCTATGCACTTTATATCTTGATCTCAATCTGACTGATTTTTCTTTTCTGGATTCCCTTTTATTGGGAAATCAGCAATCCATCACCACTTAGAAACACTTCAGGAATGGGGAAGCTGTGAACAGTAGGTTTTTTTTTTTGTTTGCTTTTTAAATATACATACTTTGCATGATGCTGTGCTCTGATAGCCCTGTGAGTGGCTGTCCAGCCTCTTCTTGAGGACCTCCGAGAAGACAGCCCATTACACATGGAGACGTTACTGGTTTTGAAGTGGTCTCATTTTTCTGCGTCAAGCCTAATTTTGCTGCTTTGCAGCTTCCCCTGATTGCTCCTGGTTCTGCCTCCTTAAGCCATAGAGAACATTCTGATCCTTTCTTCAGACACATAAAGATAGCTGTCATCTCTCCCCAGAGTCTGCTCTTTTCTGGGATAAACATACCCCGTTGCTTCAGCCCGTCCTCAAGGCCCTTCATCAGCACCTTGGTTGCTTTCCTCCGTTGTACAGTATAGCTTAGTTTAGCAAGATCCTTAATCTGTTTCCCCAAACTGAGCAGAGTATTCCAGATGGGGGCATAGGACAATGAGACTGTCTCCTCCCCATCCCTGGAAGCTCCAGCCCTTCTCAGTGCAGCCCAAGATGGCATTAGCATGCATGGTTCCTGCATATCTTTGCTGGCTCTTGGACCTTGTGGTCCACTAAAACCCCCAGGTCTTTTTTCAGAACATCAGTGCATCCACCATCATATTTGTGTTAATTTTTTGTACCCAAGGGCAAGACTTGAGATTTGTCCTCATTGAGTTTCAGGTCAGGTTCAGGCCCAGGCTCTAGCTTGCCGAGTGGATTCTGACACTGCCATTGCTGTGTTGGCTTTCCCTCCCAGCTGGATGTCATCTGCAGATGTGATAAGCAGACTACCCGTGCCTTTAATCTAAGTGGTTAATAAGTAATGCTCACCAGCCTGGGCCCAGATCCATGAGGGTCTTCCATTGGAGACAGCCGTCCAGCCTCTTAGGGATTCATCTGATCCATGGCTTTGCTACAATCTGGGTAAACTGTATCCCCAGGGTTTCCTCTCGTCTGAAAAGGTGCAGCCCGGTGAGCTGGGATGTTCTCAGGGGAGCCTGGCTGGCCTTTTGGGGATCTTACTATTGTTCCCCAGGAGCTAAAATACAACTTGCTACAAATACAAACTTCATGTTTGCAGCCTCTTTTTTGTTTTCTTCAGCATCAGGACACTTGTCCTCCTTCGGTCCAGGGACCCTCTGCCTGGCAGTGTGTGCACGAGTCACATCTGCCAGTTCTTTGAGACCTTGAGGGTACACTTACCTGGACCCTCGAGGCTGCTTCTTTGGCCTTGGCTCTTGTTCTGGCCTATCTAGGATGTAAAAAGGTCCAGGAGGAGGAGAGCATTCAGACACGGAGGGCCTGTCCCTCTTGGGTCTCTTCTCCCAGTGAACTGTTGCTTTGCCTTGAGTCTGTCTTCTCTGCATTCTTCTTGAGTTCCTGATGTATCCACATTGATATCTTCAGACAAACTCTGTTTTTCCTCCTGATAGAAATTGTTTCCTAAACTAATCACAGTTCCAGAGGACTCTAGAAGAAACATGCTGCCCCCCCTCTAGAGACCCTGCTGTACTCTGACAGACAGAAATGGCAAGTGCAGTCATTGGTTTGGTTGGACCATATCCATACTTGTAACGAGTGTTGTTTTTCTTGCTTTCTCAATGGTAGGAGAGGTGGCAGGGAGATAATTCAGAACGGGAAATAAAGTCCTTTTTAAAAAAAATTCCATTTTATTTTATTTCCCTTTGTGTCTTCAGAATCTCCTTCTTGGGCCTCTCCCATCCCTCCTGGGCTCAACATCCCTGAGACTCTGCCTGTCTTTGCTGTGAACCCTCTGCAGTCGGCTTTTCCTGAGTCTGGGGTCCCTGTTGGAGGCTTCCCTGACTTACATGTCCTTTACTCAAAGGTTCACGTAAGTCAGATCAGAGGTCTTAACAAAAGGGGTCCCCAAGGAAAGCAGTTAGTCACTTCCCCTGGCCCACAGGCCTGGTTTGGTAACGTCTGTGGGAGCCCTCCCTGCCTATAGCAAGAGCAGGTGAAATCTCGACTTGTCTTAGCAATAACGGGATCCTTTAAGCAAAGGGAAAGTCTCTTGTGGATCTGAGTGATGGTAGCCTTGAGAAGGGAGCCCCCCCTCCTAGAGTCTGGAGACAGAAGAGAGATGTGGGCGGAGGCCCTGTGATCTTCCTTGGCGTTCTTGGCCTCCTGCTCTTCGATGTGAAGTCGTCAAGCCTCAGTAGTTGTGTTAGCACAGCACGGAATGTGGAGAGCAGACCAGGCCAGGTCCTCATCTGCCCCCTTTCCCTGCTCCTTTTCAGTGTCATTCTGGTCTCGCCTCTGAACTCATGGAATGTTTTAAAACGACATTGTCACTGATCATCTTGGTGTTGTAATTTCCTGGTTTTCCCATTCAAGCCATTTCTACAGTAACCTTTTTTAAAAAAAGAAAAATTGACCTTGATAAGACCAACCAATTCATTTTTTAAGCCCTGATGTTTGCAGTATTCTGCACCTGTGGACCCCTGCCCACACGTCTGTGGAGCACTGGGAGGGTGTCACTTCCTGAAGTTGTAGGGCTCTGCTTCTTCTTGAGCTTGACAGCATTTTTATTGATTGTGAACCCCTTGTAGCTCATACCTGAAGGTGCTGATGCAGCCTTTGCTTGGAGCTCCCTGGGGAGAATGACCAGTGCACTTAGCTTTGGTCTGTGTTTGCACAGCCCTCCTTCTCTCTCCCCGACCCTGCCCCCATCTCTGCCTGACATTGGGCTTCTCTGCTCCTGCTCCATCCCATTTGGGTGTTGTCATCTTCTTTCCCTCAATTGTAAGGCCCCATTGCTGAATCCCTGGCACATGGTAGGTACTTTATTAATGTTTATTGACTCATTGTGACTGGGCTACGTGGTGCCGTTGCAGTCTGTCAGGCTGCCTGGTATGTGAAGGTTCTTGGACCTTTAACTTTGGAGCTTTTTTCCTTGAGTTCTGGATTCCTCTGCACACACTGGCTCATCTCAAAGACCTTCTTCTGGATCTGTATCAACTCTAAAGAAGGGGGCTGGGCCAGGCCCGCTCAGGGTGAGGTTTTTTGGTGCCTATCTTCTGATGGCTAGGACCCAGGCTTTGCCAGGAGAGGGAAAGCTTCTAGCTCCCCTGGGGAGCACCAGACATCGATCATCTCATCTTTTCACAACATCCCTCTGCAACAGGTGCCATTGTTATCTCCATATTTCAGATGAGGAAACTGAGGTAGGCAGAGGTCAAGTACCTTGCCCAGGGTCATACAGCAAGTATCTGAGGCAGGATCCAATTCAGGTGTTCCTGACCCCCAGCCCAGTGCCCTTGTAGAAATAAATTTTTTTAGAGCAGTTGATATTAAGATAAGTAACTTTTATATGCTGTATTTAAGAGCCCCAAGTCACTTGGAGGTTGGTTTTCTTGAAGCTTCCTGTGGTAGGTGATTTACCCCCCTATTGTGTAGAGATGTTTACAAATATCGATCACTGACTTTTGCTGCTGTGAGATATTTGGATAAAGGTTTGGGAGTGGTTGATTATCACCAAAGAAATAATGGGAAGTTAAAATTTATGTTTGTATCATAGCTTAAAATAAAGTGAAATCACCACCAGACCAGAGCTGGACCTGATGATAGCGCCAGTTGCTTTGTATGAGAAATGTGATTTCAGATTTGAGATTTCAGATTCACGAAGAGCTGCATGGACATTGTGTAATGATTATTTCATTTCCCATGTTTTCCTTTGCCCTGCTGCTTTATTATCTGTGTGAACCTGACAGTGGCAGAGCAGCGGATGCCAAGTCAGGGTCTTCTGGCTCTCTGCCAGCTGTGGGTTCCGTTGGCGCTGCCCTCCCCTGAGCCCTCACTTAGGAGTGCCCATGCTGAGCTTTGCCTCGGCAGAGGCTGGGCCTGAGGGGGTGCCAGCCTGCTGAGCTGGGGCTGGCCACGGGGGAGCCTGGGTAGACTTAGGACAGGCCGGTGGGCGGCAGGGTGTAGGGTTAGGTCTTACCTCAAAACTTACTGAAATGGCTCCTTATCTTGTAGTTCCTCAGGATCGGCCTCAGTCTTGACCCACAGCAGTTCAGGGAACAGTTTAAAGCGCCCCGACACCACAGACTCCCTTATTTCCTCCATCTCTAATGGGATGAGTGATGCTGGTAAGTGAGCCCTTAAGGGACGGCCGTTTGGGCTTTGGCTGGACATGGGGCTACCTGGCCCCGAAGCGGGCTGAGCCACTGAGTGGCCTTTGCTTTTCAGACCTGTTTGACTCCCATGATGACCGGGATGATGATGGGGAGGCTGGCTCCGTGGAGGAGCACAAGAGCGTCATCATGCACCTCTTGTCCCAGGTTAGGCTAGGAATGGATCTGACCAAGGTGAGTCCCCGGTGCCCCGCGCCAGCCTGACCTGTCTTTGGATTTCTTTAGTGGCTGCCACACAGAGGGGCTGTTGTAGAATGGATTCAGTTTTCAGTAGACATTTATTAGTACTGACTGTATGCCCTGCATGGGGTGGGGCTGGGAGAGGGTGGGAATAAATGAATAGTGTAAGAGATTGATTGATTGATTGATTGATAGAAGAGGGAAAGGACGGGAGAGAAAGGAATCATCAAATCTACATAAAGGTGCTGGGCCTCTAAATTTTATTGGCAGAAGAATGTGTGTGTCAGGAATTGGGCAGGGGAAGGGATAGGAAAGGACAGGAGGAAACAGCTTTGATTTGGTGTTGGATTGAAAGTGAACTGCAGCCATTAAAGCTTGTCAGCCATTTTAATATGTAATTGCCTGGAGAAAGAAGACTGTGTGAGGAATGAGTTTTGAGGGGGGTGGGGGGAATATTTGTTGCCTGGGCAGGATGGACTTGGGCGGCCAGGCCTCCAGTCCCAGGGGCCAGTTGAGCTGAGCACGAACCCTGATCTCAGACTCACCAGGCATGGCAGCAGGGCTTAGTCATCCATGTCACCACATACCGGTCAGTCATAACAAGAAATCAGTTAGTGGTAGTTACTAAGTGCTTAGAGAGAGGAAGAAAGATGAGGTCGGACCCTCAGGGAGCTTACATTCTAGTGGGTGAGTCAGCATACAAACAGCTGTACATTTCTAAGAGAGATGCAATGTCAGTAGAAGTTCTCTTGGAGAGGAAGGCACTGGGTGTACTGAGAAAGTCCTCTCCTTGAAGTGGGGATGTGATCTGAGTTTTGTGACCAGAAAGTGAGGAGCGAGAGCCTTCAAGGCATGGGGGGACAGCCAGTGAACCCTCGAGCCCAGGTCCCCCAGGCAGTCGTCCTTCCTCCATCCCTCCTGGATAACCTCCTGTCCCCTGCCCCAAATCACTGCTCAGTGTGGAGTCAAATAAAGCTGCTACAGACCTGAGAAGTCTCCCAACCAGCAGGCTTAGCATGAAAGCCCTTCCACTGACCTCCTTTCCACCTCCTGACCACCACCAATCCTGGGGCTGTTGTGTGCTCCCTGCTGGTCATCAGCTGAGTCTGCTGGCTCATGCAGCCGGCCTCCCTCGGGCCCAGCATGGCAGTCTATGTAAATCCTGGCCCTTGTGCAGTTTGCGTAATAAAGGATTTTCTGTTTGACGCTGTGTGTGTGTGATTCTGGAAGCTCAGATGTGTGTCTCCCTCAGGTGGTTCTCCCAACATTTATTCTCGAAAGAAGATCACTTTTGGAAATGTACGCTGACTTTTTTGCACATCCAGATTTGTTTGTGAGGTATGTTCAATGCTTCCTAAAGTCTTCCATGTCTTTGGCGGGGCACCTGGCCAGGTGCTTTTACAAATATTCTCCCATTTGATCTTCACAAACACCGGCTGGGTGGCTCAGTGGATCCAGCCCCTGGCCTAGAGTCAGGAAGATCTAGGGTTCAAATGCAGCCTCAGACACTGTGTGACCCTGAGCAACTCACCTCACCCTGCTTGTCAGTCTCCTGACCTGTCAAATGGGCTGGAGAAGGAAATAGCTAACTGCTCCAGTATCTTTGCCCAGAAAATCCCAGAGGGGGCCATGGATGGCTGGACAGCAGTACAGTTGGGGAAACCAAGGAAAACCGAGGCAAAGTGAATTGCCCAGGGTCACACAGGTCTTGCCTCTCAGAAGCAAGGATTTGATCTGGGGTCTTCCTGTGCAGTGTGGCACCCCCTAGCGGCTTCAGAACAGACTGTAAAATGTGTTCTGCCTCTTCCTCTTCTCACCTTTCCTTGTTACATTTGGAAAATGACTGGATAGTTGACTTCAGTTTAGGGCGAGGATGTTTGCTTTAGCTTCATAGTTATGCCTGTGTCTTGAGTGTTTCCTCTTCCCAGCCTGAGGCAGCCTTGGGCCAGGCAGGGAGTGAGGCCTTGGAAGGTGCAGTGACTTGGCTGGTGTTCTCTAAGGACAGAGTGCTAGCGCTGGACTCAAGTCTGCCTCTCCTAGGGACATGTCCCAGCCCTGCCCTTCTTCAGCCCCGGAACATAAGACCTCATGCCTGCCCCCTGTGTGCATCCCCGGTCCCCAGCCCATCTTGTTCTCCCCAGGTGTCAGCCCCCATCACCCTAGGCCCTGCCTCACCTCCTCAGTCTCTGTCAGCCTCTTCTCCTGCTCCCTTCTCTGCTCTGTTCCATTTTCCATGTCCTGCCAAACAAGGGTTAGGGATGACAACAGACCTTTCCCAGATCATGGGATGCTTTTATCCTTGAACCCTTTCTCTCATGGGCCCCAGGCATTTGAACACTCAGCCAGTTAAATGGCATGGCCCTCATAATCATATCAGGGCCTCCAGCCAGTGACTCCCAGACCTTTGACTACTCCAGGTGGCCTCAATGTTGGCTCCTGAGGCCTGTGTGTAAACTGTATCTTCTGTGGGCCATGGGTGCTGCCCTTCACAGGGACCACTGAGAGACAGAACAGAAGTTCTGGATTCCCAAAGCCTGACTCCAAGATCTGGGGGTGGGTCTGTCCATCTGTGGCACCAGGACTGGCATGCTTAGGCTGCGGTGCTTCTGGGCTCTGCCAGTCTGAGACCCTGCACACATGGGGCTGCTGATGTCTGGTTTTCTCCTTTCAGCATCAGTGATCAGAAGGACCCCAAGGAGCGAATGGTGCAGGTCGTGAGATGGTACCTTTCTGCCTTCCATGCAGGAAGGAAAGGTTCTGTGGCTAAAAAGCCTTACAATCCCATTCTGGGCGAGATCTTTCAGTGCCACTGGACGCTGCCCACGGAAAACGAAGAGAACGCGGTGAGTTCCACAGACCCAGCCAGGGGCTCCCCTTGTGTTACAGGGGCATAGCCCTGCCTCCTTGCCTCCCTGGCCACTTCCCTTGGCACCACCTCACGTGGTGTCTGATTCTTCTTTGACCACCACGGTGAGAAAGGAAGGAGGTAGTGGAGCTGTGGTCTCTCCAGGGCTCTGGGCCTTGCCAGGGAAACCAGTGATCCAGCCGAAGCATATGTGGGGTTCAGGATGAGTTTACAGGGTCCCCCAGAGCAGCCCAGACTTGTGAAGTGACTCTGGCTGCTAGTCCTGTGTCCTGGACTAGGGACCCGGGCAGGGCCCTGCTTGGCTCCTCTCCAGGGCCAGACATGGATGGCAGGGTCAGCAGTGACATCCTTGGTGTCCCTTGTGCTTGCGTTGACAGGAGCCGATGTCTGAAGGCCCTGTGCCCTGGGGCTCCAAAAACTGTGTGGCATTTGTGGCAGAGCAGGTCTCCCATCACCCACCCAGTAAGTGGCAGCTTTCTCTGTAACCTTCCTGTACCCCCAGGACAGTGAACCCAGAAATGTTAACGCCTGTGACTTCAAACCGCCCAGACATCAGCAGACATGGCAGGAGGCGTCTCTGCTGCTCCCTTGCATTTCCCCACGCTCTTGGGGTTCCTCAAGCTGCAGACTTACCACTGTGATGTCGGGGGAGGGACAAAGAGGGGTATTGTGGGACTCTGAGAGGGTGTTCCCTTCTGCCCTCTTCCTTAAGTCTGGCATGGTTTGTCCTCGTTCTCTGCCCTGATGCTAGCCTCCTGCCATAAGCTGTGCACACCAGGGTTTTCTGCAGACTGGCTGACCAGCCTTGGCAGGGCCGGGCCCTTCCTTGTAGGCACAGCTGTCTCCTCCTGGCTTGCCTCCCACACAGCCCAGGGCACTCGCTCTGCTTGCTTTGACCAAGAATCTTACCTGATATAAATTATTTTTGGAAAGGCTCCATTTTGGTGGTCAGACCCTGGGCTCCCGGGAGCAGAGGAAAGCCATGTTTCCATTCCCCATGATTTAATAGGTGTCCTGAGTGTCATGCTGGACATGGCACGGGCATCCATCCATCTGTCTGTCCGTGGCCAGGAGAGGAGGCAGCCTCCGGGGCCTGGGGGACAAGGCTGTGTAGAGTCCATGTGGTCATTGGGCCTGAGGCGATGCCAAAACTGTGACTTAATTCTTGGGATAAATTGGCTGCCCACCAGTTACCAGATCCACTGACACGTGCAGCCCGCCAGGCTTGTCCCCGGGCTCATGTGGAAGGCCCTTTGCCAGGACTGCACGGCCATCCTGGGCACAGCGCCTGCCTGTGTGGCGAGGTGGATGGACAGTGAGACTAACTGGGTGCATCTCTGTCCACAGTTTCAGCTTTTTATGCCGAGTGCTTCAGCAAGCGGATCCAGTTCAATGCACACATCTGGACCAAGTCCAAGTTCTTGGGGATGTCCATTGGCGTGCACAACATAGGACAAGGTGAGGGGTGGGCCGCCTCGCCCAGCTGAAGGGTGGGGGAACTGTAAGCACAAAGAAGGTTTCTGTGGTGGCACCATGGTCTGTGAGCTGCGGGGGCCTTGGCACGGTCTCGACCTGCAGCTGGTGTCTGTCTGTGCAGGGCCGGTGCCTGCTCACTCCACCTCTGCTCTCTCCACAGGCTGTGTCTCTTGTCTTGACTATGACGAGCATTACATTCTCACCTTCCCCAATGGCTATGGAAGGCAAGTAGACCGGGTTCCTTCTCCCTCCCCATGGCCTCGGCCTCTTCTCACCCTGGGCCTGGCCCTGCCTGTCACCTCCTGCACACAGCCACTTCCTGAAGCCTTCTTTTGGGTTTCACAGGTCTATTCTCACAGTGCCCTGGGTAGAGCTGGGAGGAGAATGCAGCATTAACTGCTCCAAGACCGGGTACAGCGCCAACATCATCTTCCACACAAAGCCCTTTTATGGGGGCAAGAAGCATCGAATCACAGCTGAGATTTTGTAGGTATCTCACCTGGTTCTCTGCAGTGTGCTCTGGGCCCAGAGGATGCCAGGGGCCTACCTGCAGGCTGTTGGGGGAGATGGGAGCCAGAGTGCCCTCTTCGTCCTTCCTGCCCCATACCAGGGCTGGCTTTCCCCAGCTTAGCCCTTCTGTAGTCAGGAGAAGGGCCCAGGCCCACCATGGTCATTCCCATTGCACAGATAATGAGACTGAGGCCGAGAGAAATCCAGTGACCTTTTTTCAAGCAGCTTCAGCAAGGGGATGTCTGAGCCTTCTGAGCTAGGGCCTCTAGCCGATGCTGCCTGCCCCCGCCTCTCCCCTGCCCCCGATTCTTCTTCCCTTGTTCCTTCTTGTGTCTCTTGGCCTGGAGTGGACTCTGCACTGCCTTCTGTCACTCGCTAATCGCCCCCATTGTCTCTGTTGTGCCTGGACCTTCGCTTGTGACTAACCTCTTGTCTTCTTTCTTTTAGCCCTCCGAATGACAAGAAATCCTTTTGTTCAATCGAAGGGGAGTGGAACGGCGTCATGTATGCGAAATACGCAACGGGGGTAAAGTGTCCAATGAGTCCTCTCTCCCCAAGTGATTCCCCCTGGGGCAGCGGGGTCCAGCTAGCCCCGGGCCCAGGAGCTGGGCTCCTTCTGGCAGGCATTTCCCTTCCCTTTTGGGGAGGGAGAGGGATGGATGTGGGCTGGCAGGAACAGGCCCAGGAGCCTCTCTGTCCTCTAGGAGAATACGGTCTTCATCGATACCAAGAACGTGCCTATAATCAAGAAAAAAGTGCGGAAGCTGGAGGATCAGAATGAGTATGAGTCTCGCTGGTAAGGGGCCTCCTGTGAGGCGGGGCCAAGGGACGGGGGGGGCGGGGCAGAGCACCCCATGATGGTTCTGCCGTCCTGCACGGTGAGGCTCAGCCTCGGGACTCTTAGTGGGCGGTCCGGACCTGCCCCGGGAGGGCCTGGTGGGCGCCTCAGCCCAGCCTGCTGCCCTGCAGGAAAGCTCTCCCAAGGGCCGGAGGGATGACCCGGGCCCCCCTGGCTGCTACTCCTCTGCCTTGCACGAGGAAGGCGGTTTTAGGTGGGAGGGGCCAGAGCTCAGGCACCACACTCACAGCCTCCTCTGACTGGTCCCTCAGACGTGTGAGGACAGGACGCCCTGTCACATGTCCCTGATCAAAGTCAGGAAAACTCCTTGATGATGAAGGCTGTCCCCAGGTGGGATAGCTGCCCCCTACCAGAAAGAAGCCTTTGAGCTGAGCCTAGATGGCTGCTCAAGGTTAGCTTCTAGACTGGAGGAGAGGAGCGTGTGACCTCAAGGCCGCACAATCTTTGTGGTCTTTGGAGGCCCCTTCCCACTGCTTCTGCAGTGCAAGAGCAGCTTCCTCAGCCGGGCCTCCACGGTTCACAATGGCTGCAGTCCAGCCCCAGCTCGTTTCCTGCTCACAGAATCTGAGCCAGAAAAGGAGGCACTGATCCACCAACCTGGGGATCCAAGGGGTCTATTCCAGGGGCTGGGTACATTAGTGCCTGGTAAATATGGGGGACAGCCTGGAGGCTGGGGCACCTGGTAGGATCTCATGGTCACTAGGCACAGGAGGGACCAGCCTGTCCCAGGCAGAACAAAGGGTCCTGTCTGCAAATCCGGTGTCCCTCCACTCGCCTCCTGCTGCTTCTCATCCCAGGGGCCAGAATGGGGTGGGGAGGGGGGGCATTGAAACCCAGGCACAGACCAGGAGACCAGAACCCGACCTGCCTGGGGGAGGGTTGGACAAAAACTCTTTGGGCCACTTGGGCCTGAGGGACCAGGCAGGGCCACTCATCCTCTGGAGACTCCCTTTTCGTCCTGGTCCGTGGGCTCCAGACCCAGTTCTGTTGCCCGGGCCTTTAGGAGGGTTCAGAGGTTGGAAAGGGGTCGTGACTTTCCCCGAAGAGCTTCATGGAAGGGTCTTAACTCTTTTCTTTAGCCTCTGGAAGGATGTCACATACAACTTAAAAATCAGAGACATTGATGCAGCCACTGAAGCAAAGCACAGACTGGAAGAGAGACAGAGAGCAGAAGCTCGAGAAAGGAAGGAGAGAGACCTCCAGTGGGAGACCAGGGTGTGTCCAGCCTTCCTCATGGCTTTGGGGGGTGGGGGCAGGGCCCAAGACCAGCTTCTTAAGGCCTTCCTTTCCTTGTAGTTATTCCATGAAGATGGAGAGTGTTGGGTCTATGACGAGCCATTACTGAAACGACTCGGAGCCAGCAAACACTGACCGGCAGAGGAGGGCAGAGGAACGCAGGGCCTCGGTGCCGCCGGCCCAGCCATGGCCACCTTCTCTCGGGGCTGGGGGGAGCCCCCTTCTCTTCGCAGTGGTTCCTATCTCAGGGATACTGGACTTACTGATGCAGGTGAACAATTAAAGCAGGACATGTCTCCTTTTTCTCTTGGTGGCAGTCACTAGAGCTTGGTTTCACTTTTAAAAATCCATTCAAGCTTTGAAAACATTTGTAAGCACTGGGCTCAAGCTGTGTGTGTCGGTCACACACTGGTTAGTGCCACTGCCAAGGGATGGACAAGTCTCACATACTCTTGGGTCCTATCTCTATATAAATACATATATATATACATATATATATATAAATATACATAATGGAAGTCTTCACTTACTATTCTTTACATCTGTAAATAGAGATTCCTTTGGATGGACAGTTTATTAGAAAATTATTTAGCAAACTAAGAAATCAAATGTTTTAGCATTTCATTATCTCAAAATAATTTCTGTATTTTTATTTTTAAATTGAACTATTGAATTATATAGCTAACCCTTGGCTATACTTTAATTCCACTATGGGCAGCATCTTAAGGCTTCATAAAATAATTTTCCAAACCGTTTTGTGTTTCTATTTTCTTTGAACTCTTAACCTTTGGGCAGTCAGTCAGCCCACTTGGCCAGAGCTAGACTTGACCGTCATACAAGAACATCCAACACATTTTACAGATGAAAAAAACAAAACCCAGAGTTACGTGGCTTTCCCTTGTCCATGTAGAGTGGGAAAAAAACACAGGCTGGGAATTCTGCTAATGGTGTGATCTCTACCCAGGCAGCTACAGCCTGGCTGGCAGCCTTTGTCTTCCCTGGGGTTCCTCCCCAGAGGCCCACAGCAAAGCCACGAGGTCTCAATTATGTTTTTAAAATGGACACCAATTAAAGGTAAATACAGAAACACAAAGGGCTGTCTTTATTTAAAAATGTTTTTAAAACATCATCGTTCTGTTGGCCCTGGCACTGAAGGCTACATGTGCCTGACGGAAAGCACTGGATGGTCCTTCATGCCCTCCAGAGAAACCCTCACAAGTGAACGGGGATGGTGGGGGGAAGGTTCTGGTGGGGCGGGGTGGGGGTGGGCTTCAGGATCACTACGTACGATGTGACTTTGGGTCTGTCTGTGAGTCTTAATTCAGAGGACAATCAAAGACCATGATGCAGCAGAAAATTCCCCTTCAGTGGAAGACTTAAGTACAAATTTCAGACACACTGCTTCAGGCCAAAGAGACTGCAGTTTATTTGACTATTTTATGGTAGGGGAGAAGGTTGAGAGTTGATGTGAAAGCCCTGATGTCGGTGATGGGGATGGTGGAGTCCGCCAGCAGGGGAGAGGGTGGCAGGTAGGTCAGCTGGGCCACTTCATCATAGGAAGAGTTGGAGGAGTCACAGGGGGCAGAGCCTTCTTCTTCTGTCTCATATTTTCCATAGCCAACAACCTGAAAGGGAATGTGGGTCAGCAGTGAGGGGCAAGCCTGACACCACATGACTGCTGCTTGGGCTGCAGAAGCAGGAAAGGAAGGCTTGGGCAGGACCTTGGGGCCAAGTGGCCAACCAGAGGAAACCAAGGGAAAACCCTAATCCAGAGGGGAGGGAGGGCTGAGGGAGGAGCGGGAGGGCTGGAGCTTGGCTGGCCAGGCTGTACTCACGTGCACACTGACTATTCTGCTGCCATTTCCTCTATGAGACTTGAACCAGTTCACCAGGTCTACTTTGGAGAAAGACTTGAGAGCTTGAATCTTCCAGAGAGGGAGAAAAAAAAGAACTTTATTAAATAAAGGTTAAAAGCACCATTTTCCCAGAAAAATCTTGTTAACCGAGATAAACCAGAGGCCATGATATGAATAGGCCTAGCTCAAGGCAGGGTCAGACCCATGCTGGGGAAGTCTCCTGGCACAAGGCTGCAATTGGCTGCTGCATGAATGGTCCACCGAGGCCTGGGCCAAAGGGAAGGTACTGGAGAGACGCAAAAGAGGGGAGGCAACAGCTGGGGTGGGGGACACGTGATAGGGAAGGTGAGACGACAACTCAGGAGAGCCCCTGTTGGATTGATCTGCAAGAAAGCAGACAGCTGAAGCCATGGGGCTGAGATCAGCTAACAAGTGCAGAGGAAGAAGAGAAGGCCCAATGCTCCTACAGCCTCTGCAGGTCACAAAGTTATCTACAGAAACAAGTGGATCATGGGGGGAGGGGGGGGCCCAAGGCTGTAACTGGCTCAGCCACATGATCCAAAGCCACCTCAGGATCACCCATTTCCTCAACAATCCCTCTGAAACTGCCGACCCTTCGGCTCCCCTCTCCCACAGATCAGCCCCATGAGCACTAAAGTCCAGCTCTTACTACACCTGTGTGCCCCCAGGTGAAGCTGCTCCTCCCTGGGCCCCCAGCTGTTTCTGCATCTGTAAAATGAAGGGTCCCTTCTGGCTCTACAGGCAAAAGCCTTGGCGCAGCTCCGGACTCAGTGGCCACTTCCAGACCTTCAGCACTATCTGTCCCTCCCTCAGGCCTCTCAAGTTCATGGGCTACTCCCAAGTCCTGGCATCACTGACCTCCAGGCCTTTCCCACCACCTTCCTCTGACATCCTCTTCACCTCGGTCATGCCCTGGCACAGCCCACACACTGCACCTGAAAACTTCTGGACGCTCTCCTCCAACCGGCATCGAGGTCTTATAATAAATAATAAGACCAACTAGCTGTAAGAATCCCCACCCCCATCTATTCTCACTACTTTGGGAACAGTAGTCACAACCAAAGCTGCTTTTAGCCTCGGCCTTTTTTTAATGCAATTTCACGGGCCTCCAACTTAATCCAGAGAAGAATGAACCACCAGAGAAATGCCCTCCACTTCCTCCATGATCCCATCATAAGTACAACCACCTCCCACCCCCACATTCCAGGCTGGCCCTGTCTGTCTGCTGGCCCTTCCCATCCTGTCCTGTCCCAATCATTTCTTCAGGGTTTTTCTGTGTTTCTGATGGTTATCCCAAACTTAACTAAGCCTGGACGGTCTGGATGGTCTGGAACTATCACACACAATTCATTTTTCTTTCAAATTCTCTCTCTGCTCACCTTCGCCTGTCCTCCCAAGTGTACTGGCTCACAGGGTCACCATTCTCACACCGAAGTTGCATCCCCCCCCCCCTCCACTAACTAGTGGCCAAGGACAGAAGGAATGTCTCTGGCATCATCCATCCCCATCCCCTTGTTTCCCCACACGGAGCTCAGGCCCTGTCCCTTTGCACCAGCCTCCCAATTGGGCTCCCAGTGCTCAGTCCCTCCCACACCTGTCAAATGATGGACATCTGGCAGCCCCTCACTCCTCTGCTTAACGTCTAACACCTTTCCTAGCCTGTCCAGTCTTTCACATGCACCCTATGTTCTTACCAGCCCAGCCTTCCTGATGCTCCTGGGCCTGTTCCATCTGCCTCTTAGAGGCCCAGCTCAGGCTGTCCCCTCCCAGGGGCCCTTGGGAATAACTGCCCCCCCCCCCCAAGTCCAGTTGCTTCAGGAAGTCATGGCTGATCTCCAGCCTTCCCCATGCACTCGACAGGTAACGCTGTGTGATCTAGATGGAATTCCATGATAATACAATCATCCTATCTAACTTCGGCACTGCCAGGGCCTGCAACTAACTGAATCTGCCAGCTCGGATACAGCAGGGTTAGAGGCAGGACCCCCCTGCCCTCCATTACAGATAATGTCGAGGCCCAGAGTCACCTGGTGTGGAGTGACAAGAGATGGGTCAGAACCAGTCTCCTGACCCACGGTCCAGGAAGGACGTTCAAGCTCTCCTCGTCCCTCCCGGTCAGGCTGGCCCCAGGCAGTGGCGCTTACCTCATGGGCCAGGCGGTCAAAGAGGTACTGCTGTGTCGCCACCTCGTTCCAGTTGCGGTCCACCTCCTCCCCGAGGTGCGTGTCCTCACACTCCTTCAGCTTGATCAGAGCTACGACCTGTCACAAGGGGGCACACCTGAGCCAGGAGCTGGCCAAGCCCAGCCTGACCATCTAAACGCAGCTCCCTGAGAAGCCCAGAGACAGCTGGGAAGTCTCTGGATACAGCAGCGAGGCTTTCCCCAGGGCCATGGCATCCTCCACCACGTGGGGACACAAGAGGACCCAAGATGTGGGGCCTGCCTTCCTCAAGGACCACATCAGCTAAGCTAAGTGGCTCGACTGAAATCATGCAAGTAGGAGTGACCCAGGACATGAGCTGCTCTCACCCTGACTCCAGCCCCCTCAAAGGCCCAGGGAGGTAAAGGAAACTTGCCCAGGGGAGGAGAGGCAGAAGTGCTGGATGGGTCTCAGTCTGTGAGGGCTGGAGAGGAGAGGGGGGTGACCCCAGAACCCAATTACCTGAGTATGAAAAGCATCTTCTGTTAAGTTCTCCATCCTTTCTTCAAAAGAAGAAAGAAATTCCTCTATTTTCTTATCAACAATTTCAGAGCTGAAACAAAATATTTCAAAAACAAAGCCAACCTTAGGATTGTAGATGTGGGAGTAGAAGGGACCTTTGTGGTCCTAGGACCCTAGGGTCAGGGTTCGAACACTGCCTTTGCTATTTCCTCCCAATGTGACCTTGGCCAGCACCTGTGCAATGAAGCGGCTGGACCTGGTGGCCCTGGCATCGCTTTCCAATGATTCTGTGATCCAGGCCAAGTCCCTCATCTTTCACCTGAGAAAGCCAAGGTCCCAAGAGGGTGAGGTCCAAAAGACCTGTGGCTTCAAACTGGCAGTGACTCTCACCCATTTGCCTTTCTCCTTCTCCCCCAAGATACATCTCCCACAGATCTCAGGAAATGCCCAAAGCCCATGAAAAAAAGCGTTTTCCTGAGGGCCAGGAAAGGCTGCCCAGCAGCTGGTCCATTCCTTGACCTCTGCGAAACTCATCCAGGGAAGACCCTGCCCCTCTGGTTCCTCCCTGAGCTCCAATACCTGCTGCTTCCAGACCTTCCTTCCCACATCTCCTGTCATTTGATAATCAAGAAACCCCAGGAAGCAGGCAAGTCAGAGAAGACCTGTCACCCCCACTTTCTCAGAGAAGGCAGTGAAGATGGGCTCGGCGCCCCCCCCCTGCCCTCCCCCAGGCCAAGGCTTGGGCCGCCTGCCGCCCTCACTCTCCAGAAGCCATGTACCAGTAACCCTGGGCACTTACTTGAACTTGGTGGCCTGAGTCCCGACAGTGACAGAGAAGCCCAGGATCCCTGACGTATTCCTGCAGGTTGGATAGACGTGATACCTACCAAGGAGAGGCCTTCCTCAGTCACACTGGCACCACAGACAATGGCCACTCCACAGAGGAGCAGAGAGCTGGCCTCCCACACCGGGAGGAGCTGCTGAAGCTGAGGTCAGGGGCAATGCAGGCTCCAGCACCTGCCCCCGCTGGACACACCAGCCCTCGAGGCACCCAGAGCCAAAGGCTGCCTAGCCTGCTCCCACCTGAGCCTTCTCTGCCTTGGGCCCTGCCACTCACCCCAGAGTCTGCTTGGTTCGAAGGAAGTCAAAGCAAGGCTCTTCCATGTGCATCTGCAATTCAACATGGAGGTTTCAGAGAGGCCGGCCCAGCACTGCACTCTCCCCACTCCCCAAATGACCCTCCCAGTCATCCACCTGCTTCCTCCACTAAGGCTTCCTTGCTGGCCTTCCCACAGCCACATGGCCACGCACACCCAAGCACACACTCCCGGTCTGTGGACGGTCACGGCTCCCTGAGCCCCACACCATCCCCAGTCCATACACTCACCACAAGCAACTCCATGAGCGTGTACTCCTTCAGGCTCCGGGCACCTGACTGAAAAGGGAGCTTTGTTAGTCTACAAGTGAGCAGGGGCTGGGGAGCAATGCTGAGGAGCTGAATGTTGGTGAAGGACCTGCCATGAGCACAGGCCTCTGCAGGGACCTGACAGAGCCACAAAGCCGCCCCATGTCCCAAGTGCACCCGACACCTCCAGCTCTCTGCCCTGGCCCCTCCCTCTGGCCTAGGCCACCTCTCACCCCCCTTGACCACCACAGAGCAGAGGGGTCAAAGGAGGGAGCAGGACTGCCACAGGACAACCTGGGGCTGCTACTCCCTGACCACAGGGGCACCAGGAGGCTGAGGAGGAGGAAGGGTCCACTGATGCCTCTGATTTGTTGGTGTGTGAGCCAGGGCAGGTCTGAGAGCAGGGGAGCTGGAAGACCCAGAATGGCCGGGATGCCACAGCTCAGTCCAGAGGCCTCCCCAGGCTGCGTCCCTCCCTGCTCACCCAGCAGGGGCCCCCTGGGGAGATGAGAGCTGACCAGGCCTGGCCATCTGGTAGAGACTTGCCATGTGAAAGGAGGAAATGCCAACTACTTCTTTCCCCTGCATTTCTGGGCCTGTTTCCTCCTGGCTCTGACCCTGAGCCCTGACCATCATGGTCCCCACTCCTCGTACTTTGGGTTCCCTGGTGCTGCTGAAAAATAGCCCTGGCTCCCAGGGAAGAAGCCGCTGCAGGGTCTTTGCTCCCCCAGGGGCTGCAGAGGGGGCCAGCCTGGGGGGGCTAAGGACTGACACTAACCTGGTAGTAAACAGTGACTTCAGAGTTGGCATCGCCTTTGTTAAGGGCCTTCACTTTACACAGGTGGTGGGCACCAGGCAGCTCAACGACGCGGAACTGAACAGGGATCTCCTTCTCCAGGGGCTTGAAATCCAGCTTGCTAGAGGCGAACATGGCCAGTGAGGCCTGCCCTGCCACTGCCCACCCCTGCCCACCTCGGAGCTCTCTCACACAACCACAGCTCCCTTCCCCTTCCCAAGAGAAAAGGCCCTGGGAGCCAGAGATACTCACTCAACCACATACTTCAGGAAGTCCGTGGACTCCTAAGGGGGGGAAAGGACAAGGGCAAGGTGAATGCTCTTTCCTGTTACCTTCCTCCTGCCAGACCCTAGCCCTGGCCATGTCAGCACAGGCCCCAGCAGGCATTCCCCACCAGCCACCCTGGCCTGTCAAGGGCCAGGAACACAAAAGGGAAAAGGTTCCTGCCCTCCAAGAGCTCCCAGTTGACTTGTCAGGGGCAGGGGAAGTGTGTTACTATCTGGAGAGTGTGGAGAGGGACGATGAAAAAGGCACCTCGCCGACCAGAGGGACTGGGGAGGTCAGCAGCCAGGGGCCGGCAGACTCCAGGGAGAGGGGCGCCTGCCATGGGGGCAGCGCTAGACAGGCTGCCTCCGGACACTCACCTTGCTTGTAAAGTTCCCTTGCACCAAGCCCTCCACAAAGAGCTGCGACTTGAACTCCTTCACAAAGCTGAGCAGGGCCTCGATGGTGAAGCCCTTAAGCAGGGCCTGGTACTTGTCGATCATGGACCACCGAGAATACTCCAGGATTAGAAGCCTCACATCTCTAGAAAAAGAACAAGGGACCAAGAGGGAAAGGGCGTCACCACAGCCCCGGCTCCCATGATGCAGGATGAAGGTGTGGGGGCCCACCCAGTCAGGCTCCCAAAGCCCGGGCCTCCACCTGCCCCCGGAGGCAGCACTCACTTGGCCAGAGTCTCCGGCTTAATGAGGATGTTGAAGTAAGTCTTCTTCAGCTGCTCTGCTATCATCACAAAGACAGCAGGCGTAGAATCGAAGTCGGCCAAGTAATCGATGATGAGCTGAAACAGCAGCTGAAAGGAGAAAGGGAAGAAAAGCCTGGCCAGGGCCCAGCTGGCAAGGGGAGGCCGGACCCAGGAGCAGCTCCCCCCACCCCCAGCCCCTGCAAGAATCCCTGAGAAGCCGGGGGGCTCCCCTCAGAGTTCGTCCTTCCTCTTTGCTTCCTCTGCTATCTGAGGAAGGGAGGGCGGGCAGAGCAGGGCCTTCTTGGCAGATTTCTTGGCATCCCCAGGGCCTGGCATACAGCAGGGGCTTAATACTTGTTGTTCAAGTTCACAAGTGAAGGTGGGCTTCAGGTCTCCTTCCCACCAACCCAATGCCCTTTCTACACCAGGCTCCCTCCACACAGGAGCTGCAGGGGTCCAGCATTTTCATTCAGATTGTCTGAGTGGTGGGTTTGTTTTTTTTGGTAAAACAAAACCTCAGAATGGTTACTGTCCCAAGAGATCAAATGACAGATTTAGAAAGTATTCCTGCTTGTTCAGCTCGAACATCCTAATGCTTGAGGACAATGTGTTCCATCCCCCTCCCCCACCCAGAGCCCAGCCAAAAAGCTGGGGGGGGGGGGGGGGAGCCACAGAACTGCCCCCAACGACACATGCACCTCCCTCACAGGAGGCCATTCCCTTCGCCCACCGCTGGCCTGACAGAACTCAGGTTACTTAGCTCATTAACAACTTGGATGAGGCAGACACTCAGCTAAAGGCAAGCAAATGGCCAGCAACAAGGCACAGGCCCAAAAATGAGGAGGAGAAAAAGAAATCCAGTCCTCTCACTTCCGCAGCTTGTACAAAGCACTGCCTCACCTGGCAGCCCCTCCCCAGCTCCTCCAAACACCGCAGACCACAGGAAGCCTTCCCTGCCCCTCTCCCTCTGCCGACCTCTCCCTTCTCTCTAGGACAGAGCCTGCTTTGTCCGTGTCTGTCTCCTGGGGCGTCTCCCCCATTAGCTGCTGAGCTTCTTGAGAGCAGGAGCTGTCTCTCGTCCCCCTGATGCCCGTGCTGGGCACGGGGCCTGGCACACAGTTGGTGTTTCATCAGTGTGGCCTGCCAGAGCCCACAGATCCTGTCACGCTCCAGGCTTTCCTCTCTTCTCCCCAAGGGATCCCTGAGCCCCGCACTGCAGGGCGGATGGTGATGGGATGGCCACCTCCTGGCTTGCTCTCCTTCCCTCCTGGTTTTTCTGACCACTCCTTCTCTGTTTTCTTGGCAGCTTCATCTGTCTCTGTGCTAAGCAGCTGGCTCCCCTGGGCTCCGTCCTGGGCCCTCTTCTCCTTTAAGCCCATTGGCTTCCCTGGCTCCAGCTCTGCCTCCTGCCATCCAGTCACACATTTCTACTTGCCCATCCAGGCCTGCTGCTCCACAGAGGGAAAAGAGGCCTAGGGCTGGAGCCCAGGGACACCTGGGTCTCAGTTTAGCTCTCTTGTCCCAGCATGAGGCATGGAGCTTTGCAGAGCAGGCCCTGAATGCCCATCAGGCAAGCAGTGTGAGCAGGAGCAAGTGACATGCACCCTACCCTCCTGGGATGTGCTGCTGACACCAGAGTGCTCTGTCAGTGTTGGTGGTGAGTCCGTCCTGCTGCCCCAAGGAGGCTGATGCTGCAGCCTGAGCCCCTGTGCCCTGTCCCTGCCCTGCTCCTGCACAGGCACAGCCGCCCGCCCTAGCACAGGCCGCGTCCCCTCCTCCCTGATGGCCCAGGCCACATCCCCTCCTCCCTGATGCCCGACACAGGCCCCTTCCCCTCCTCCCTGATGCCTGGCACAGGCCGCGTCCCCTCCTCCCTGATGCCCAGCACAGGCCCAGGCCCGGGCCAGGGCAGCCTCTTGGCCAGCCAAGCCTGGTACTCACAGGCAGCTTGTGGTTGAAGCCCTTCACTCGCACAATCAAGCCGTGCTCTCCGGCCACCAGCTTGTACTCCAGCTGGGCCACGTCCGCTTCATAGGCTGGCTCGGCCAGGTTGTGGGTGAGGATGTTCACAAAAATGTCAAAGAGCACCACGCTGGAGGGGGACACAAGGGGACACGGGAACTACATCAGGCTCTGGCTGCAGCAAACAGGACAGACAGGGAGCACGGGCCGGCCTGCGCCACCTCTGGGCCTGTGGAGAACTTTCAGAAGTTTCTCGGCTTTGCTAATGAAATGTTCCCCTTCCCTGTGTTATTATCTGAAAGGCTACAGGGCAGACAAGCACGAGGATGTATTATGAAGGGAGCGTTTTGGGGTCCCTTGACCTTGCTAGGTATATTCCCCTGACCTCTATAGTTACCTGCAAAGGTTACCAGGCAGATAGCAAGAGGGCGTGTAATGTTTTTTGTTTATGCCTCTGGATATGGTCCTAGAATAATACCCTAATAAGTAACTAACCTTAAGCAAGGGTAAATAGTGAACAGGATTAAGGGAGGCTCCTTCTACATTATTTGCATTTCTTAGATGGAGGATCTTTCTACATTGTCTGCATTCTTTGGGGGTGTCTACATTCTCCTGGGGGGGCATAAAAACTCTGTAAGCTCCTTGCATCTTTGGCTCTGTATGAAATGGTCCTGGAATAAACAGACTATTGATTACAGTTATTTTCACCACTCGCTAGCCCACCAACTGCGGTGGCCACAGTAGGCCCTGCACATCCGGGGCCCTTGGGGAGCTTCCCAGCTATCACCCACATGTTCTCTGTCTTCCACTGCTACTGTTCCCTGTGATCAGCAAAAGTTTATTAGATTGTTTCAAACAGAGGTCACACAGCAACTAAGTCATGTCCTTTAACCAAGCCTCAAAACCAAGTCTTCTGACTCCAAGGACAGAACCCTCACGCTGCACCATGTGGCCCCCAGCTCCAGCCAAGTCACCAAGGTCCAAGAAGTCCTGGGCAATGCCCATGGGGGGTCCACAGAGGTGCAAAAGGCCTCAGAACCCTTCATGCTGACAAGCAGCCAGGCCTTTACTAGCCCGGTTGGCTCTCCCCTGAGGTCTGTCCCTATTATAATTTTGTTGAGACTGAGCTTTTAGTTAAATATCTGTTTGTTTAAAGGAGCAGCTGAACATTCTGCACTGCTCCAGTTCCCTTTCCAGGACGCAGGACTGCGTGGATGAATGCCTGCCTCAGAGTTGAGCAATCTTTTTAAAATTTTTCCCTGGGCAGTAGGAAGACCCTCCAATCTGCTGCCATCACAGAGAATCTGAACAGCACCTCTCAGCAGACCAAAATGTATGTTATGATTTAAATTTTAATACTCATGATTTAAATAAAACAAGGCCCACTTTGATAGGCGATCACTCCAAGATCCAAGATCCACCAACCACTGAAGGTCTTATTGGCCAAGTCAAGTTACTTCTAAAGGGGAACCACTGACCCTGTCTTCAGAAGCTTCTCTTTTACATAATCAATACACCCATGATCATGTTCTATTATTAATTAGGTGAAATGAAACCATGCCCTGCATCCCCTTTCCCCCAGAAAAAAGAGAAGCAAGCTTACTTGGAAGCAGACTTCTGGATCAAAGGCGAGATGAGGTGGAAGCGGATATAGGCTGAAAGGAAAAATGAAGATCAAATCAATCAGGGAGAATGGCTCTGAGCCTCAGAGATGATTCTCAACAACACCAAACTGTCAGCATTCACTTTTTAAGCTCTGTAGTAGGCCACGCTCCACCTGACTCCTCCTCCAGTCCAGCCCCTCTTCAGAACACAGAGGGGACCCAGGATCCTCCAAATCTGTGCCAACAAAGAGCACCAATGGGGGAGAAGGAAGAGGAGGGAAGGGGAGCAGGGAGCAGATACTAACCAACTTTTCTAGGCACGTAAGGCCTGCCAAGCACCAGGCAGATTTTCCACATGACCCAGCAACAGCACCCGGGGCCATGAACAGTATGAGAATTCTGAGGCTGAGAAAGGTCACAAAGCATCTGCATCCAGGTCGCCTGGATTCTCCTTCTAGCGCGTGACCACCACACCAAGCTCCAGCACAAATGGATCATTCCCAACATGGCAGCCTTGAGCTGACAAATTCTTTGGTAAAGCAAAGTCCAACATGAATCTTGGTCTTCTGCTTCTGCCGAGAGTGGCAGAACATGGCTCAGGCTGTTCATAAACCATGAGAGAAGCACTGGTTCCCTAGCATCAGACCCTTGTCTCATGACCAGAGTCAAAACAAGAGTGAATGAGCCAAATCACAGAAATATTAATATTCTCAATGTCAATGAAACCGGAAGATGGAAGGAAATCATGGCTAAATGGAAAGACGGCTCTTCTCTGGAGCTCCAGTGGACATCCTTAAAGAGACAGAGGCAACAAAGAACACACTTCCTACCATTTGCCTTGCTGTGCTCTCAATGGCCATAATCACCCTGGCCTCTACTCTTAGCCCTCAAGTAATCGCCACCCCCCACCCAACAAACCCCAGTAATTCTCCATGGCCTAATCTAAACTCTGCTATTTGGCATTTAAAGCCCTTCACACACTGGCTCCAGTCTGCCTTTGCTGTTCATTGTACATCTCAGGCTCATGAACAAATTTTCAGTCAAGAAACTGAATGAAGTTTGAGGTGACCAGTAATAATGGAAGTTTAAAAATCACATCCAACTATAATGAAGTGTGCCCACCTTCAACTTGTTTATTAACATTTATTAAGAATAATGTTGTTGGGGCGGCTAGGTGACTAGGTGAATAGAGCACCGGCCCTGGAATCAGGAGAACCTGAGTTCAAATCCAGCCTCAGACACTTAACACTAAACTAGCCCTGTGACCTTGGGCAAGTCACTTAACCCCAATTACTACCCCTATCCTCCTCCCTCCAAAAAGCAAAAAAAACCAATGTTTCTTGAGTAACAGGGAACAAGGAGTCCACAGGGGTCAGAAGTGCTTGGTAGGGTCTATGAATCTGTTTCTTAAAAAATATTTTGGTCAATCTGGATTTCAGAAGCATTGGTTCCCTTTGTGTATAATCCTATGGCCTTTATTCTATTTTAAGCATTTAAAGATAGAATTCAGAGAAGGGATCCATTCCTGGGCCTTCTCCTGACTGCTAGCTTACCAGAAAGAAGGGCTCCAGACACAAATGAGATTGAAATCAGACACCAAAACTCTGAAATGGTCAATGGTAATGGTCAACTAGAAAGACTAAGAGTTTTATAAATTTCTCTTTTTATGTTGCGTGTGTGTGTGTTTGGAGGGCAATTGGGGTTAAGTGACTTGCCCAAGGTCACATGGCTAGTTTTTGTGTTAAATGTCTGAGGCTGGATTTGAACTCAGGTCCTCCTGACTCCAGGGCCAGTGCTCTATTCACTGCACCACCTAGCCGCCCCTAAATTTCTCTTTTTAAACTTAAAGAGACCCTATCACAGATACAAGGGGAATTTGTTTTTCTTCAATCCAAAGATTCCTTAAGGCTCCCACAAATGAAAACAATAACCTCGGGGTAGCCATAACCCTCAGGATTTGTTGTAGTGTTTTTTAAAAGAAGATACTTGAATAAACAGGCTCAATTCTCTCAGGAGTAGCAAACTCTGGACTGGATTCCACCCAACTGAAAGGAAAACATTTGAAAACCATCTGCTGCCATAGCAGCAGCCTTTGTTTACTTCCTGGAATTGGTTTTTCCCAAGAGTTTTCTCAGTAACCAAGAGATGAAGAACTGCCCTAAACCACAGGCCCCTCCTCCTAGCAGCCTCTCTGGGGCTACCAGACTCTAGTTACTCCAATGATTGGCACACAGGCAGGGAAAACATTAATGCGAAGCACTTGGATGGTTTGCTTAAAGAACAATTTCTTGTCTGGGTGAGAAAAGGGGTCAGGCAATCTGAGCACATTTCGAATGGAAAATGATGAGTTTTCTTCCATTCACCTCCTAAACCCTGAATGAAGGATGATCCACCGTGTCCTGAGGGCTGTTTTCATGGCCTCTCAACTGGCCTCACTTCCTCTGTTCTCTCACTTCTTCAGTCCATGCCCCGCTAGCTGCCAAAGTGACCTTCCCAATGCCCGGGGCTGATACCCAAGCCCAGTGAGCCTCAGAGCATGCTGCTGCCTCCAGGGTATGCTACAAGCACCTCTGTGGGGCACCCAAGGCCCAGTCGAACTTCCCAGACATAATTTATATGACTCCTCCTCATGCAAGCTATCGGCTGTCCCCAGGACACAGCATGACAAGGCATTCCAAGTACCTCCTCCCCCCAAACAAGGAAGAGGCTGAATGAATGGACCGAGAGCCCCCAGTTCCTGCTGGGCTGAGCAAGGAGAGGGCTGTCCTTGTGGAGGCCAAGTCCTGGCCAAGCAAGGGTAGGAGCACTGAGGAGGGGCAGACAGAGGGCCTCCTGAGACCTGTCAGCCCTCACTTACAATTCTGTCCATTCATTTGACAAAAACATTTAGGCTAATTAAGTGCTGAGCAAAATGGCATTACTGGGGTGGCTAGGTAGTGCAGTGAATAGAGCACTGGCCCTGGAGTCAGGAGGACCTGAGCTCAGATCCGGCCTCAGACACTTGATGTAATACTTAATAGCCATGTGATCTTGGGCAAGTCACTTAACTCCAATTGCCCTGACTTCCCCCTCCAAAAAAAAAAAAGAACGGCATTACCGCCATTCCTGATGAACAGCACAGTACTTGGCACAAAGTCGGTGCTTAATAAAACCTTAGGGCTTTTAAACAGAAAGACAGTTGATAGAAATAAATGGTTAAGAAAGCAATGTTAGAGCACAAGGTACGAACTGCTGAGGCAAATGCAAGGTGCAGGAGGAAGGGCAGCTGAGCCAGAGGCTCCTCAAGCTGAGAAGAGGGGGACGCGGAGGGGAGACAGCCCCCACAGTAACCACTGGCCAGACCAGGAGGAGTGGTCAGGTCAGCAGGAAGGATGGAGGAGAGAGCTCGCTGAGGGCGAGAACACTCACAGTACCCAGGAGCTCACGCACACACACACGCACACACACACGCACGCGCACACACACACACACACACACACACACACACACACTCACGAGACCTTCATGGCATCACTGAAATCCACCAAGACATGCTGAGATTCCACAATGGCAAGGCGCCATTATGGAAGACATGCAGATTCAGACAAGGATAGTGGACACAACTGGACCTAAGAGAAATGCAAATCGAAGCAACTCGGGGGGTCTCCCTTCACACCCAACAAACAGGCAAGGATGACCAAAGATCAGGCAGGTGATGCTGGAAAGGCCATGAAGAGACGGCAGATGAAAGCACTGCAGGCAGAGCCAGGAATTAACATCAATGTAGAAAGCAATTGGAAATTATTCTAACAAAGTGACTGAAATGTCCATCGGCTGCTGCACACACACCCCAAGGGCAGCGCCAACCACACCCCGGAGTATGAAGGTGGCACCTTCTGCAGGGACCAGAAGCAAAGCATTCCTTGGGAGGTGGCTGAACAAATGGTGGGACACGAAGAGAGAGGAAGATCACTGCCCTGTGGAAAACACTAACGAGGAAAAATACAGGAGAGCAATGAGAACCAGGAAAACAAATAACCACACGGATGCCAACAATGTAGATGCAAGGACTGAAAAAGAGAGAGAGAGAGAGCAAGCCCTGTGTGCTTAGACTCCAGATCACAAGGCCCCCCAAGAAGAGAAAGGCAGACGGGCCTTCTCTCCTCTGCAGAGGAGGTGGGCCGTGGGGGCTTAGCAGGGCATACCCTGTCTGTGCTGGTGAGTTTTGATGAACTGCTTTTTTTCTCCCCTTTCTTACTTTTTTAATTCTTTGTTTCAATGAATGGATTTCTTGAAAAGATGTTGTTGAGTTGTTTTTCAGTTGTGCCCACTCTTCCTGGCCCCATTTGGGGTTTTCTTGGCAGAGATACTGGAGGGGTTTGTCATTTCCTTCTGCCCAGCTCATCTGACAGCTGAGGAAACTGAGGCAAACAGGGTGAAGTGACTTGCCCAGGGTCATACACCTGGTAAGTATCTAAGGCCAGATTTGAATTCAGGTCTTCCTGACTCTAAGCCTGGCACTCTAGCCACTGTGCCACCTGGCTTGCCTTTCTTGAGAAGAGAGAAGGATATTTTTGGAAATGCAGGTAGTGGCTGGAGGCAGGTGATAAAATTAGTATCAATCCTGAAAGACTTACAACTAATGAAATACAATGACCTGAGCATTGATCTATGAAGCAACCAATCAATAAACATGTAATAAGTGTCTACTATGTGCTAGGCACAATGCTGAGGGCGACACAAAAAGAGGCAAAAGACAAGGGCTCCTCAAGGAGCGTATGGGGAGACAATGTGCACATGGAGGTACACAAAACAAGCTACGTACAGCATGAACAGGGATTAACTGCGAGGGAAGTAAGGGAAGGCTTCCTGGAGGCGGGGAGACTTGCGGGAGCCAGGAAGGGCTGAGGTGGAGGAAGAAGGATGGTGCTTTCAGACATGGGAAGCAGGCAGAAAGAAGAGCCGGAGCCAAGAGATGGAGGGCCTTGTTCTTGGGCCAGCCAGGAGGTCTGTGTCCCTGGACCAAAGAGGATGTGTTGGGGAGTGAGGTGTAAGAAGACTGGCGAGTTAGGAGGGAGCCAAGCAATGAAGGGCTCTGAAGGCCAAACTGAGTATCTTGTGTTTGATCCTGGAGGTGACTGGCAGTGACCAGAGTTTATTGAGCCAGGGGGTTGACATGGTCAGACCTGCACTTCAGGAAAATCACTTGAGTGGCTGAATGGAGGAGGAGCTGGACTGGGGAGAGTCCTGAAGCAGGCAGATCCCCACCCCCAACCCCCTCAGCTAGCACAGCAGTCCAGGTGTGAGGTGAGGAGGGCCGTACCAGCGTGGGCACTGGGGCAGAGCACAGAAGGGGGCGTACTGGAGAGATGCTGCAAAGCTGGGCAACAGCATGGATTAGGGGGAAAGAGAGGAAGCAGGCCAGCCCGACTCCTAAGGGATCAGGGGATGGTGCTGCCCTCTACATTAGAGGAAAAGGAAGGAGCAGGGGAAGACTTAGGGGAAAAGATAAGAATTCTGGCTTGGACACCCTGAATTTAAGGTGTCTACTGCACATCCATTTTGAGATGTCTGAAAGGCAGATGAAGATTAGAAGTCAGCAGAGAGATTAGGGAAGGAAAGGGAGATTTGAGAATCATCTCCACAGAGATCAATCTTTGGGGGCTCATGAGATCACCCAGTGAAGTAGTGGACACCTCCTACTGTTAGAGGGCATGATTACCTGGAGGAGGGTCCAGAAAAGGAGCAATCCCAGAGGTAGGAGGAGAAGCAGAGGGGTGTCCTGAAAACCCAGTGAGGGCATCAATGAGAAGGAAATGGACACTGTCAGACTGCAGAGAGGTCAAGAAGGATGAGGTCTGAGAAAAGGCCATTGGACTTGGCAGGTAGGAGATCATTCGTAACTTCGGACAGAGTAGTTTTGGTAGAATAAGGTCAGAATTTCTGCCAGTTCATAAGGAGTTAATAAGAGACTGAGAAGAGAGTGGAGGCAGCGGGTGTTGATGGCCTCTTCCAGGAGTTCAAACTGCAAAGGGCAGAGGAGGAGAGGGCGACAGCAGGGATGGAAGGACCGAGGGAGGGTTTTATCAGGAGAGAGGAGACAGGCACGTCTATAAGGTAGTAGAGAAGGAGAGACTGAAAATAAGAGAGGGTGACCTGCTGAAGGAGCCGGGGTTGTGCCGGTGGAAGTTCTAGCCTTGATGAATAAGGCCACCTCTTTGTGTGAGACAGGGGTGAAAGCAGAGAGAGAGCAGCAGAGTGCAGCTGAGTGACAGGAAATGAGGAGGAGGAGGAGGAGGAGCTCACGGCAAATGGTGTTTCTGGCTCTCCTCCGAGAGAGTCGGCGGAGGGTGACCCAGAGAGGCTTGGCAGAGCCACGGGAGAGAGTGTGAGTGTAAGTAAAGGGAGGCAGAGTTAGGATGGGGAGCAGCAGAGAGGGCCCCACCTCCTGACAAGAGGAGACAGGTCTAAGCGAAGAACGGCATACATTTCTGGACATGGCCAAGAGAGGAATTTATTTTGCTTGAATTGAAAAAATGCATATTTGTTATAAGACCTCTGTTTCACTTTGTTTTAATTGGGAGGGAGCTGTGGAATAGAAAGAGAGGTTAGGGATATGGTTGGAGGGAAAAGAGAAAAGAGGATCGCTGAAGCATTTTTTAAAATACACACAGCACAGGAGAAAAGCTAGAAGGAAACAGATAAACGCAACATCTGTGTAAGTTACCACATATGGCACGAAACTGTTAATTGCTAACAAAACCAACATGACACTATCGTGCGAGGCTCTTTACCCATGTCCTCAGCGCCGGCACTCAGTGGGTGACTGTGCCTCCAGAATGACTGACTCTGGAATCCCTGGTTTCCCTCCATCCTCAGGCTCAGCTCCACTGCCATCTTCTGCAAGAGGCCTATATGGGTCCAGCCCAGTGCCCTGCATACAGGAGGCACTTAATACTTGCTGACCAGTAGCTTAAAAGGCAGGCCCAGTCGTGCTTCCTGCATCACCTGACTCACTTCTACTTTGCTTATGGAAACGATCTTTTTATTTGCTGTCAAATACTCATTTTATTTGGTAATTAAGTTCAGAATAATAATTTTTAAAAGGGGAAATGAAAATGATGAAATAAAAAAATATTCAAGCACCTAAGTTTTATTTAATCTTTTTTATTCTGAACTTTAAAACCCAAATAAAATTAACATTTCCATAAATGCTGTAGAACAGGGAAGGGCTGTGCATGCAACCAACACCAGTGTGTAAGGCCGCACACCAACTGTGTCAGACACTGGGCTGGAGGCTGATGACACAAGGAACACAAAGCGTCTTAACGTGGTACTGAGAGTAAAAGACCCCAATCTCCCACTGGGGAAAGAGTGGGGTTGCTTGGTTGCCTGTGGGACGGGGTGCCGGGAGAGAAGACGGGAGGAAGGTGAGCAGAATGGACAAAGGGAAGGCTGGTAAGAGTCACTCAAAGGGTCCCTGGCAAACAGAAAGCTCAGATTCACCGCTGCCAGTCCGCACCCCTAGCAGAAATCATTACCTTTGGGGATTTTGAATTTGTTGTCTTTCTTGTACCACAGGCAGCCTTGGGGAGTGTTCACGATCTTGACAGGATACTCCGTTTCAGCGCAATCAAAAGGTTTCAGAGCAAAGTCCGTGGCTAACAGAAAAAACAAGAGGGGAAATCAACCATCATTCCTTTCAGTGGAATCCACCTTGAATGGACAGGAACACCTTTACAGCACAGAGCTGGGGCCTGGTCAAGAGCCACGGCTGGGTTCAGGGAGCTGGGAGATCCACACTGGCATCCCACACCTGTTGTCTAGGTGATCTGGTGACTTGATTGAGCCTCAAACCCTTGGGCTCCTAAATCATCATCTGTAAAACCAAGATCATGGTCCTCACACATGACCTACTTCATTAAGGTGGGAGTGAAGGAAACACTCAGAGTAAGACTTAAAAATCCTACAGAAACAGGTGATGTCATTACGATACTGACACCTCAGATGCCTTCCTCCATGAATGAACTAGAGCAACAGGTCCAAGTGACACTGGCCTCTGCTGCACAGCACAGCAGGGCTTGTCCTGAGCAGGGACATCCCACAACGGGACACAAGCAGAAGCCAAAGAAATGGCCGCCTGCCATCAGTCTGTGTGATGTAAAGTAAAGGCGGTTTCTCAGGTGATTGTTTTATTCTAGGAGCTCGAACGCACAGTGCCGATGATTCTATCTCACTCACCTATATATTTGTTCTCAGCAGGCAGATGCAAATCTGGATTTAATTCAAAGTCACTGTTCCACAGGTCAGCCCATGTTTTCTCAATATCTGCATACGAGAAAGTCAGATGAAGGAAATGACACTTAGTGACTTCATCTTCTCCCTCTGCCTGGGACGTCAGCCTGCTTCTCTTCACCGCTCAGCTCTCACCAATCCTCAATGCCACGGCAGGAGTAAACCACCGCTCCGGAAGCCTACAAGAGCAGAACCTCCCCCAGCAATGCCCAGAGAACGTTCTCCTCGACGTGGCTCTAGGATAACTAGGTGGGCAGCCACACAGGATGCACACAAAGGAAAAGCGAAGGCCACGCGCCCCACGGGGCAGGCTCGACAGCACATTGGGAGCAGTTACTCCCTAGGGGGTGGGAGTCATTCTTACAGTGGGGTCAAGGCTTAAGACTGTGGACAAGAGACAGTCTGGGATCAGATTAGGGAAGGGAAAAACCCACGGGGAAAAGTGTCTGCGAGAATGCCATAACACATGGACAACCCTCCTAGTTTTAATACTTCAGACCTAAAGCAGGACCACTTTCTATGACAAAAGGGAGAATAATGAAGCTGTTTGGCTACATGGTTAGATGCAGGCCACATTACCTTCTATGCTGTAGTGAGTCCCAAACCACTTCTCCCTGAGGTCACACTTTCCCTCATTAGCAGCAGACAGCAGGACGAGGTTTGCTTTTTGTGGGATTAGCTGATTAAGGGCATCAGTAATGATCTACAGCAACAAAAACAAATGAAACTTCATTTTAATCCAAGATACCTTACTTAAAGTTAGCAGGCAAGTTCCCAGAGACTCATTAGCCCAAGTAACTTTCATAAACTGCTTTCCTCACTGGCCTCATTAATTAATATAATAAATGCTTGCTGACTCATCACTAATGATGATGTTGGGGGGGGGGGGGTGGCATTGCCTAATGGACAGTGTTGGCCTCAGAGCCAGAATCACCTCTACCTGGGTAAAAATCCCACCTCTGACCCACTCTGGCTGTGTGAGCAGTCACTTAACCTTCTCAGTGTCCCAAGCACCCCTCTGAGAAGAGACAGATTGGGATGAGACAGGGAGGTCCTGGAGGCACTGCCCACCTACACTGATGATTTACAAATGATGATATAATCAATTTAGACCCAAAGTGCGGGGCCCAACTTGCCAAAAGGTCATTTATAAACTGGTAATGAGTACTAAGGTTCATTTTCCCATAGAATTAAGGATATAAGTAGTAATTAAGGTTCCCCAGCTAGCCCACAAAAACTGATAACCCATGGGCCAAGCAGCAATTAAATAAATATTTTCAATTCTGGGATGACCTAACGTAGCGCCCACTACTCAAAGGTGTCTTGTTCTCCTAGAACTATGAAGACTCTAAGGGTAGAACAGGCTTTTGTAGGTGAGCCTGGGAAATAAAACATTATTGGAAACATAAAAACACTCTTTCTAAAGAAAAATGCCACCAACCCCAAGAAGCCAAGGTTCAGGAGTTTTTCACTGTGCCTACGTGGGAGAACAGGACTGTCCCTATCCCCTCTTCTGGCAGCTACTGACATCTCCGCCAATGAGAAGACCAGGGAGCTAGTGACCCTGCCAGGGGCAGGGCCTTCCACCACTGGCTAGCAATGAGTGTTGAGAGCTCAAAATTCAGGGATCTGCTACGCTTACACAAGGAGTATTTTTTACTATTTTAAACCTCTGATTTCCCCAAAGCCCAGTTTCACTTAATTTCAATTGTAAGGAATCATGGAAGTTTTGAAAGATGAAATAAAACTATTCTATAACTAAAGAATGCAAACTGACACTGGCAGACACAGCTTCAAAATTAAGTAATATTTGGGATTTAATATGCCTCTGTAAATGGATGGGGAGACTGGGGAAAAGACTTCTAACTTTTTGCTTGGCTCTAAAATGCCAAGAAAATGTCTGTGCCTCCAAGGGTCCGCGACTCTGCTGATGTAACCCCCTGGCAGAGATCGGGCCGGGAGTCCTCATGAGCTCCTGGCGCCTCCTGGTGGTGGCCTCTCCCAACTCAAGTGGTTCCTGACTGACAGACCCAACCATCCCTCTCCAGAGCCCAGCCTGGGGGAGCTAGAGAGCAATTCTTTGTATTCTACTGACTTGAAAAGGAGAACCCTGGGCCCTCTCAGAGATCAATGAAACACTGGAAAAGGACTCAAATGAGGGGGCAGCAGCACAAACTTCTTATAAAACTAAAACACACACACACAGAGTTGATAAATAAAATGTTTCAAAAGTACCATGAACAACAAAAATCCTTCTGATAATCCAATTCAAGTTTCCCCATTCCTACCAATTCCTCAGGGAACTAGTGTTTCCAGCCATCCCCTCCCCAGTCTTTCCCCCTCCCTTTTTTCTTCCCCCCCTCCCCAGTCTTTCCCCCTCTCTTTTTTCTTCCCCTCTCCCTTTCTCTCTCCCCACCCTTCCTTCCTGCTTCTCCACCCCTCCCTTCCTCCCTCTCTCTGCTCCACCCCACAAAGTAGAAAACATACCTCTGGCTTATATTCGAACAGAAGCTGGTCACCGGTAAGGAAGTCCTGCAGGGGGTACAGCTGCATGTTCTCACACATGTTTTCCACATACTCAACTGGATCTGTCTGTGGACAAGCAACCTACTTTACTGCCAGAACATCCCCATCGGCATCTCTAACCAACTGCCCCCAGAGTTGCCTCACCATCCCGAAGATGTGATCGACAACCTGACCTCTGACCCTCCCAAGCCAGCCTCTGCCCGTCCCATAATACTGAAGCGGTTGTCAGATTCATGCTGAACCTTTTCAAAATGTATTACGGGGATTTGGGCTTTGATGCAGAAACGTCCTGCTCTTTGGGCCTCGGAGCAGTTCCTCTGTCTGCATCCCGGCTGCACTGCACCAGAGGTTAGAAGGCAGCTTGGGGGTACCAATGAGTCTGGGGTCAGGAAGTGCGACCTCAGACACTGACCAGCTGGGTGACCACTCTGTGTCAGCTCCCAGGGCTGTTGGGAGAATCCAACAAGAAGCACAATGCAAACCTCAGAGCACTGCACAGCTGCCAGCCATAACATCGGCCCCCTCTGCGTCACACCCACTGGGCCCACCTTTTGTTTGACAGAACCACAAAAAGAAACGTGTCCAGGTGCCATGTGACATGCATGTCAAACCTCTGAAGATGGCAAGAGACCCTCTGATACTTCTCTTCCCAGAGGCAAACGGCCACAATGCCCTCAACGGTTCACCTGTCTCATGACTTTCAGACTCCTCAACATCTTTATTCTACTTTAGACCCAATACTTGGCTTATTCACTTCTTCCTTAAGACCCCCTGTCCTCCTCAGCCATTCCTGGCACAAGACCATCCCCTGTCCAGACCAAGGCCAGCCTGCTCCCCCTCATCTCCACCACCTGTTCCCCAGCCTCCTGCAAGCCTCTGCTAAGATCCCACCTTCTACAGTGGCATTTCCTGGTCCTGCTTCTGCAAACGCCTTCCCATTGTTACCTCCCTCCGTCCCGTCTCTAGTCTGCCCAAGGTGACGCACTTGTTTGCACAGACTCTGGCTTCTCTTTATACCCCAGCGGTTAGCCCAGGTCTGTCTGCACACAGCAGGCACTGAATCGATATTTACTGACGGATTATTGTCTAAGTTGTTCTGCTGGGTCTATTGACTTCATTCTGCATCAGTTCAAGCAAGACTTTCCATGTCTTTTTGAAATCATCTATTTCCTCGTTTCTTCCAACACATTCATCTAACACAACTTAACCAGCCATTCCTTAACTGCAGGACACCCTTTTGGTTTCCAGTGTTCTGTCACCACAAAAAGAGCTGCTGTGAATGATTTTGTACATCCAGGACTTCTTCCTCTTTCTTCAGTATATTTAGGGCACAGACCTAGCCCTGGTAGAGCTGGGTCAAAAGGCACACCCTGTTTAGTCACTTCATTGGCATAACTCCTAAATGCTTTCCTAAACAGTTGTCCTCACTCACAGGTCCACCAACAGCCTTGAACTTGGAACTCACCCACCTGCTCTGCCTCTATGTGTGTCTCTGTCACACACACACACACACACACGCATCTGCGTGCACCCCTCCTCCTCCTCCCACAAAACCATAACCCTGGTGAAACCTCTCCTCACCTGGACTACTGCCAATGCCCCCTACGTGGTCTTCCTCCCCCAGGTTTTCCCTCACTCCCATAAAGCATTGTTCTGACCACGTCACCCTCCTACTCAGTAAACTGCAGAAACTCCTTATTAGAGCTGAGAGTGAATATGAAATCCTGCTTCCTCCCCTGCCTTGCCCATGCTGACCTTTCCAGTCTTCTAGAACAGTCTCCTCTGGCCTCCTTGCTGCTCCTCAAACACAAAAACCCATCTCCAAATCTCAAGCAGCTCCTCTGGCTGCTGCCTCCAACCCCAGCTGTGATCCCCCTTCCACAGGAGGCCTCTCCTATATAGCAAACTTATACATAGCTAGTTACTATAATCTCTTATGCCATAAACTGTGAGCTCCTCTGGGGCAGGGATTATGTCTCAGCCTTTCTTTGTATCCCAGCACTTAGCACAGGGCTCACACATAGTAAGTACTTAACAGATGTTTGCTGAGTGACCAACAAGCCCTGCTCTGCCTCCCTTCAGCTAATGAGAGGATGGTGAAAAATGTCCTCAGTCCTTGAGCTCCTCACTTCTTTGGCCTAAGACCCCTCTCCCCCTTCCAAACCCTGACCACCCTGGCTCACTATTAGCAGAAGCAGTTTTATTCCTACTTACTGAATTCATCTGGAAAAAGCGAGAACACAGCCAGCCTGGACCACCACACAGTCCTGTTCTACAACCCTCCCACACATTCTGATTCTTCCATTCTTCCCTAACTCCACATCCCACTGCCCACAGAACATCTGTTCCAAACCTGTCCCCCACTCCCTCCCAACAGACAAGACCCCGCCTCACCATTCCTGGGCCATATGCCCTCTCTCCCTCTTCTTCCTATCAGACACCATCCACTCCGCCATTTCTTCATTGCTCCAAGATACCATGAAGAGGAGGCCCAGGTCAAGCCCATATCTACTGGTGTCCTGGGCTCCACTTCTTCCACCTCTCTGGGAGTTTGCCTTTGGGCACCCCCTCTCTATCCTCATCCAATGGCTCCCTCTCTCACTTCCTTGTTGGAGAATCTTCAATGCCCTGGCCCCCAAATATTGGTATACTCTAGGATTCTGACCTAGGCTCTCTTCTCCCTCAAGGAACTCATCATCTTTCCTGGATTCAGCTCTCACCCGTATCCTGACAACTCCTAGATCTATATCCAGCCCTAATTTTTCTCCCAAGTTCCTCTTCCATATCACCTGGCTGCTTCCTGCACATCTAAAGGGCATCTAAAATGCAAGTCATGAGCTTTCCCTAAAAACCATCCCCTCTCCCTGACTGCCCCGCTTCCCATGATTTCCCACTCCCCAAAGATCCACAGACTGTCACTGTCACTCACCCCTCACAGATCAAGTAAATGATTAAGTCCCACAATTCCCCCCTACCAGTATCTCTCATGCTACCCTCTACTCCCCACTGCCCCAGTTCAAACCTGTCTGCTAAACCATGACAAAGCTTCCGCGCTGGGCCATCTCCAACCTCTCCTCTCTCCCATGTACCTTTCACCTAGCTACCAAACTGACATTCCTAAAAAGCAGCTCTCATCATCCCATTTCTCTGGCTGAAGGAAGCGATCTTCCTTATTTTCTCTAGACTAAAATAAAACCCTCTCTTTGGCATCTCAAGCCCTTCACAATACAGCTCTGGCCAACTCTTACAGGACCCAGGGCACAGTATTCTCCTTCATACATGCTTAATTCCAGCCAAACTGGCCTCTTCAGAGTTATTCCACTCCTGGGGCCAGACTGTGTCCCCTCCTCTCATCTGTCTCTTAGGATCCTTTACTTCCTTCAAACCCTGGCTTCAGTGCCCCCTCCTACAGGAAGCCTACATGAACCCCCAGCTGTAAGGCCAGGACCCCCCTTTCATACAACACAGTACCTGCCTTGTATACGTTTTATGTTTTATACTCTTTTGTATACTTGATGTTTTATATTGTCCTAATAGAACAGAAGCTGCTTGAGGGCAAGGGCCTCTTTGTTTTTGTACCCCCAATGCCTAGGCTAGCAGGGTATCAGACAAAGAATACATACTGAAAAATGCTTCTTAGTTAACAACCACTGTGTGCCAGAAGGATGGCTAGTCCATGGGAATAAAGAGAAAGTGCCTGCCCTCAAGAAGCTCATAATCTAACGTCAGCATGCAAACAAGAGGTACAAACAAGACACGGACAGGACAAATTGGAGAAAAAGAACAGAGGAAAGGTTGCCTGTAGATTTATATATAGATTTTAGCTGAAGGAAGTCCAGGGAAGTGGTGAGGCAGGGAGGAGGGAGAGCATTCCAGGCACTAAGGACAGCTGGAGAAAATGCTCAGAACCATGAGATGGGAGTGTGAGGAATAGCCAGGAGGCTGGATCTAACAGGGATAAGTTGTAAGAAGACTGGAGAGGCCAGAGGGGAGTGCCAGGTTATATTTTATTTTATCCTGGAGTTAACAGGGAGCCACTGGAGTTCATTGAGCAGGGTGGGGATGACATGGTCAGACCTGCACTTGAGGAAGATGGCCTGCAGTGGGGAAACACATATGGCAGAGAAACCAGCCATAAGGCTATTGTTCATTCCAGGTATGAAGTGATGACGGCCTGTGTTAGGTTAGTGGCAGCGTCAGAAAAGAGAAGGGAGGGATATGCCAAAGGTTACGAAGTCAGAATCATCAGAACTTGGAAAGAGACTGGACACAGGAGGGGTGAGCATGAAGAGCTGAGGGTGATGTCTGGAGGGGGTAGGGGGAGGACAGCAGCAACCTCGACAGTAGCAGGAAAGTTCAGAAATGGGAAGACTTGGGTGTTAAGGATCATGAGTTCAGTTTCAGAAACAGTGGGTTTAAGACGTCTATGGGATGTAGAGTTTGAGATGTCTGGAGGTAAACCTGGCAGTGAGGAGAGAGGTTAGACCTGGAGAAGTAGATATAGGACTCATCAGCATAGAGAAGACAAGTGAAGCCACAGGAGCTGATGGGTCACAAATTCAAGCATATTGCCTTGTGGTTTGTTTTTTTATGTTTTGTTTTTCTTGGAGGGTGTGTCTGTGATTTTCTTTCACAACATGATTAATACGGAATTGCATGATTGCACATGTATAATATATCATATTGCTTGCCATCAACCAGGGGAACACTGTACACAGTAACAGCCACATTGTGCAATGATTGACTTTGATCGACTTGGCTCTTCTCAGCAATGCAAGGACCAAGACAACTCCAAAAGCCTCATGGTGGAAAATCCCATCCATATCTAGAGAGAGAACTAGGGAGTCTGAATGCAGGTCAAAGCAGACGATTTGCTCTCTTTTTTGTTTTGTTTCTTTTTTCTCATGACTGCCTGAATTGGTTCTAATTCTTTATGACATGGCTAATGTGAAAATAAGTTTAATATGAATATGTATATAAAGCCTATATCAAATTACATGCTGTCTTGGGGTGGGGGAAGGAAGAAAATTTTGAACTCAAAATCTTATGGAAGTGAATATCAAAACTAAAAATAAATAAATTTATTTTTTAAAAAAAGAAATAGCATATTTCTTCTAGTCATATCTGTATTTCATGTTTTTATAAGTATTTATCCACTTCTTCTAGGTCACCATTTTTGCATATAATTGGACAAATTTGGTCCTAATACTTTAATCTTAGTTGCAAATTATTTTTCCTTTCCGTTATAACTTATTTTTAATCAGAGTTCTAGCTGTTTACCTATTGTGTTATTTACTTTAAAGGAAACTTTCCTTTATCAATTAAAAAAAATTTGCTTGCCATCTCAGAGAGAAAGGAGGGGAAAGAAAGGATTTGGAACTCAGATTTTTAAAAAATAAATGTTAAAATTGTTTTTACATGCAATTGGAAAAAATATTATTGAAAAAATAAATACTACTACTATTTGTTATATGAGATGATCTCTGGTGAAGGGGGTGGAAGGATACTTAGAATACTGTGGTGATCTAAGAAAATATTAACAAATCATATATTTAAAAAAAAAATAAAGGGAAAGGACCAATATCTTATTACAGCAACGTGAAAAATGACATTGAGTTGGTCAACACAGCAAAATGTTATCACCCCATCACTAGAATGCTCCTTGAGGACAGGAACTGTCTTTACTTGTGTACTAATATTCCTAGCATTCAGCACAGTGCTTGGCATACAATAAGCACTTAATACATGTGTTTTATTCATTCGTTTGTTCATGTGGAAGTCAGTAGTATGAAAAAAGGCTGAAAAGCTCGATGGTTCTAGATGGCATAGGCCTTGAATAATGTCACAAAGAAGGACTAGAACACAGAATATAGTAAAGCTATCAGAACCAGAATGGATTTAGAATGTAGATTACAGAATGCCAGAGCAAGGAGGATCCATAAGGGCATGGAAGGCTAGATGCAGAGTGGACTAAGTTGTCCAAGGGTCTTGTCTGCCAGGTAAACTGGAGCCCAAGCCATCCAACTCCCTGCCCGGAACTCTTCCCCACACCATACCACCTCCTTCCTTCCAGTGTGATCATTTAAGATGGTAAGTGTTTGCTGTGCCACCACCAATCCCCAGGCCCCTGAGTTCCCAGTCACCATCAACTGAGAAATGATACACCTAAAGCCCCACATAGTGTGTGTGCTACTGTTGGGACCAGGATGAGAACTCTGAGCTCCTGAGAGGTTCATTCCACTCCAAAGGCAGGAGAATCTCCACAAACCTGACTCACATCTATCTGGAGGACGTTCCAAATCATGCTGTCCTCAATCCCTTGGGAAAGCTGTCCTGTAAGACAGGATTCATGCCATTCTTATCCCAGGGTCCACTGGTGCCTATGTTGGTAATGATCCTAACTCATCTTTCCACAGCACTTCAGTTTACAAAGCACTTTGTTCATCCTCTGTACTGGTGAAGAACTAATTACGCAAGCATTATTATCCCCATTTTAAAATAAATGTCAAAAATAAAGATCCAAGAAGGAAAGACCTTTGCTCAAGTAAAGAATTCAACCCTCAAACACAAGACTCCAAGTCTAGGTCGTCAATCAATCAGGAAGCATTTATTAAGAATCTGTTACGTGACCAACACTGGGAATGGAAATAAAAAGGGGAGACACCTCCGTACTCAAGGAACTTCCATTCCTCCCCCCACTTATTAATGAGGCAGCTACTAAACCCCTAGAACCTACACCAACAAAAGCTGTGGAAAGGAGTGTTGGAAAGGAGTGTTATCACAGTGCTGCACATGAGAGCAAAGAAAGAGCTGAAAGAGATCTGGTTGGAGACCCTGTAACCCCCAGTGATGGCAGCCCTAGCGCTGTCCTGGCAGCCTGACAAGGAGTGACCCAGAGCATCAGACCAACTCTTCAGAAGGATCGCCCTGGCACCAGGGCACTGGGTGGATGAAGGAGGGAAGATCAAGCTGGAAGCTATTGCAATAATCCAGGTGAGGAGGCTGTGAACTAAGGCACTGGCTGAGTGAGGCGTGAGAAGGGGTCAGATCCAAGAGATGGTATGGAGGTAAAAACAGCAAGATCTTGGAACTGCCTGGAGGTATGAGGGGTAGGGAAACAGGGAGGTAAGGATAGTGCCAAGGCTGCAAATCTGAAAAACTGGAAAGATGGCCTTACTTTCAAAAGAAGCAGGGGAGTTCTGCAGAGGGCTGAGTTCTGTTTTAGAAACAGAGTTTGAGATTACTCTGGGGTCATCAATAGGCAGATGGTGGTGAGGCACTGTGACTCAGGCCAGACTGGAGCTTGGTATGCACAATGGGGAGACATCAGTGGAAAAAAAGATGAATTAAAGCCATGGGAGTTGATGAGGTCACCAATGAGAGTAGAGAACACAGATGAGGAGGGCTAACCAACTCAAGCTCAGCGCTGGTGAATGCTAGCACCAAAGCTGTTCTACAGGCAGAGAGAGGGTAAGGCACTTGTCCAAGGTCACAGCACACCAAACTAACTCTATTACTGAATTTAATTACATAAGGGTCATTTTTCAGATGTCAATGAGATTTAGCTGGACCTGGGAATGACACTTCAAATGCTTATAAAACTTTCAGTATGGAGGAATGCGAGTTAATACCCCTTTCTATGAGGACAAGAGCCAAAATTGAAAAAAGCTTGACTCACAGTACCTGTTCTTGGTAATGAAATTCATTATCCTCAATTTTCTGAATCTCTTCAAAAATTCTGTAAAAGAAAATTACAATGAGAGGGCATCACATTATCAGAATACTACTGACATTCTCACTGGAATACTAGAAGGGGGAGCAAATGAGAGTTTATTAGGTGCCTACTGTGGGCTAGGGACTGTGCCAAGCACTTTCCAAACATCCCATTTGATTTTCACAACAGTAGTGCAGGGGAGGTAAAGGTGGGTGCTAATGTTATCATCCCCATTTAACTGTAGAGGAAACCGAGGCAAACAGGTGAACTGACCTGCCCTGGGTCACTCAGCTAGTAACGTCTGTGGATGGAGTCATACTCAAGTCTTCAGGACGGCAGACCCGCGCTCTAGGTGCCTCTTGTATCGATGGCTTCTTCCACACTCTCACTTCTACGCAGGCCTGGTTGTGCCAGGCTGCTACGTAAAGCCCTTCACGGGCTCTCCCTCGGCCACCAAGTCAAAAACCAAGCTGTCTAAACTGCTGTCATCTTTATCCCCGCCCCAAACCTGTTCAACCTTCTGAGCACCCAGCTAAGCATGACCTCCTAAAATCTCCCAAGGCTGTTCCTGGCCTCGCTATTCTTCAGGCTTCAAGTTTTCAACCTTCAAAACCAACTGCGATTCCCATTTCTCCCTTCCTCACCAACATCCAACCAGCCACCAACCTTTGTCTAATCCCAGGACTGCTCCTATCCACCAACCACACCTTTCTTTCCATTCCTACATTTCCATTCACTACACCCCAACTCAGGCCCCATTACCCCTGGCCTGGCCAACCAGAAAAATTGCCTTTAATTGGCCTCCCAGTCCCACCCTTGCAAACACATTTAATGGGAACTCTAACCTGCACTAGAGACAAACACAACACTATGGGTCACTCAAAAGTCTGCAGCTCTTCAGCGCTCACCAAATAAAATGCAGACTCACTAGCCTGGAATCCCAACTCTCTGTCCCCACACATTTGCCAACCAAAGCAGGCTGGTGGCTCTTCCCCAGGCTCACCCTGTCCTTCCCTGCTCCCAGTGATGCCTTTAAGCATCATTCTTCCATGTCAAAAAACTCTTCCATACATTTCTATAAAATCCATCTTTCATTCCTTCAAGATCTAGCTCAGGAACTGTCACATCATCAAGTTGTTTTGGATCCCTGGCCCTCCAGTATAATCACTGGTCCTCTGTCAAACTTCTCACGATGTTCTGGCTGGACCTCTCCTATACACATATCATGTTAATTTAGATTTGTCTTACTGCCCCACCAGACTAAACTCCTTGAGGATGCCCAGTCCTGCTTTATCTTTGAAACATAACTCATTGCCCGAGGCATTTAACGAAAGTTCCAAAGTTGCACAGAATTCTTGGTCATGAAGCAGCTATAGATAGTGTAGTCAGCAGTGTGCTGGATGGAAGTTAGGGAGCCCCGAGTTCCAGTCTTACCTCAGGCCCCCACTAGTTCTGTGACCCTCTTAGTCTCAGTGCCCTCTCATCTATAAAAGGAAGATAATAACACCACCTACCTCCAGGGAGGAACGATATAAGACCGCATGTGTACCTGAATAAACGCTAGCTTTTAAGCCCTGCACCGGACACATCCCTTCACCTCTCCTTTTTTACCAGCTCACCTCCTACTGCCTAGAGACACAGCCAGACTTCCGCCAGCTTTTAAAAACCATGACGGACCCTGTCACTCCTTCTGGCCCTTTTCTGATCTCCTCTGCTTTTCACAAAGAGCTACAAAAGCTGCCAACACTAACTGCCTCTACCTTCCCACTTCCCACCCCTCCTTCAGTCCCTTGTCATCTGACTTTTCACCACTCAAATGAAAACTGCTCTCTCTTACATCACCAGCGATTTCTTTACTGCTAAACCAAATGTTCTTTTCTCATCTTCACCTATCCTAAGAATATAAACATGAATGGGAGAGTGGCTCGAGTGCTGGCCTTTGGAGTCATGAAGCCTTGAGTTTAAGGCTGTCCCAGACCCTCAAGAGTTCTGTGACCCTGGACAAGTCACTTACCTCCTTCTCAGCCACCATTTCTTCATTTGCAAAATAAGGATAATCAAAGCATTGGCCTCATGAGGTTTTTTGAGGACCAAATCAGACTCTAAAATACTTTGAGAGTCAAAGGAGCACAAATCAAGCACCATCTAAACGTTCGGCATTCCTATGGTGATGACTGGGATTATAACCCTCTCCAGAGCAGAGGACGCCGCTCAACACCTTCTTCCTTCCTCCCTGGGTTTTCATGATTCTGCTCTGTCCTCCTCTTCCTTCCTGCCAGATCTATTGTTTTGGACATCCTCTTTACAGGCTTCTCATCACCCATATTATAGGCCCACTAGGCATGGGGGTCCCTCAGGGCTCCAGCCTACACTGTCTTCGCTCAAAGAGCTCAGCAGATCCCCTAGATTGTCAGCAGATGCCTCCCCTCTCTACCCAACCCTCATCTTTCCCAAGTTCCTGGCCTACATCACCAAATGCCATCTCAGCATGTCCAAAAGAGAATTCTCTCTCCCTCTAAATCTTCCCCATCTCCCTTAGGACTCTATGCCATCCTTCTCCCTCGCTCAAGTTCACAACCTGAGTCATGGCGGACCTTTTGATCATCTCTAGTCCATCAGCTCCCAAGTCCTATATATTCAACTTCCTCAACCTCTCTCACATCCATCCCCTTTTCTCTAGTTCAGCCATTCTTCACTTCTCACCTGGGCTCCTGCCGCCAAGGCCTCCAGCCTCCACTAGCCGCTATGACCAGACCCCTCAAGTACAGAGCTGACCATGGTGCGGTCCTGCTCAGTGGCTTGCTTTTATTTCTCAGATAAAATTAAACGCCCTTGGTCTAGTTTTCAGAGTCCTTCACGAGGTGGCTGTAGGTCTATGTGGACCTTCTCCCCTCTAGACAAACTGGGACCGTGCACTATTCTCAGGCCCTGAAGTTCTACCACCAGCCCCATCCCTCAGAACACCTCATTCGCCCCTTCGAAGCTCAGCTCAAGGGCCCCTTCTGGTTACACTCCCCTGTAAATGCCTCAGATGGCTTCCCTCCAGAGAACTTAAGAAAGACAAAGCAAGGGCTGAAGCAAATAAGGAGTCACCCAAGTTCAGTCTGTCAACAAAGCTTCCCTAAATATGGGCTCTGGGCCAGGCCTGTCCTGCAGCCTGCAGATACAGACACAAAAGACAATCGGGCCCTGCCCACCAGGTCATCTCGGGATGTTCCAAGTGAGATGCAGAGGCAACGGAGGAACACTCGGGTGGCAGTCAGAGACACGAAAGTGCTTGGGAACCAGATCTGAATCCAATTACAGAGTGGAAAAGGGATGGTGCAAGCTACAGACTGGCTGAGAGGGTGGAACAAGAACATGGAAAGAGTGAGGTCTCGGGGGACCATAACACCGACAGGAAGGTACATCCCCCTTTCAAGACCATGAACAAGCGATGCCCCTGAGAAAGAAAAAGCAGAAGGAGCCAGGCCTCTGGCACGTGTCGGGGGTCTCTGGTACCCACTGCTCAGCATGTCCACTACCCTGAACGCACCTCCACAAGAGTAAACAGCCCACCACTCCTTCCCGCAGTCCTCTGAGAAGCACTCATTACCTTTTGTCAGGTCCAAGTTGCTGCAGCATTTTTAAATACTGGAACACAGTATGAGCAACCTAAAAACAAAACATTAGATGAGTCTTTGAATTTTATGTTATGCAACAGAAAACATGGCCTTACAGTGAAACCTTTTACCTCATTGAAATGTTCATATCCTTCATCAGTCAACGTAATCGAAATACTGAACACTGAATAGGTAGAATTTTGCTCAAATCCTGTCTCACCATTCCCACCAAACAATGCAAGAGCCCAGCACCTGCAGACAGAAGAAATAATTCCATTTATATGCCAGAAGTAGTAATTTGTGATGTTTCCTATTAGTTAACAGAGCCTTCCAGGTCTAATTAGGAAATCTCAACCATTAATAAAAGAATGAGAGCCAGATTGTACAGAAGGCTAGCCCAGGCCCAGAGGAACTGGTGTGTGGTGTCAGTGTGACCCAGGAAAAGTCACTCTACCCTTCTCCATGCCCCAGACAACTTCCCAAAAGGACACATTTCATAACGATTGTCATTTGCTTTCCTAGAGTGACCTTCACCAATGAACTGGCAGCCCAGGGCTAAATAAATAATAAAATAAAAGGAAACCAATGTATGAATTTGAAAACAAAGCAAAACAAAAAACAGAAGAAATATTTCTGAAATCCGCAATCACCACAAGGCTCTCCTGACACAAGAGTCCTATGGCGAATTTTGAATCAAACAAAAATCTAAATGTGAAGCAATGTGTCTACTTACGCTTTCAAAAAGACATCAACCCTTTCCCAATAACCAAAGCAACTATTTAAACATTTTGAGCACACGATGTTGAGAGGGGACAGAGATGGCACTCCTCCAAACAAATCCTCACACCTCCCCAGAGAAGCAAGTATGGCAACACTTCAGTCACCTGGAATGGGGCTGACTCTGGCTTAGTCAATTCTCAAGATAGCTAAAGGCTAATTGTGTAAGGGTCCAGCCTTTTGGTTTCAGTCTTTTCTTATAAAAATTCTAAAACATACTAAGCATTTTCCTGTCTAAACACTAGTGTACCAGGCAGAAACATGATTGATGACTCAGGTTCCTTCCTTTGCGCACTTGTGGCCCTGGGTTCCAGATAGAGCAGGACAATCACAAGTCTTCCCTGAATGCCTAGGCCAGCAAGAGAATGCTGAGCCTGGCCCTTGCTACCATGTTTCCCCGATAATAAGACACTGTCTTATTATTTTTTTGGACAGAAAAACACCAGAGGGCTTATTTTCAGGGGAGGGCTTATTTTAATGAACATTGACAGCAATTTTAATAAACAGGTAAATGTGAACAAAAAAATGTACCTTTATTCAATAATGAATTCAATAAAGAACAGGATGACGCGCTCACTGCTACAGCTCTGATTGGATGCAGCTCGGAGCGCGGCGTGCGTTTCACGGGGGGTGGGGGGGACGGTGCATACAGAGGGTACCGTAACGTAGCGCATAGCGCAGGGGATCACCTTCACTACAGTAGCAATCTCAATAGGGCTTATTTTCGGGGGAGGGCTTATTTTAGAGGAATCTTACACAGTAAGGGGAGGGCTTATTTTCAGGATAGGTCTTATTATCAGGGAAACACGGGTAGGGCTGTGTTGGGAATGCACCAGGAGCGCCCTTCCCAACAGCCCTGAGCAGAGTCTGATGGCAGCCTGTATTCTTTCTATCTGCTTCACTGCCTCCCTGAGAGCAGACCTGGGCCATTGCAAAGCTCTGCTTTCCTAGAACATCTATTACTGAAGCCCAGGCTCCCTTTACGTCAGTTCTATCCTAAGGTGCTTCCGCCATCTTTGTGGATGACTTGCTCTGAGAGCTTCTGAGAAGCCAAAGCCCCTAGCCTTTGTCCACCCATCAGGGCCCCATCCAAGTTTTTGCTACCCATCACATAAAGTCACAGCTCTGAAAATCAAGGACCAAAGCATAGCTACTAGATCCTCTCAGGTGAGACAACACTACCAACTTCCCAACATTGAGAATACTGCAATTAATATCCATTACACCCAGCTGCAGTCTTACAACCACAGACATACATAGGAATTCAAAGCAAGGTTTTTTCTCTTCTCGGTTTCTTGGTTGATACCTGAGAACAACTGAGTAGTGCAGTGGTTAGAGTGCCAGGCCTGGAGTCAGGAAGACTCCTCTTCCCGAGTTCTAATCTTAGCCTCAGACACTTTCCTAGCTGTGTGACCCTGGGCAAGTCACCCTGTTTGCCTCAGCTTCCTCATCTGTAGAATGAGCTAGAGAAGCAAATGGCAAACACTCCAGTGTCTCTGCCAAGACAACCCCAGACGGAGTCACAAGGAGTTGGACACAATTGAAAAACAACCGAACGAACAACTGAACCGATGCTGAATTGCTAAAGTTTGCTGCACTGTCTCTACTTGAGAGATAAGGAAAATGGGAAAAAGCTTCCCTGCTGGCATGGACACGCCCCTTTGGGAGACACCAGCCTGACCTCTGCCCTCTGCCAGCATCGAAGGGAGGCCGAGATCCGCAGGGATGGGTTTTAGGGCCTTTGTAGCGTTTTACAAGGCGTCTTGTGGTTCTGTCACTGTTTGGGTTTGTAGGCACCTCAGCATCTTAATGTCACTTGAGATGATCATCCAAGAAATGGGAGATGAACAGAGATGATAAAATCTTTAGAGATCCATGGCTTCTTGCCAGTTTTCCTTTATTAATCAAGTACACCAAGGCAGAGCTGAGTAGAACCATCCTAACCTGAACCCTAACCCTTTTCAAGGCTAATCCCGAGAGACTGTGTATATTTTACCCTGGGTGTCAATTCAATTATTCAATTCTGATTCTAGAGTATTACAATGATTACAAAGAAACTAAAAAGAAAAAGATGCACACATCAATATTTATATATATGTATCTTACCAAAATTAACTTAAATAGGATTTGCTCTACAAAGACAATCCAAACATTAAAGTAAATGAAATTTTCATTTCATTGATGTTACAATGTGCTTATCTAATAAGGTTAGTGCTAAACAGGCAAATTGTTGCAACTGAGAGTCAAAGGACTCAGATGGTCCAGTCTGTGCCATGTATAAAAATCTTTAGCACAAGTTAAAAGCAAGGAACGAATGACAAAAGTGGACAGTCTGTCAAAGTGTCTACACAGACCCACCTGAGCCCCTGGAAAGAATCTGGTCCATTCTTCATTTTTAGGATATCCCAAAGCACTGAATATAGAGTCAAGGGACCTATAACTGAAGGCAAGCTCCAACACTCAACTTCTCTCAGTTCTCTACACAAATGGGTTAGACTAGATGAGCTCTCAGAGCCTTTCAGTCTTAAGCCCTATGAGTTCATAAACCTTTATTATAATTCTTTAATCTTATCTATAGGTAATTCTTTATTCATCACACAATCAATTTCCTTACCAGTAGGGTATAATTTAATTCTTACCGAGGTCTATCCCTTCCTTCCGAGTCTTGGAATCTATGATTTTCCATTTCAATATTAAATGAGATCATATTTGCAAAGCACTTAACATGTGCCTGGCACAGAGTAAGTACTTTATAAAGGCTTATTCCTTCCCTTCCCTTCCCCGCCCCTCCCAGTCAAACATCATTCATTCCTGGAAGTTAACAAAACACTTACTTCTTTCTAAGAAAGGACAGGATGCTACCTTTGCCTTCATGTCCCACTAGCCAGGAGATATAATGAAGAGGCTTCACCCTAAAAGAGATAAATATCCACCAAAACACATTACAGAGATTAACATTCTAAGTCAATTCAGAAAGCAAAGATTATATACACTGACTGATATAACAATAAGTTTGGGAATAGAAGTGAAAATACACTTTCATCATTGGAAGACTCATTTACTCAAGTACTACAGGCTTACAGTATCAACATAAACAGAAAAAGACTTAACTTCTCTCTGAAATCACCAGAAGAGCATAAAGAGTCGTTTTTCAACGACTTTCACGACTGTTTTATCCAAGCGGTAACACACTTCTAGGAACACGCCACTTCTACAAATATTTACAAAACTCTGCAAAGGTGCTGCATGCAGAGGTGAGACAGGATGAAAAGAACAAGCCTGAGAAATTAGGAGATCCAGTAGGCGTAAGATTAAGCAGGAACCCATTGTGCCCTGTGCCTATTCTCAAGGGGCAGTAGGAGAATAAAACAAAACAAGAAATGCACAAGCCCTCCAAAAAGTCAATGTCAGCCGCTGTTATGTGTCCTGTGATTTACGGTTCACTGAGAGCTGTTCTACATAAAGCAACAACTTGAATATCACACCAACTTTTCCAAGTTTTTTTTTTAACAAAAAAGAAAATGTTGGCTTCAAGTTTTAACTATTCCCCCAAAATTGCTTTTGAATTTTAATGCCTGTTAGAGCAGTGATTGTGGTCACATACTGATTCAGAAAACCACAAATTAACATTATCTGTGTTGTCCTGTATTTTTATTTATGCTGTTAAACATTTCCCAATTATATTTTCATCTGGTTGGGGCCACCCTGGTGAGTTTTGCTGGTGGGCTGGGGGTTTGACACTTCTAGGCTAAGGCACTCTTAACTATAAAATATATAGTCTAAGTAGACTAAGTTGGCTTACACTATCCCCAGAAGAAAGGCCAGCACAAACCAAATAAGGACAACACACGATCTCTGCAGGATTCCGTAAAAGTACATTGAACCGGACACAGCATTCATCATAACATCATGGAGGATTCCTACTCACTCCCCTCAACTCTAGTGTTCAAGCAGCCTCCACGATGTGCCACTCCTCTGGGTCTCCCTTAAAATTAACTAGCTGATCCTGAATGCTCCTATTAAGACGAGCAGCCCCAGGTATCCAGGTACAGAAGTCAAATCTCTTCCCTCATCTGAGGGATCATCCTCGATCCAGAGGCCCAGAAAGAGGCTGCAGTAAGTAGTGTGGGGGCCCATCGACCCACGGGTTCACTGCTCCCCCTCCACTCACTGAGTTACTAAGCTTTAAACATGACTAGAACAGGCTCCATTTTTATGGCTACTGACATGCCAGTACAATATTTCTATAAGCAGAAAAGAAAATAATACCTTAATGACACCAATGAATATTAACAAGAATCATTAAAAGGCTGAACAGAGGAAGAGCTGAGCCCATAGGTACAAGGAGCTTCACATTTTCCCACTTGGACTTGCCACTCCCTGCAGCATGTCAGAGCTCCAAAAACAAGCAGGGACAATCTTCCCCCCGCCCCCCCCACACACACACACACATAACATAATGGGCCTCATGTTTCCAAGACTGAGATTGCCCAGAATTAATGAGCACATTTTTCAACCTTACCTATAATGCTGTTGCTGGGGAGGAAGAGCCCACGTGATGGTCAAAGCATGGACCTTCCTGATAGGAACCACTAAATGGGAAGAGATTTTAGATATATATATATATATATATATGTTATTCCAAAGGCCTTGACTCTTTCTTTAAAAAGTGTAGGTACATTATAAAAATGAACAAGTTTTGAAAGACTTACAAACACTGATCAATGAAATGAATGAACAGGAAGACTAACTCAGTATACAGAATGGGATAGATAATTTTTGGACTTGGCCAATGCAGAAACCTGTTTGCCTGGACTACACGTACTGTTACTAGGTTGGGTTGTTTGTTTTTGGGGGTGGAATAAATTCTTCTTAATAGAAAATAATAAAATGCAATTTTTAGAGTGTTGGGTTTATATGGTGAGTAATATTTTATTGCTACAACAAATTCAAATATAATCCACAAAAATACTAGCCACAATTCAATTTGATTATATTTCTGGAACAATAGCCACTTGCCCTTTTAGCAAAGTACAGTTTAATTTACTTTCATGGATCAGAAAAGTGGTGGTGTGAAGGGAATGTGTTAACATGGAATCTGGCAAGTGAAGAGGTCGAGGAAAACAGGGATTAGGAGACAAGGTTTTCATAGTAGAAGCAACCAGTGACAGGGGAATGACTAAGCTATTAGTATACAGGAACACTACAGAACTGTGATAAATGAAGAATAGATTTATAATCTTCCACAAAAGTAATCCTCCAATGTTTCCTTGTTGCTTGGAGGCAGGGATAGGTTTTTAAGGCTAGGCCCCAGTGGAACACAGGCTCAGTTGGGGCCTGCAGGAAGGTAGAAGGGAGGAGAGTAGAAGCCAGCAGACACTAACTAATGTCATTGATCATCAAGCTAAGGACTAAAAGGATCAAAAATGGAGGCTGGCCATCAGGGGAGGAATTTTGTTACCCAGAACCACTCAGGAAAACCATCTAAGTGACAGAAGAATGCTGGTGGGTGCTGGGAGAGGGCAGATCTCCACCAATAACACCTGAAACTTTTTGGCCAGATGAACTATGTTGACCATATTAAGATACTAAGTGAGAAGAGCATTTTATTCCACACACAAATTCCGAAAAAGTCACAACATAAAAATTAAGAAGAGAATTTCACAGCTTCCAAGCATTATTGGAACAATGTTTTGGTAGAGATGAGAGAGGAGAGGTATGGTATGTACCACACTGAACATGGCCTGGGATTGCGGCGATGGATTCTAACCATGTTTTGTGCTTATTTAGCTCTGAGGGCTAATGAAGCAGATTAAAATAATAAAGTAAATTAAAACAGCATTCCGTAACAGAAAGTTGCTTTCTTTTACTTTTTGGATTAGGATTAGTCAAAACGAGGCAGTTCAGGGGGTGGCTAGGTGGGGAGGTGAATAGAGTACTGGCCCTGGAGTCAGGAGGACCTGAGTTCAAATCTGACCTCAGACACTTAACACAAAAACTAGCCATATGACCTTGGGCAAGTCACTTAACCCCAAATGTCCTACCTTCCCTCCTCCAAAAAATAAAAAAGCCAAAAAAAAAAAAAAACAAAAAAAAAAAAAAAATAGGCAGTTCAATCTGTTTACAAAGGGATTTAATTTAGGGGATTTAAATGAATTTAAATAGGATTTAAGTGTGGAGATCTGATATCCCCCCAAAACAAATTTTAAGGGAATTGACACAAATCTATAAGAGATATTCTCCAATAGGTAAATGACCAAAGGATATGAAGTGATTTCAAGAAATGCAAACAATGTTACGTGAAAAGCATTAAAATCGCTAATAATCTAAGGAATGCAAATGTCAAAAACTCTAAGGTGTCATCTCAACCCAAAGCAACTGGTAACAGTAAAAAAAGAGAAAAAACTTCTCATCCTGGTGGGCCGTGGGAGAGCAAAAAACTTCAGTGAGGGTGGTTAGAAAATGGCTTTCCGGTCAACTTGTATTTGCACAAGAAGAATGACAAAATTCTTCAAATGAATAAACCAAGAACAAAATTGTTCATGTCCTTTGACACAGCAATCCCACAAATGGGTTTATATTACAAGGAAATTAACGTCAGCAAAGGAAGACTTATCAGCACAAAAACACTCATGGCAGTGTTATCTGGAACAGCAGATATTCTGCTGAGAGCGCCCTGAGAGCAGAAACTGGAGTCTGGGGGCCTTAAGCTATCCTTGTATTCTTGGGCACTTAGCACAGTGCCTGGCACAGAGCAGGCCCTTAATAAATGCTTACTTGCTTCCTGGGTCTGCTCAATAGCTGAGGTGCTGTGAACAGAGTGCAGAACCTGGAGTCAGAAAGACCTGAGCTCAAATCTAGCCTCAGAAGTTCACTAGTTGTATGATCCTATGCAAGTCACTTAACTGTTTGCCTCAGTTTCCTCAACTGTAAAACGGAGATAATAATAGCACTTTCAGGGCTGAGGTGAGGGGATCAAATGAGGTAATATTTGTAAGGTTCTTTTAAAGTGTTATATAAATATTATTATCATTATATTAGAGCTAAACAAATTGTCTTATATGTGGATGCAGTGAAATGTGAATATGAAGAATTCAGAGAAACAGGAAAAAACTTGTCTGAACTAATACACAGTGGAAAATAGGAAAAAAGAATAATGTGCATAATAGCTACAATATAAATAAAAACTTTATAAAGAAAGACTCAGATAAAGTCAATGAACAATGATACTAGAAGTCATTAGAACACACTTTCTTGCTTTTGACTCCCAAAGGGGCTGGCCATGAAGGCAAGAATCATTCTGTCTAAAACACCCTGAAGAGACCATCCTAGGGACAGAAGAATTCCACTTCCTGCTGTTTTTGCGGAGATTTGTGACTTTGGGGCTTTTCCTGAGACGTGTTGAAATAAACTTCATCACATTAACAAGAACAGAAGGGAATTAAACTAATGCAAATGAGTTTCTTGTTCATTAGGACTTTTTTCCTATATAGATCTTTAAGTTGAAAAAGCAGTAACTTGGGGAGGCCAGGTAGCACAGCAAGTAAGAGCACCGGCTCCAGTTTCAGGATGACCTGGGGATCGAATCCGGGCTCAGATATTCAGCACCACACCCAGAAATAACTGGCCGTGTAACCTTGAGCAAGTTACTTAACCCCGATTGCTTTAAAAAAAAAAAAAAAGAAAAAGCAGTAACTTAAAAAGCAGTAACCATGCAGACCACTGCAGATTATGTGTAGGTGGCAGGCTTCCAGGTGAAGGTGGGGTTACGACAGATATCCAAACAGACCCTGCAGAAGGGACAGAAAGGGGAAAGAGAGGCCGGACAAGGACCTTGTACAGGGCCTAGTTCAGCAAAAGGAAAATACGAAGGAAACAAGAAGGTATGTGCTAACAGGAACAGTTAAGCCTCGAAACAAGCTAACTAAGAAAATATTTCTTTTCCTTCCATGTTTATCCTTGATAAAGTTTGTGTCAACACACCAGACAAAGCCTAGAGTCACAAATCTTAATGAAAATAGAGACAGAGAGAGGAGGAGTGGACTTCTTAAGCACTCACTAAGGCTGGGGGCAGCAGGAGGCCAGAGCTGATCATCCAGACAGCAAGCGGGCAGGCTGCCTCTAGTTAGTGCTTGGTCCTAATGCTATGCAATTCTCATTGCCATAAAAGAACTTTAAAAAGTTTGAAAGAAAATGTTAAAGGAATTTCACAAACCTCTGTACAGTTTGTTAAATGCTGGCGTGTCAAATGGATCCGTTAAATGGCCAAAATTTGGTTTAGGCAACCCACTGAAAAGAAAAACAAATCTCTTTGAGTTAGTGGCAAAGTCTTTCTAAACCAAAGGTTCTTAACCTATTTTGTGTCCTTGGACTCTCTTGGACAACTGGTCTGGTAAAGCTGCTGTAATCTTTCTCAGAACCACATTTTAAAATGCATTAAATAAAATCTATAGGATCACAGAGAAAAAAAAATATATTAAAATAAACGTCAAAATGTTTAATTTTTTTAAGACTCATGCTCCTCAGGTTAAGAAGCCCTATTCTACATAATTATTTCCAAGCAGGTCTATCTGATCCCTATACAGGTCAAAAGAATTTGTCATGAGCTCTCATATACCCTGAATTCTAATAACTCCCGGGTAAGTCTCATCATCCCGACCTCAGGCCCAATATACATACTAAAAAGGGGTGAGGGACCCATGACCTCGAGGGTCCCCACCCCTGAGCTAGACCATTTGGTCACTCACTCACCACCCAATATGTAACTCTCTATCCTCACTACGGTTTAGTGGCTGGGCCCAGACAAACAATCTCAATGTGTACAGTAATTCTTTTTCAACAAAATAAAGAACTATTAACACTCTGGTGGCACTGGGTGTTCCTTCCAACAGCAAAACTGCTACAGCCCATCCTGAGCACCACATGGATCTGTCCTCCCACCCCAGCATGCAAAGGGCCTTCCTCAAAGCTCACAAAATTGTATGGATATCAAGAGAGCAGGCAGTCTGCTCCTGTTACCCCTGAATAGATATGAACACTTCAAAACAAGACAAGATCTTTGCATGAGCAATCAGTAAATACTCCCACTTTGCAAATATCCTTCTATAACTGTTACCCCTGGAAAATGTCCTGGCCTAAGAGTAAAACCCTGGGCAATTCATCTCACTTCCACCTTCCTCATAAGAAATGAGGGAGTGGGGACGGGACTAGACGGCTTTTCAGTTCTAAATATAAAGAAATCTCTTACTTGTTTGGGATGTTGGAGAAGATCTCAGTGACCCACTTTTCCAAGGTATCAAGTGTTTCTGGAAGGAAGAAAAGAGACTTGAAGCAAAATGTATTTATTCAAGGCAACAGACTGCTTCTGATTGTTTAATGGAAAGAACTCTGGACTTGGAGGCAGAGGCCTCGGGCTTAAATCTCAGCTTTTCTTTTTGGGGGAAGGCAATTCGGGTTAAGTGACTTGCTCAAGGTCACAAGGTTAGTTTTTGTGTTAAGTGTCTGAGGCCAGATTTGAACTCAGGTCCTCCTAACTCCAGGGCTGGTGGAGTTCACTGCACCACCTAGCCCCCACTAAATCTCAGCTTTTCTAACAACTGGCTGTGGGACCCTGACAAATCTGCAACTCTCTCTAGGCCTGAGGCTCCTTCCTCCTGCATGAGACAAGTGGCTACAGACTGGAATGAGGTGGTGAGGGAGGGAAAGCATCAGGTGCCGACCTAGCTTCATTTCCCAAGGTCCTATCAGACTTACATCCAAGATGGGCTTGAAAAAAATGAGCCTTCTGACTCTGGAAGGGCTGGCCTAGTCAAATAAACTAGAAAACTCTGCTCCAAAAAGTCTGGATTGATTGAATGAAAACCAAGGGAAAATAAATTCTGACAGAAAAAAAATGCTTCATTTTTCTTCCAGGAGAATTTCAGAGAGAAGAAATACCTTCATCCTAAGAGATGACTACCTTTATACCAAATGAGCCTTAATGGCAATCCCAGTAGAAAGGGAGGGGAATAAAGGCTCTTTCCAATGGCTGGGAGCCCAGTAAAGATTTAGACAAGTTCAGGCACTTGCCATAGAAAAGCCACAACCTCTCTGGATCTCAGTTTCCTCATCTCGTAAAATAAGAGAGTTAAGACCAGATGATCTCTATTTAAGAATCATGCTAGCTCTAGAATTCCACGGTTCTAGATCCTTTGTCTACTGAAGCTGCTCTCAAACAGAAAGATGTCCTAAATGTCTCGGCACAGAAAGACTCCATTTGCTCCACATTTAATTCATACCATTCAAACACATTTATTCTGCCTGTGTTTTACCTTGTACATGTCTCATTAACAAGTTCCAGGGGAGGAGAGCTATCTGCTCCCTGCCTGCCTTGGAGACAAGAGATGGGTAGGAAGCCACAGCAGCAACTTCCCTTCATTAGTACTCAGCTAAAATTCAAAAACCAACTTTGTAACTGAAGATGGAAACATTAAGCCAGAGAAGATGAGGCTGAGGGAGGCAGCACCAGGGCCAAGTGGCAATATGTGGTAGAGATCGGACTGGGCAAGGCCAGGGGACAATGAAGCCATCGATCAGGGCCGAGAAACCAAAAACATAAGGTCTAGAGCTGACATATGGTGGATATTTGGGGAGGGCATGGGACGGACACACAGCTCATGAGCAAAAGTCTGCTATTATGAGGGAAAAGTGGATTCCAACCATGTTTACTCTACCAGCTCTTTCTCCCCAACAGAAGGTAAATGGGTTCAGGTTAATGCAGGTGCTCTATAGGGTGCCCTGGAGGGCAAATGGGCAAAGAACATTTTCCCTATTTCACCAAATCCAGTGTCACAGGAGAGATAAACAAGTCTACACCCAAAGCAGGAAGGCAGAGAGACTGATCCTGTGGACTATTTCTTAGTGTTGGTCCTTCGGTGATGTTCACAAAACTGCTACCAGGGTCAATTGGAGGGTTCCAACCTTCCCCTGCCCACCTGTAGCTCCTCCTGAAGCCAGGTGCACGTGGCATCACCATAACCAGCAGAGCAGACATCCTACCTTTTGATTGCACCACTAAGGTCATGTAATGTGCAGAGTAATAGTGCAGCCAGAATTCTCGAAGTCTGGCATGGGTGTCAATACTGTTCCTTTTCGGCTCATGTTTGAGGGTCTCTGCATTCCCTAGGAAAGACGAAGGAGTGAGCACAGTAGTAACAGACTACTAAGACATTAACACCAACCTGATAAGTTCTGACTCTTCATGAACCCAAAGAGATATCCTATTCAAATAACTGTGCTGCATTTAGCCAGTTTGATAAAGAAACTGAGAAACCAAACACTCAGAGTGATTTATTACTACCCATAGCTTAACCAGGAACCTAAGCTTCTTTTTTTTTTAAAGCAATTGGGGTTAAGTAACTTGCTCAAGGTTACATGGCCAGGTGTTTCTAGGTGGGTGCTAAGTGTCTAAGCCCGGATTCAATCCCAGGTCATCCTGACTCTGCAGCCGGTGCTCTTACTCACTGCACTACCTGGCTGACCCAGGAACCTAATATTTTCTTTCACTACATGGCACACTCACTTCCAAACAGCCTGACTCTGAGCCCAATTAAGTACTGATGGATACACATAAAACCCAGGTAGAACGATGGCCCAGTCAGGAGCTGAAAGCCTAGAGGGAATAAAAGGCTTCTCATGACACTATGTCACAAGCAGAACTGAAAGGGGCTCTTTATCCTTCAATAACTAAACCCCTTGGAATGAAACAGCCCCAGCCCCAGTCCAGGCCACTAGACATTCCCCATAGGCCCTCTCTCAGGTGCCTTTAGGTAACCCAGAGTTCTCCAAGGCTCTGGCTACACAGTTAGTACTGAAAGTTCCCAAAACCAGCTGGAAAGGCTCCAAAGAGAGGCTAGCAAACCCAGGTCAGCCTGAATTCAGCAGAGGTCCCAGCAGTACACACTTTATAAAAAGGCAATTACTAATTCCATGCTTCCTCCTACTGCCTTACTTCTCAGGCCTTATCTGTCTTGCCAAACAAGTCACACAACTTATGATCATTATTGGTAGCAGGCAGAGTGGAAACAAGTAAGCATAAAATTTCAATTAAATCTGCTAGTGGAGAGTTTGGGTTTAGGCTGTCAGTTTGATTTTGCAGTGTCTCCCCATAATGGTAGGTCACTACTTTGTACGTAGAAGGACAATCTGACATGACAGCACTTCCTTTAAGCACCCAGACCGAGCACCCACAGCAGACTAAGAAGGGCAGCATTCAGCCCCCTACCCTGACCCCACACTGCTGTCCCCAGGGCACAGGCTCTACAGCACATAAAAGTGACTCCAGAAACTACTTCTGGAATCAATAAACAGTACTGCTGTTTACCAGCAGGGCAGAGAAAAGTCCCTAGAATTATCCCTCACATATCTGAAACAAATTTTCTTTGAATGTTTAAAAAAAAACCACAAAGCCAGTCTATCAACAATATTCTTAGGGAAAAAATGTCAATTTCTTTTCAATGAAAATACATAACGAGCTCCAGGGCCTAGCCACACAACACCTCAAACACAGTAGACATTTAACGCATGCTTGTTTAGCTGCTATGTAAAGCCTTTTTCCCCGAAGAATCAAGAAAAATCACTGGAAGATGCCCAGATTTAGTCCACTCCACAGACCTTTATTTAGGACCAGACCAAGCAATCACTATGTGCCTGAAGTGTGACTACAAAGTAAAAAATGACAACACTGTCCTTAATAGGAAATGAAGGTGATAACAGTCAAGAAAGCAACACCAACCACACTAACACGGCCATCGAGCAAGTCCTTGGGATGAACCCCGTCACCCAATGTCCTCAGTCAGAACAAACCCTGGACCCAAACAAACAAGGGGAGGTTCAGTCCCTGTGCAGGCTCACTCTAACTGGTTCCCCCTCAAGTCATCAGCGTTTCCAAACAGGAACTAAACACTCTGTGACAAAGCTAACTCCTGGGCCTGTTGTTTCAACAGCTTTTCTACTAAAGGGCTGAATCTTCATGAGAAGATCTGAATCAAAACAAGACGGATGCATTTAGAACACAACTTACCCCAAAAGAATTTCCCCATAGGATGCCCAGGTCTGGCAAGGCTTCCAAACAGCATTTCCTTTCTGTTTGCATCTGAGGGTCTTGCAAGTTGATACTCTGTCAATTATAAAGAAGGATGGGTTGATATGAGAATAAACACAGCCAGGGAGCCTTCCCAGGCACCCATGAGGACAAAACACTACATGTAATCTTGATAGAGACTGTTCTTAGCACCCGGAAAATCATACTTAGAGAAGTGATCGAGCAGAGAACAGCTTCCTGTGCCTCAGTCAGTTCAAACACACCCCCTCGTTAGGTGACAGCAATCAGGGCACCCAGAAATGACCAGCGAGCTAGCAGAAGGTCCTTTCTCTCCCTGCTGTGAAATCCACCAGCCCCTGTCTCTTCCCCCACAGTACTAAGCTCAGTGTCAGACACAGGTTCCATGCTCAAATGGAATGACACTTCCTTTCAAAGGAATATTCATCAGGGAATATGATTTATTTTTCATACCTTTTAAACACTTGAGGTTTTCTAAGGCCCTTTCAATAGTGACCATTCTAGAATGTATTGCATGCCTTTCTGACCCAGAATACTAAACATAATTTCAACTAAACCAAGAACATGCTACAGTGGAAAGGGCACTGGCTGTGGAGACAGATGGACTAGGTTCAAACCCTGCCCCTGCAGAAGCCATTTTGTCTCCTTCAGACCCAGCTTTCCCAGCTATAAAATGAGGGGATCAGACTAGCTGGCCTCAAATAGTCCCTCCAGTGTCCATTACCTACATGCAGGAGTTACCAATCAATGAAGATACAGACCTGCTGAAGGCTGACTTATAACCATAGGACAAAGAATCCCAGACATCTGTGAGCCAAGATGCTTAGACATGTCTGAGACCCTGAAGGAGTGACTTTGTTCACACAGAAAAGTTCACCAATGCAAGAGAATGGCAAACCCAACCTTGCAGAACATGCAGAGTGAACTGAGGTCACTGGCAGATGCCTGAGGGGTATGTGTGTGCTGTGTGTGTCCTGTACAGCTTGTTCGGCTGCGTGTAGATCTCTGCTTTCACCTAGTGTTTGTCGCAGATGAATGCTCACATAAGCAAACAAGAAATTCATATTATGCTCAAATTGTGCCCTAATATATTGATTACACTGGAACAAATTTGTGTTTTCAAAACAAGCATGACTGACTAATGGAAGTGAGTCGGTACCCACAGGAGGAACATAAACATCCCTGATCCACAAGTACACAATTTTCATTATGCAAGGATGTCATCTAAATTTCAACGGCAAGTGAAAAAGTCATGGTTAAACTGGGATTTCTTCTTACTCTAACAGAGAATTAAATCAATGACTTATATTGTGTGGCTCACACTGTTCATCTGTAAAAACAATGAACTCAGGTTTTGGGGAAATAATGAGGTATCAATAACAACAGCTGACCTTTCTATAAAGCTTTACAGACACTATCTCACCTGATCCTCAAAACCACCCGGTGAAATAGTGGTACAAGAGGCCCTGAGAGGAACAGTGCCTTCATCCAGATCCCACCAGAGGCAGAATCTGAACTCAGGTCTTCTGACTCCAAATCCAGGGTGCTTCTCCACTTGGCCACAGCTGCCTCCAAAATAAGGGAAAACCAAAACTCCCCCAAGAACTGCATCCAGGCATTGGGTCCAGCAATGGAAAGGCAAGACAGAATGTCACATATTGCTCTAGTCTGCTTTTCACAAAAAGGAAAAATGTGGATTCCTCTATCAGTATGAAGGAGACTCTTTTTCTGCAGAGCACCCATCTCAGAGCCTGCTACTTTAGTAATGTGCATTCAAGTAGCACCTTCACATTTAAGAAGACACAGGACAAAGCTGCCCGACTGTACCAGAAGACATAGGGATAGACCTGGACTAAACAAGGACTAGACCTGGGACTACATGGGTAGAGGGTCCTTGTCCTTCTCCCAAGGGTGGAGACACTGAAGAGTTAAATGACATGCCTGTGCGTGTCAGAGGCCGCACTTGAACTCAGGTCTTCCTGGCTCCAAGGTCAGCTACTACACTATGCTTACTCTCAGGTATAAGGCCCAGTGAAAATGAAGGCTGAGTATCCCACATATCTGATTCTCAGAATCCACTTTTTTGAAGGGACAATACATATGTCACTTACCACTATCAACAGCCTCCACTTCCCGGTCGATGGCATCTCTAATCATCAGGGGATGAATAAAGAACTGCGCCCACCTGGGAAAATGAACAATAATTTGTTTTGCATACTAATAATCTTCAAGAAAAGTTTCTTTGGAGTAGCTAGGTGGTGCAGTGGATGGAACACTGCCTCTGGAGTCAGGAGGACCTAAGTTCAAATCTGGCCTCAGACACCTACTAGCTATGTGACCCTAGCAAGTTCCTTAACCCTGACTGCCTCCAAAAAAAAGTTTCAATCAGTGTTTACCAATCAGGTGTGACTCCAACTTATCTAGAAAGTGAGACAGGACCTTGCATGGAAACTCTCTCTGCCAAAGCACATCAACACTTGCTCTACAACGTCCAGTCTTACAGAACTGCCTGGACAATGAAAGGGTGAGGTACTTTCCCAGGGCCACACAGCCAGTATTGGGCAAAGGACTGGAGCCCAGGTTTCCTGACTCCAAAGCCATTAAGCCACACTGCCTTTCATATGTCCAGAATGACCTCACTTTAATCTCAAAATGCTTTATAACTATTCAAAGTATTAATCTAAGATCAATAACTTGTTACACTAAGGCAGTTAAATTGCTTAACAAATCTCAGAGAAAAGTAGTTTTCAGATTATAAGAAGATCAAGAAACATGATAAGGCAGGTAGTGATATAGTTTTTGCTGAAAAATACCTCATCAATTTTTTTATTTCATGTTATATTTAAAGATACACATGAGTTCAAGTACCTCCATGCTGGCAGACCTGTTAGACTTTATCCAACTATTAAAAGAGAGAAATTCTCAATTATACCATACTGCCTCTCAACTAGACTTCATGGGTTTTTTTTTAAGTTGTAAGAGTGAGCCAGTTTCATATATAATCTCCTTTGTATTCTTTTTTATATATGAAAATGCTCATGTTTTCCAAATTCATAATAAAGGAAAATTTTAAAAAGAGCTATCAATATAAAAAACAGAAATTTAAAATTAATTCTATGAAAGAGTCCTCTCTCTTCCTTCTCCTCCTCATCCTCTTCCTAGTGAACCCTAGGTTGATCTCTTGCAGGATCTGTACTATGAATGCCAGACCACTACTGTACTTGTAAAACTATTGATAAAATCACCACTGAGCCTTTTATTTCAGGGATCAGGTAACTTGAAGATGGTAAGCCTCAACAAAGATCTCTCCAGCAACACCATTCTTCTGATAAATTCTGGCGAAGTATTCTAGAGTAAGAAGGTGAGGTGGGGGTGAGAGGCTGGTCACTTGAAGGCATACTAGGAACAAAAATGTCTGCACCATGAGTGAATTCAATGATTTCAAACCCAAGAAGCAAGAGCTTCTTAGTGATTTCTGGAGGCAATAGAGGATAACCGGGATTTCATAAGGCCAAGTCAATCATATGAACTACCACCAAGAGAAACAAACTACAGCTGAATTCTCTTTCAAAGAAATATTTCATGCACCACTAAAACAGGAAAGATCCTTAAGAGGTTACTTGGTCATTCCTAACTTGCAGCAGAAAGAGCCAGGCCAGCCTTGTGTAACCACAGCCATCCGTCCAGAGAGGCTATCTTACTTGAATACTGAAAAAGAAGCATTTCTTCCCTGCATGTTCATTTATATACCTTAATTTTGTCAAACATTTATCAATGCACTATATCGTACTTGCATCTTCCACCAAAAAAACCCTCAATTTTCCTAAGTGCAGAACACACTTAGAGATGAAAAAAATCCCTTCTCAGAGGATCACAAAATTGGAGTGTTGAAAAGGACCTCACACAGCATCTAGTCCAATTCTCATGAGAATCTCCAACTAGATAATCATACAGCATCTGGCTGAAGGAAGCAGAAGGGAGAATCCAACCACCCCAAGGCAAGCCATTACATTCCTTTTCGCTTAAGAATCTTAACACAATCTGTTTTTCCAGTGAGACAATCTGCTTTTATAACAAATGAGTCTATTTCTGTCACTTTGCTCTCTTCCTGTCCCAAAGGGATCTCGAGATAATTCAACAGAAATATAGTACTTTACAACCTTAAAGGAATGGATGAGACAATGGGCAGTTTTATAAAATGCCAGCTTTCTTTAGAGGAAGGAACCCCGCAAGGCACCATCTCAACTATGGTGATGTCTGCACATGCCTTCTAACTTTGAATGCAGCAGCTCATCCTGCTGGTTTGAATTCGTTACCTATCAAGGGCCTCCTTGAAGTACTTCCTCTGGACGTCAAACTGGAAGACTGTGCGTTCACAGTCTGTCGAGGCATTGTCACTCCCCCCGTGCTTCTTCAGGAAAGCATCAAACCCATTCTCATCTGGATACTTCAGGCTGCCCATGAAAACCACTAGGAAAAGAAACAAAACTGGATTTTCAGAGGATGCCACCAAGAGTACTAACATAAGACAAGAAGTCAAGAGACCCAGAGTAAGATAATTTTCAGCTTAAAAAGGTTTACACAAAGCACATGTCCCTTTCATCTCTGATAAACTGTGTATCTAGAGGGTAAATCATTTTTGTTTTCCATGAATTCCCAGTTATCAAGACCTAAATGTACATGACAGTCTTTGCAAATTAAATACTTGATACCTTTCCTTACTTGGCATTTTTCTACCAAACCAGTAGTAAATCTGAATTAAGTGAATTTATAAAATGGACTTGTGATCTCATCAAACTAAGTAGCTCCCAATTGAGAAACTTTCCCTACCAATGCAAATCAGGAGCTTCTTTGCAATTTATAATTTAAAAGAGTTGCCTAACATCAGACACTTAAAAACTAGACTTCGGCATCTTAGAACAAAATCTCTTACTGTGCTCCAAAAAGTGTGCCAGCCCAGGGAGGTCATCGGGATCAGCAAAACTTCCGACTCCAACACAAAGTGCAGCGGCAGACTAGAGTGAGAAGGACACATGCCGACAGTGAGTTTTCTTTAGACAATACCGGCAGCAGCTCATCTGGAGGACACATGTGCCAGCGGCCTTTCCAGCAAAAGGCCACAGTTGTTTCCCTGAGAATCAGGAGGAGCAGCAAAGTGAAACTCACCAGAATTGTGTCAGTTTCACCCTGCTGCTCCTCCTCTTGACTTACTGGCAATTTCTGAACAGGTGCCGACCTACGGAAAGAAGCAGAAACAGACAGAAAAGGAGAGGAGGCGGACTGGCCAGCCCACCCATTGACCATTTAGAGTCAGCGCCAGAGCTCCGGCCCTCTCTTAGAGACCTGAGCTGAATGCAAAGGCAGTATTCTTAGTTCCATGGAGACCTCTAACAAATTACTGGTTCATTTATCCTCACTTGGCCAAAGGGGAGAGGGAGCCCTTTCAAGGAGGGATTCACGAACATTTTTTTTTAACAAAAAGAGGGAAATCTTTTTTTAAAAGCAATTGGGGCTAAGTAACTTGCTCAAGGTGACATGGCCCGTTATTTTTGTGTGGTTGTTAAGTATCTGAGGCCGGAACCGATCCCAGGTCTCCTGACTCTGGGGCTGGTGCTCTTATTCACTGCGCCACCTGGCCGCCCCAAGAGGGAAATTTTTTAAACTGGAAATAACTGGGTCAATGAGAAATCAAATGGCTTTATTTGAAGCTTAATTTTTTAAATAAAAATTGACTTCCCTATCTGAAGAAAGCTTATGAATTCATCACTTTTGTTTATGTCTTTACATAAAATGCTTTACTATTTCTCCCAACATTTCAGGGAATTCAGGAAATAATTAGAAATTAAAATGGTTGTTAGCCATCCCAAATGAGTTTAGAACTCTTTCTGTTCTACAACATAAGACACTATGTTATGCTTCTATATTACCTTAGGATACATGTAAAGAGTGTTAAAAATACAATCTCCAAAGTCAGAAAGTAAAATTGTTGAGGCAGCATGCCCAAGATTTAATAACAGAACACATCTGATTAAATCCATCTTTCCTCTGGTTACGCATTAAACGGGATGATTATCTTATAAAGATAGCTTTCTAAAACAAGAAAACTCTAAGGAACTGCTAATGTGTTGTAAGAAAGCAAAGGGACTACATGTAGAAAAATCAAACAGACTCACTCATTGCCAAAAAGGGCATTTTGCAAACTCCAGTTCATGATATAACTTGGCTAAATGACAAAGGAGATGTCCTCTTATATGGCACATCTTCTGGCCAAAGTCTGACCTGTTCTGTACGATAAAATGGCTGCCTAGTCTGCGTTCTGCCCCAACTACCCCACAAAGCATTCTTGTCTTGATCATTAGGAGAGAAGCAACTGAAGCAGCTTCTGAAAAAGGTGTTCTAAACCATAGGCTATTAGACAGATAAGCATATACAGGCTCCCAAATGTTGAGAACTTTGCTTGAGAATTTCTAGTCAGACAGGATTAATGAAGTCTTAAGTCAAATAGACAACACTTACATTTCAATCTTGCTTATATAACAGAAGTTCATAGTTGGGGAAGATACCTCCCTTCGAGAAGGTATAAAGGAAGATGGGTTAATAAAATTAATGAACTTGACAATCACAATTATATGAAAAATATTCCAAAAAGCAGCAAAATTATTTTCTTCCCACTTCCTTACTGGTTAATGTTTATATTTACCTTGGACGAGACTTACAATGTCAAGTCACATTTCACATGTCAGGAGCTTAAATCTCTAAACAACTACAAACCCCCCACTACATTCTCAAGTCATTTTTCTCCTATTGTGGGTTGTTTGGTCCATTAAAACATGAGCTTCTCAAGAGCAAGGACAGCCTAGCCTCTCTATTTGTTATTCTCAGTGCTCTGCACAGAAGTGCTTCAAACACACTTTATCAATCATACAAGACAGAGGCCCTCTGCTCTGGAGACTTTTCTAGGCAAGGGAGAGAAAACAAGTACTTTCTGCCCACTACTAGATCCTAGTCAATCCTAGACCACCCATGCTCTGCCCTAACTGCCCTGAACCTTATAGTAGATTTAACTGTATACATGTCAATTAATTCAATTAAACACAAACATTCATCAAGGACCTACCTACCATAAACAAGTCATAATGTTACCGTGTTTCCCCGATAATAAGACACTGTCTTATTAATTTTTTTTTGGACAGAAAAACACCAGAGGGCTTATTTTCAGGGGAGGGCTTATTTTAATGAACATTGACAGCAATTTTAATAAACAGGTAAATGTGAACAAAAAAATGTACCTTTATTCAATAAGCAAATCACTGGGGAAGAACAGGATGACGCGCTCACTGCTGCAGCTCTGATTGGATGCAGCTCGGAGCGCGGCGTGCGTTTCACGGGGTGGGGGGGGGACGGTGCATACAGAGGGTGTCGTAATGTAGCGCAGGGGATCACCTTCACTACAGTAGCAAGCTCAATAGGGCTTATTTTCGGGATAGGTCTTATTATCGGGGAAACACGGTAGGTGTTTGTGATACAATGAAAATAAAAAAGAAATATCCCTGCTTTCATGGAGCTACATTGTACCAGAGATAGATACAACATGTGAAATGATAATTCAAACTATACACAGAGTAACCAACCACAAAGTACATTTTAGAAGAAAGAAGACCAACAATTTTGAGAGGGGAGGCAAACAAGGGACGAGTCCTGAAGATGGCGCCAAAACTAAGCCTCAAATGGAACTGAGAATTCCAAGAGGCAGAGAAGTGAGGAAGGAGAAAGTTCCAGGCCCAGCCTGTGCAGGGACATGTAGCAGGAAAGAGAACAACATGCAGAGGGGAACCGAAGGAGGCTGGTTTGACTAGAACAGTAAGAAGGACAAAGAAATAAGCATGGGACCAGATGGTGAGAAGGTCAAGCTGCCCATCAATGCTGACACTGGGAAATGCCAAGTTTAGGATTTTCTACTTTTAACCTAGGGACAAAGGGGAGCCAATGGAGAAAGCAACATCTCTCCTCTACCTGTCCTCTAGGTAGCAGAGTAGGCTAGAGCCTGGGAGTAGGAGTCACAAAGCCCTGCATTCAAATGCTACCACAGAGATTTCCTAGCTGTGAGATCCGAAATAGGTCATCCACTCTCTCTAAAAGCAGCACGCATTTATTAAGCACTTACTATGGGTCAGGCATTGTACTAAACACTGGGGATACAAGGAAAGGAAAAACCATGGTCCCGGCCCACAAGGAGCTCATATTCTAAAAGCAGGACAATATGCAAACAACTCAGCACAAATAAGATATTCCAGACAAATTGGAGAAAATCTGGAAGAAGGCATCAGCATTAAGGAGGATTTTTAAAAGGTGGGATTATAGCTGAGACTTAAAGGAAGTCAAGGAAAGGAGGAGGCAGAGATGAGGAGGGAAAGTATTCTAGGCATGAAGGAAGCCAAGGAAATGCCCAACCAGAGTCAAGAGTCAGTGCCTGGTACAAGGAACAAGAAGACCATTCTTGCTGTGGGTGTGTAGGTGTAAGGTATGAGAAGAACAGAAAGGTAGGAAGGGGACAAGCTATGAAGGCCTTTAAAAGACAAACAGAGAATTTTATATTTAATCCTGGAGGTATCAGGGAACCATTGAAGTTGATTGAATAGGAAGGTGACATGGTCAGGTCTGAGCTTCAATCACTTTATTGGCAGAATGGGGGATGTCTTGGACTGGGGAGAGAGTTGGGGCAGGGACACCAAGCAGCAGCTACTGAAATAGTGCAGGTGTGAGCGAATGAGGGTGCACACCAGGGCAGCAGTAGTCAGAGGAGAAAAGGGGCAAACTAGAGAAGTCAAAGGTAGAAGCAACAGGACTTAGCAAAGCTGAGAAAGAATGAGGAGCAGAGGATGACACCTACATTGGGAGAGTGGTACCATCATCAGTAACAGGAAAGTTTTATAGAGCTAGAAAAAATAACAACAAAATTCATCTGGAAGAACAAAAGCTCAAGAAAATCAAGAGAATCAGTGAGAAAAAAGTGAAAGAAGGCAGCCTAGCAGGGCCAGATTTCAATTACAAAGTGGTAATCACTAAAACAATCTGGTACTGGTTAAGAAGTAGGGTCGTGGACCAGTGGAATAGACTGTCATTGTTTAGGAGGTTAGTCCTGTCTGATTCTTCATGACTACTTTGGGGTTTTCCTAGCAGAGATACTGCACTAGTTTGTTTGCCATTTCCTTCTTCAGCTCATTCTGCGGATGAGGAAATCGAGGTACACAGGGTTAAGCGACTTCAGGGTCACACACCTAGGAAGTGTCTGAGACCAGATTTGAACTCAAGAAGGTGAGTCTTCCTGACTCCAGACTCAGTGTGCTATGCAATCTATCTACTTCATCACCTATGCCTTTGACCCAGGAATACCACTACTACATCTGTACCCCAAAGAGATTTTTTAAAAAGGAGAAAAAGAACCTATTCATACAAAAACATTTATAGGGGTAGCTAGATGGCACTGGCCCTGAAGCCAGGAGGACAGGAGTTCAAATCTGGCCTCAGACATTTGACACTTACTAGCTGTGTGTCCTTGGGCAAGTCACTTAACCCGAATTGCCTTGCCTTTCCCCCTCCAAAAACAAAAAAACACACATTTACCATTGATAGTAGCTCTTACTGTAGTGGCTAAGAACCAGAAACTGGGGGGCTGCCCATCAATTGGGGAATGGCTGAAGAAATTATGATATGTGAACATGATGGAATGCCATTGTGCTATAATAACGAATGGAGCAATTTCAAAGAAACCTGAGAAGTTTTGTACGAACTGATACAGATTAAGGTGAGAAGAACCAGAAGAGACATGGCTATAACAGCAACATTATCCTAAAGACAACAACTAAGAAAGACTTGGGAGCTCAGACCAACACAATGGCCAGCCACCATCCCAGATGAAAATGCTGCCTATCTCCTGATGCAGAAGAAAGATGACAGAAGCATTTTTTTGGACATGGTCGATATAGGAATGTTTTATTTGACTAGACATGTTTGTAACAAGGGTTTTGTTTTTCTTGCTTTGTCAATGGGTCTGGATAATCTTTGAGAATAAAATTTCATTAAAAAAAATAAAATTAGAAAGACTGGGGATGTTAGTGGGAGTAATTTGCTGGAGAAGATGGGAAGGGATAAGATTACTCTGAATACTTTGCCTGATCAAGGAGACCACATCATCACATGAGGCGGGAGGAGAAGGAGGAGATGGTGGGCAAAGATGCCAGAGTAATAGGAGATGAAGGAAGAGGAAAGAAGAAAAGCGGGAGTTCTCACCACAGTTTCAGTTACTTTGGTGAAGTGTGAGGCTTCAGCTGAGTGGGAGTATCCAGGAGGCTTGATAAAAAGGCCAGGAAAAGCTGCCCTGGTGAGTGGGGAAGTACAAAAGGGTGGCCCTGAGAGACTCCACCTGGTGAAGTGGATTCATCTGGAGACCTAGGCTACATTTCCCTGTGATGCTCACCTGCTTGCTAATAGTGGGGATCAAGTGACATCCGCTTCCTATCAAGAAGTTCACTGCTCAATCTCAAATCTCAAAATTTACTCAGTCCCCCAATCCAGAAAGTCCCTAATATTTCCTCCAATTAGGAAACAGATGACCTACTCTTGTCCCCCGGTTTATATCCTGTTGTTTTCTTTTAATACATAAAAATCTACCTCCCCCTGTATCCAAGGCCCAGTGACAAGCTGAGGGGGCCTGGTCTCCATCGGTGATCTGTTATGCAGTTGGCACACACTGCTTAATAAATCGACATGCTTGAGCCTTTGTTTCCTCAGGTATTTCAGATTTCACCTACCATAACCTTGCTATAGTGAGAGCCCAGTTAAGACAAAGTAACAAATTTGTAGTAGAAATTCAGTTTTTCTCCCACTCCATTCAGCAGCTTCATGTGGAGCTGAGGTATCAAAAGATGATGGGAATTCACTACATCAGAGAAATGATTGGGGGAATCCCAGAACCAAAAAATATATCAGGGAAATCAGCCATTGTGGAATGGGAAGACTAAGGAATAAAATTCTAAAGACATAAAGAGAAAAATCCAAAGAAGACAAAGAGGATATTTGTCTGAAGAGACTAATACGTATGCACAAAGAATTCTCCAGCCAAAAGATTTTTTAAAAGACACTAAGAGAAAATGGAAGAACAAGTAAAGCAAGATGAATACAAAATGCTTGGCATGATCCAGTAAAAATTATGTCAGGAGTGCTATTGAGGCTGGTGGGGAAAGTAAGGATAACAAAAAATGAGAGGTTTTAACCAAAGAAGCACCGTGAAGGGAAGCAGCACAATGATAACTGATAATGGAGAGAAGGAAAAGCTGCTCAAATCTTATTTTGTTTGTTTTGTCTTTCCTGCCACGTAGAAAGGATCTTTAAATTTGACAGGACAGAACAAAAAGACAAATACAAAGTCGACAGTAAGAGTATCTACCTGCCCTCTCTGAGTTCAAGTCACCAGGTCCATATGAACATGTTCCAACTTTCATGCTTTCTAATTCTAACCAAATAACAACCTGTTTCTCTCCTCTTCCTCCAATTTTTCTTCTCTGATCATTCCACTCTATTTATAGCACTATTAATCTCATTTCTTACAAACCCCCTTTAGAAAAAAAAAATCCGTATTTTTTTTTGATGATTGATGTTGCAATCATAAAGTGTTAAGAGACAAAGTGTTATCTAACCCAATTTCCGAAAAGAATTTCCTTCTAATTACAGGAACCTATCTGATGCATAACTTAAACAAAGCAACAGTCACCTACTAGCTAACAAGCTCCCTGATGTCAGGCACAAATTTTTACATACCTCTGTTATCTGCTATAGGCTTCATGCAGCATACTAGAGTTCTACTAAAGAAGTTTGCTGAATAAATATTACAAAATCATCTAATTCCTTTTTCTTTAAAACTCAGATTTTTTAAACCATTTTCCCCAAAACTGAGGAAGACAATATAGCTGCCCAGCCAAAAAAGAATCACGGCCCTCTCCTATAAAAAGGGAGAATTGTTCCGTAAGAACAGAAGGCTGCTCTACAAGACAAACAGTAGCTCAGAAGAAAAAAACATTTGTTCTGGAAGATGAAGCCAAATGTAAAAGAGACGAGTTAAGCTATAGCAGCTGTCAGTTAGTAACAAAGTGATATCCACACAATATTGAAAGACTAAGAGCTTTCTTATCAACTAAAAAAGCCAAAAGAAACTAAAAGAGAAGAGTGTTCAGTTAATTTGCTTTCAATTATCATATTTTCAATTATTAATTTCAAAATTAAAAATCACAGTACATTCATTTAATCACGGGAACCTCACAACAATCTTGTGAAACAGGTGCCCAGGTAGTAGTATTCTCATTTTGTGAGTAAGGAAACTCAAGTTTAGAAAAGCAAAGGCTAGCTAGAGGCAGGACCACAATGACTATCTTCTGACTCTTTAGCTCTGTGATTTTCCCCTCATGACTAACTGACGCCCCATAAATTGAATCCTGAACAGAATTCTGAAGTAACCAGCTGTGTCCTGGAAATTCAATAATAGGAGCAACATAACCCCTTGTGTGAGTTAATAAGCAAAGCCATCACCTTTCCGTTCGCTCGCGCACACATGCACGCACAGTCACCCGTAAGGAGAGCTTTCCCCCCCCAGCCGCACCTGCTTCTCTGTCGCTTTCTTCCTCCCTTCTGCCCTCTCGTCTAACTCTTCCAATTCGTTATCCTCAGTGTCAAGATCATCATCATCATGCTCATCTTCATCATCAAAGTCATCTTCATCATCAAGCCCTTCCTCATCATCATCTTCTATTTCAGCTCCTGAATCTTCATCATCATCATCATCATCATCATCATCATCATCGTCCTCTTCCTCTTCCTCCTCATCCGTGGCCTCCCCAGATTTGCTTTCCGCATTACTTAGGTCTGAAATCAAAAGGGCCTGCAAGCCATTCCGTAATCTGATGTACCTGCAAAAGCCACAAGACATTTTGAAACAAAGGTTTATTAAATTCAAAGCAACTAAACATTCAGCTGAACAAAATGAATTTCAAAGCAAAGACATTTTACTAGAATGGCATTTTCCAGTTCCTAATTTCTTTTGCTGTATTTTTGCTACTGCACAAGGTCTGAATATAAAAATTCTAGATCTAGGGTTGGAAGAGACTTTGGAAACCATCAAGTCCAACCCCCTCATGTTACAGATGAGGAAAGTGAGACACACTGCAGTGAGGTGACTTGCCCAGGGTCACACAACTAGTAAATGCCTCAGGCAAGATTTGAATTCAGGTCTTTTTGGCTCCGACTCCAATCTTCTATCCACCATGACACCTAACTTACCTATCCTTCATAGGCAATCCCTAAGTGGCATATAAAAGTTCCTTAACATAAGATATACAGGTAATGGTGTATAGAAATCCATCTTGCCCTACAAGAAAGTAAGGGGGAAGGGAATAAGAGCAGGGATGGGGGGGGGATATATGAGAGGACAGACTGGGGGGAAGGAATAATCAGTATGTTTTGGGGTGAGGGTAGGGGAGTGATGGGGAGAAAATTTGGAACTCAAAATCTTGTGGAAATGAATGTTGAAAACTAAGAATAAATTCTGAAAAGAATATACACAGGAACATGTACTCGAGTAGATAAAAACTTTGTAATACTTAAAAAAAAAGTTCCTTAACACACAAGATGACTGCACAGTGACCTATCTATCTGTAAAGCAAAATACTCTAAGGCAAAATTCTTTATGTTTACCCTATTTCTGAATCAATTCCCATTTCCATACAGTCCAACACCTAGTATTCCCACCCCCCTCCATGTTGTTTTAATGGCCTACATAAATGGCAGTATTGAGGCCCATAGCCTAAATTCTAAGAGGACAGTATCAGTCTAAGCTGGGTGACTGTCACAAGCTGCTGTCCCTCCTTCCAACAGCATTGATGTTCCCAGTATATAAAAAGATTGCATTTACTTATTTAATATTACCATCTTAAGGAAGCTTGTAGGCTATATATTAGCTCAGGACAGCTAGGTGGCCCCTCGGTGCATAGAGCACTGGGTCTGGAGGCAGGAAGACTCATCTTCATGAATTCAAATCTGGCCTCAGACACTTACTAACTGCTGTGTGACTTAACCCTGTTTGCCTCAGTTCCTCATCTGTAAAATGTGCCAGAAAAGGAAAAGGAAACAGCACACTACTCCAGCATCTTTGCCAACAAAACCCCAAATGATGGGGAGGCTAGGTGGCGCAGTGAGTAGAGCTCATGTGGATAGAACACCTGGAGTCAGGAGGACCTGAGTTCAAATCCGGATTCAGACACTTAACACTTACTAGCTGTGTGACCTTGGGCAAGTCACCTAACCCCAATTGCCCTGCCCTCCCCCCTCCAAAAACCAAAAAAAAGAAAAGAAAAAGAAAACCGCAAATGGAATCATGAAGAATCGGAAAGTACTGAACAACTATAACAATACATATTGGCTTCCCATTGCTACAGTCTATAACAGTAAAATATGCCAATAATATTTTTATTGTAGCTGCTGCCCACATTAATCCACATTACTCCCAATCAACTGAATTTGATTTTCCAGGCTGCACTATCATATAGGGCACAGAAAAGGAGAATAATGGAAGAAAAAAGTAGAGAGGTTAGACTCAGATTTACAGGTCAGAATGCCAAGCTAAAAAGTTTGGATCTAATTTGAAAAACATTACAGAATGGTGAATGGATTCAAAACATGTCCTATGATGAAAAGTCAAAAGAAATGCAGATATTTAGTCTGGAAAAGAGGCCTATTATAAGAAGTCTTCGGATAAATGAAAAATTTTCATTTGGAAGAGGGATTAGATGAATTCTATTTAACTTCAAAGAGAAAAAGCAATCAATGAATATTTTATTAAGAGCTGGTGCTAAATCTCACTGGGGATACAAAAAGATGCAAAAGAGACAGTCTCTGCCCTCAAGCAGCTTACAATCTAATAGGGGAGGCAAGATGCAAACAAATATATATAAAGCAAGCTATAAACAGGATAAAGAGTAATTAAAAGAGGGAAAGTTGAAGTTTCAGAAAGTCCAGGACATAGGCTTGAAATATATCCACAGTCTTAGGGAGGAGCAGAACCAATAAAAAGCAGTGTCTTGAAAACCAAAGCATGGAAAGCAGCCAACAAAGTCAACTGCTACAGATACCAGAGAAGGATAAAGATTGGGAAAATCTCATTAGTTTGACAATTAGGAGATCATTAGGAGATCTGAAGAGAATAGTTTCAGTTGAGTGATATGAGACTGGAATGAGACTTCAGGGAGTTCAAAAGACAGAGCACTGGAGGCAATGGATTTAAAGAGCTTTTTCTAGAAGTCTGACTAAGAAAGAGAAGAGGTATATAGGATGACAACTAGCAGGGATGGTAGGATCTAAGGAGGTTTGCTTTTGTTTCTCAAAGAATGAGGAAGACCTGGGCATGTTAGGATAAGAGGGAAGTAGGGAAGGTGCCAGACAATAAAGAGACAGATATAGAAGATCAGGAAGGATGGGATAAATAGTGGGGGCAATCTACTGAAAAAGACAAGAAGGAATGGGATCTAAAGATACATGTAACAGAGTTGGCCTTGTTGGGAAGGGCCGATAGAACAGAGAAAGGCTCTTATAATTAAACCCATGTACAAATGAAATACTCTCCTAGCTCAATGAGTATCTTGTTCATAGAACTGTTAAAGCAGATGCTGACAACCAGCTACAAAGTTAAAGTATCAGCTCTAAGGTGTCTTCTAACCTCTAACATTCTATGGGACTCTGTATCAGGTAGTCATCTGAAGATTTCTGAAAATGGCAGTGATACACAGGATGGTTTAGACAGAGACTGAAGGAAGAGAGAGCAATTAGGAGACAGTTTAGACGTGAAGTGATAAATGAGGCACCTGGGTCTCAAAAACAGATGAGTCAGGAAAATGTAGGTTCAAATCCAGCCTCAGATACTTCCTAGCTGTGTGACTCTGGGCAAGTCACTAAACTGTCTAAGTTCCTCATCTATAAAATGAGCTAGAGAAGCGAAATGACAAACCACTCCAGAATCTTTGCCAAGAAAACCCCAAATAAGGTTACCAAGAGTTGGACATGACTAAATGACAAAGATGTTAGCTTATTGTTATTATTATGATTGGAATGAAGTCAACTTGGCCTCAAAGCAGAGTTGAAAAAAATGACCCTCCCTCCCTTCAATGCACAGATGGGGGAACTATGGGTATGGAATGTTATCTATGCTATCAAATGACTTTTATCTTTTTGGCTTTGATGGACATTTTTTTGCTTTTGCTTTATTACATGGGAAGGCATGGGGGTAGGTTTTTCTTGAAATGTCTCCTATAAAAACAAGAGGCATCAATAAACCTTAAAAATAAATAAATAAAAGGCCAGAATCAAGACTTATTGGACAGGAAGAATCAGTAGTGCCTGGTGATTGTTTGGGGGCAGGGAGTGGGGGGTGGGGGTGGTGGAGAACAGGCAGGTAAAAGCAGCAGCAATGGCAGGATAAAGAGTCAGGGACAATTCTAGAAACAATCAGAATATGAAACTGACAGTGTTGGAGGACAACTTCAGTTTTAGACATGTTACATTCAAGATACTTGCAGGAGATTCAGGCAAAAATGTCCACAGGTCACTGCAAATGTATCATTAAAGAACTTGGAGAAAATAAGAGATGCAGAAAAATATTTGAGAGTTATCTACACAGAAAGATGGATAGTTGGAGTCATAAGATCAATTATCCAATATAAAGAGAGAAGTAAAGAAGCAGAACTTCAGAGAACATTTACTTTTGAAAAACGGAAAGAGAAAAAACCCTAGAAAGAAACAGAAAAGTGATTAGAGAAGGAAAAAGAGAGTACATAAGAGAAAAATTTCAAGAAAGGATGGTCAGTGTCAAAGATCAGGCATAAAAAAACCCAACAAGGATAAAAGGCCATGGAATTTGGGACTGAGGGGTTACTAGATGTTGCTAGTAAGTCATTCCTACCAAGGTTACAAACTCTGTGTCATAGAATGTCTACTGAAATCCTACCCCAATGCATCATCATCTCACATGTATGCCACTCTAGATTCTTAAAAGCTATACCAACAGAGCATAAGCTGTAAGAGACCCTACCCAGCTTCAAGGACAAGACTCACAAGTGACTACATCTTTCATGTGAGTAACAGGCTGATTAATTTTTTCAGTCACACTCACTCATAAAACTATCCAAGGCACTGTTAACAGCAAGCATAACCAGGATGGCTGCTAGCACTGGTTCTTTGATCTACTTTACTAAAGAAAAGCACTTTAAAGGGGTTGCTTTAATTAAAGATATATATGTATGTATGTATAAAATTCACTTAGCTCAGGGGAAAAAGTCAGCACCTTGAACTTCAGAAAATACAAGCAGAAATTACAAGCAGACAAAAAATACAGGCAGAGAAAATAACACAATTCAACATACAGGGATTCTAGCTATCTGACCATTACATACATAGTTACCAGAGAGAGAAGCAACAACATCCGGGTTTTCAAAGCCAGTGGGGCTCAGCAGTAACTCAGAGTCTCATCCAGCCAAATCACACAGCTCTTCCCACAAGCAAGACCCCAAAGTAAAACTTCATCCTATATCCCTTCTTCAGGGTTGGAGAATACCACAACCTTCATGACCCACTGCCTAACAACAAAGTAACGAAAAACAAGCCTCCTCCCAATCAAGCCCCTCCTGTTGGGTTCCACTTGAGGTCCATTAAGAGGCAGGGAAGATCTTCAAATTCCCTAGACCTATTAAGGGGCAGGGAAAGAATTAGCCTATGGTTGAAGGGAGTACCCAGAATGGTTAAATCAAGGATCTTTTGGAGCACTAACTTATTACATGTCATATTCTACAGAATATTCATGCCAGTATAAAGGAAAAAATTCACTAAAATCTGGATTTATTTTACTTTATGTGTTTATATTTCAGCACTAAAAGTAATCACTGTGATGTAACCAAACTTCCCAATGAGTTTTCTAAAATAAATATGAGAAGAGTATGACTGATAATTAATAACAAGAAATCTGTTTCAAGACTAAACTTGGCACCAAAAAAAACAAGGGGGGGATGGTAACTAACTTTACAGTGTAGGCAGGAAACCATCAAACAAGACACCCACAGAAATGTTCTATTAGCTCTTAACAAAAAATGCAAGCAGATAGAAACCTTCGAATTCTAATCCATTTCTCATTATTGTGTGAAGATGGACGATTAAGAATGTTACTAATAACTGGAGAAATGGCTGACATTATTTAGCACTTTATGGTTTGCAAAGCACTTTTTAAGATCTCATTTATCCCGAAAACCACACTAGGAAGTAGATGCCCTCATTTTAAAATAGGAAAATTGAAGCTAAGAAAGGTTAAGTAACTTAACACAACTACTAAGTGCCTGAAGCAGAACTCAAACTCAAGTATTCTGGGCCCCAAGTTCAATACTCTATCCACTATGTTACCTGTCTCTACTAAACATCCACTTTGCCCAAAACTTCTGGCACCGATTTCAGCCTCTACTGCTGCCCAACAGTGCAAATGAGTTTGAGTTGCAGCACTGAATCATGCCTTCTGTCTTCTTTGAGGTTGTATCAGTTGTTTCAGTCATGTCTCATGCTTCATGACCCCATTTGGGGTTTTCTTGGCAAAAATACTGGAGTGGTTTGTCACTTCCTTTCTCTAGTTCAATTTACAGATGAGGAAACTGAGGCGAAGAGGATTAAGTGACTTGCCCAGGGTCACCCAGCTAGGAAGTGTCTAAGGTTGAATTTGAAAGCAGGTTCTCCTCATTCCTGGCCCAGGACTCTATCCACTGAGTCCTGCTCACCCAGTCCTTTTTTGTGATCCACAGACTGAGCTCCCTACAGGTTTCTTCAACAACAAAAACAACAAAATGTGGCCTCTTCCTCTCCTAATGCCCTCTTTTATTTCTTGTAAGGAATTGCCTGAGAGTCTTGCTGCAGCTTTCTGAATCTATTGTCCTCCCAATCCCTGAGGCTCAGCCTAGAGGTCATCCTGGATTCCTCACTATCTCACACCCCATGCCCCCTTATCCAAACTGTTGTTGCTATCTCTCCAAAATGGCCCCTTCTCTCCTTTGATGCTGCCACCCACCTGCTACAGGCCCCTATCACCTCACACCTGGCTCACTGCAATAGTCTGCTTGTGGGTCTGCCTACCTCCATTCAGCCACTAAAGTGATTTCCCAAAGCAGAGGTCCAATCAGGTCACCTCCCTACTCAATTAATTCCAGTGGCTCCTTATCATCTCCAGGATCAAATATGCAAAGGCATTCCAAGTCCTCCGCAGCTTAGGCCCCTCCTCCCTTCCCAGGCTTCTCACACCTTCCTCCTGCAGGTGCCCTTGGATGCAGAACCACTGGCCTCCTGGCTTTCTCTAGCTGTCCTCCGTGCCTGGGATGCTCTTCCTCCAAGTCCCAACTAAAATCCCATTTCCAGGAAGCCTTTCCCAATCCCTCTGGATTCTAGTGCTTTCCCTCTCAATCATTTTATCCTGTCTGCAGCTGGTCGTTACATGTTCATTTGCTTGTTGAGAGCTCTTTTTAGGTAGGGACTGTCTTTTGCCTCTTTTTGCATCCCAGTACTTAGCACTGTGTCTGATGCCTAGTAAGTCCTTAATGTTTATTGACTGACTCAGTGATCAAAGTATAACTTACTAGCTTAAGTCAGCAACTATCTCTCAGAGTCTCAGTCCCCTCATCTGAAAATAGGAATAATGCTATTATAACTATTACCTACCTCACAGGGCTGATATGAGGAAAATTGTTTATGTTATTATATAAATGGGAATTACTATTAATATCATAAACTGCTCAATAGTCTTTAATAGCAATGCTTAATAAGAAGGGCTATTCTGATATCTTGTGACAGCATGGACAGGATCTTGGGTTTTCTAAGACTTCCAGCAGAGAACAAGCTCTGGCCACTCCTACCTAGATGGAATGGCTAAAAGTAAAGGTCTGATGACAGACAGGGTTTCTGTTCTCCCAAGTCCAATCTAGATAAGTTCAAAAACATCTGCTGGGATCAGTTTGTTTGCAATTTTTTAAAAAAGCCACATCACTGGTCAATCATCAACAAACACTTACCTAATATGGGTAAGGCATGAAGAACACAAACATAAAAATGAACCAATTCCTACTCTCAAGGGGCTTATGCTCTCTATCAGGAAGACAACATATAATATACAAAATTTATTCAAAATACATTCAAAGTCATTTTGGAAGAAAGGCTTTTAGCAGCTGGGAAAGGTCAGGAAACGCTTCACGTGGAAGAGACATGCCTGAGCTGAGTCTTGAATTAAGAGATTCTCAGAGTGGAGGTGAAGAGAGAGTGCTCTGCCCTAGACAAGAGTCAATCAAGCTAACTCAAGCATAGGGGACAGGCAGCAGTAGCAAGTCAAAGAAAGTGGTCACAAGTGTCATGTGTGAGGAACAGTAAAATAATCAAAATCATTCTTTAAATTTAATTTTCAATTTAGAATCAAAATTAACCATTAGGATATGATTCTTTCAAGCAACTAGATTTCTGATCTATTTATCTGGTATGCACTTAGTAGAGTGTTATTTAGTAGAAGCGTCTAGGGTTCTTTCCTTGACTCTGATAGACTTGTGATTAATTTCATTATAGTTTAATACCTGCCTTAATTGAATGTTTTAAGGTTAAGAAAACTTTAGGCATGTCAGTTAGCATTCCCAAATGAAAAAGTATGGGATAAGAACTGATAACTAGAGTCCAAGAAAATACTGTGTATCTAATCAGACAAATACAAAACAGTTGGCTGTATGATGGCTGTTCCACTCACAACAAGGTAGGACTCATCAGAGAACAGAAAAGAAAGTGTAGTATGGTAATGAAACATCAAAGACATTAAGTCTCGAGTGTTCTCATGTTAATACAAAGAAGAAAAATCCCTAAGCTTGCTAAAGACCCTTGAGCTGTTCAGGATCTCCCACAGCATCTGTTAAAGCAAGCTTCTTAGAGATATGGCACCTTCTCTATGACTGCACATTCCTACTGACTATCTATACAAAGAAAAGCAGAGGCCCCAAAGTAGGCTAGTAACCAGACAACTTCAAGACTGAAACATCTAAATAACAACAACGATAACCTGGATGAACTATTATTTTCATCATGCCACCTCTCAATCAAGACAAACAATGGCTACTCATTGCTTACAAAATCAAATCCAAGGCTCTCATCCCAGCACTCCTGAGATACTGTAATCTGAGCCCACTGTTTCCAACTACCTCCCAACAGACAAGCACTAATCTTCTCCAAATACACCATGCCCTACACATTTATTCAATCTCTTTCTAATGCCTAAAATGCCCTGTCCCCTCCTTTCCACCTCTCCAAATCCTCCTTACTCTTCAAATGACAAATAAAGACCTAATTTCCCCAAGAAGCCTTCCTGGACTCCTCCCATAGTCCTTGGGTTTCTCTTTCCCAAGTGATCTCACTGAGTGTTGTGTTAATACATTCTGGCTCTTGATTAAGCTCTTTGTGAGAAGTTATTCCATCTAATATTTCTGCAGTATTCAGCAAGTGTTTAATGAACACCTACTACAAGGCTGGCATTCTACTTATTCTGGGGAGGGTACAAAGTAAGCTGGAGACAGCCATAGCCCTCGATGAGGTTACTATCTAAATGGGAAGATCAAATATAAGCAGGTAAAATATTTAAATACAAAAAGATAGTATCTAATTAAATGACCAAATGTTAGTCAGGCAACATATAACTGCACTGAATTAAGCACCAAACCCTGATGAACTCTAGCCTTTAGCAGTAATTACAGCTGGCATTTAGTGAGCGTTTGCTAGCTAGCCAAGAGTTTATTGACTTGATTTCACTTAAGCCTCACAACTACCCCATGATTTAGTTACTATAGGTTTTATTATCCACCTTTTTACAAATGAGGAAACTGAAGCTAGGGAGGTAATGTGACCCACTGTGCACCATAACAAAGTCAAAGGTAGAGTTCAAACCAAGATCCTTCTTACCCCAAGTCGGGCACTCCACCAACTAACTATACTAGGTCTTCCCAACCTTTCTCAGTCCCTGGGATCAGTGCCTTCAGTTAATCTTCCCAGATTGCCTCCTTCAATATGAAAGGAAACATCCTAGAGTTTAAAGAGACTAATCTCAATAGGATGATATAGCAAATTTACCAAACATTTCCTATATCCCTTTGACAAGCTTCTGGTAACTCCTGGCACTAAACATAGCCCCAGGCTGGGAACTCCTACACTGGTCATGTGGCCAGGAGTCAAACTGAGGCTCTCTGCCTCCAAATCCAGCCCTCTTTCTACCATAACACAATGCTCCCATCCCCTGTCTCCCCACCCCGCCCCCATCCTATTTCTCTCCAAAGGGCCTACCTAGCACAGTGCTGAGCAAGTGGTTGACACTATTTTCCAAAGGAAGGCTTCCTCTCTCATATGCTACAACTTTGTTGCCTAACAAAGCAGAATCTTAAGGAATCAGTTCTGTGATCTAGTAACAAGTTATCCTAAAAGTTTACAGCTCTACAAAAACCACAGACAAGCCAACAGAGGGGCCTGGGGTATGGACCTGATTCACTGGCTCTGCTGTCATGGACTCAAATTCCATCCTCATCAAGATTTTCTGGCTGATAGATGGCATCCAACTCCTCTACAGGACTTTTAAAAAAGTGACAAGTATCACCTGGGTAGGCTGGGCTGGATACCATATCGGGGAGGTTTCGAAGCTGTAACCAGAAGACCTCTGGGGTCCCTTCCAACTCAAAGGCAAGTAGGAGGAGAGAGGCAAGGCAATTCTTTTACATCTCTCTAACTGACTCTATCCCCCTCACAACCTGGGCTTTTCCAAAGCACTTTTCATCCCTCCAAAAACCTTCCATTGCTCCTCCACCCCCTATGCTGTCAGCTGAGAATTTTGTCTCATATCTCACTGAAAAAAAATTGAGGATAATTACTAAGAGATTTCTATTTTCTCATCGTCATTTCACATCATCCTGCCACTGTCTCCTCGTTCAGTCTTGTTCTCACATAAAGAAATAATCCTTGTCTTTGCCAAGGCCAACCCTTCTGCAGGCACCAGTGATCCCATTTCATTCCACTTTCTCCAGCTGACTACCCCCACTAACATTCCCACCATCTCATTTATATTCAACTTCTCATGTCTATTTGCTACTTCTCTATTGCCTATAAACATGCCCATGTATCCCTCATCCTCAAAAAAAATCCTCCCTTGATCCATCCATCCTTGCTATTTCCGCATAGCTTGTGTGCTTCTAATGTGTAAACTCACCTGGAGAAGGGCCGTTTACAATTGATGTCTCCACTTTCTTTCCTCTCACTCCATTCTTAACTCTATATGGTCTAGCTTCTGACTTCATCATTCCACAGAAATGGCTCTCTCCAAAGTTACTAAATCTTTTAACTGCCAAATCTAAAGACCTTTTTTTCCAGTCCTCATCCTTCTTGACCTCTCTGCAGCCTTTGACACTGTTCATTACCCTCTTTTCCTTGATATTCTCTTTTCTCTAGGTTTTTGAGACACTACTCTCTTGTAATTTTCTTCCTATCTGATCTTTCCTTCGCTGGATCTTGATCCAGATCACACTCACTAACTCTGAGTATATAACATCTGAATGTGCCACAGGGCTCAGTCCTGGCACCTCTTCTCTTCTCCCTCTATGTTCTCACTTGGTGAAATCTGCTCCCATGGAGTCAATTACCAATGATTCTCATGTTTTCTCATGCAGTCTTTTTAAACTCCCTACTGACCTGAAGACTCCCATTCCCAACTGCCTACTGAACATCTCAAACTGGACGTCCTGCAGACATCTTTGGACATATGTCCAAAACTGAACTCATCTTTTCTCCCTAAGCCTTCAACTCTTCCTTATTACTGTCAAGGGTACGACCATGCTTCCAGTCACCCAGGCTCAACACAAAGGTTTCATTCTGGACTCCTCAATCTGTCTTACCCCACCCCCCCCATCCAATCTATAGCCAAGGTGTGTTCATTTTGCCTTTGTAACATATCTCAAGTTTGTCCCCTTCTCTTCTCTGACACTGCCATTACCTGGTGCATGCTCTTATCATTCACACAGTAACCACAAAACAGTCTGCTGATTGACCATCCTCCACTCAGCTGTGAAATCAATCTTCCTCAAGATCAAGTGTCACCATGTAACCCCTCCCCCCACCCCATTCAATAAATTCCAGGGCGCCCTCTCACCTTTAGCATCAACTAGAAAATCCTGTGCTGGGTGTTCAAAACCCTTTATAATCTGCTGTACCCCACCCAGGCCTTCCTCCAAGTCTCCTCTCCTATAGTCTGCCTCCCAGGGACACTGGCCTCTGCGGATTCTTCAACAAGACAGTCCATCTTCTGATGCCAGGCAATTTCCCTGACAGTCCCCCATGTCTGCAATTCTCTCCTCCATGGTCCCCACCTCCCGGGCTTCCTTCAAGTCCCAACTCTCTTGAAGGCCCTTCCTAGTACTGCCTTCCTTTTGCTGATTTATCAAGTTTATCCTATGTGGATCATGTTTGTTCATAGTTGTTTTCATGTCTCCTCCATCAGACATGCTCCTTGAGGGCAGGGACTGTTTTTTGCCTTCCTCTATATCCATGGTGTGGAGCACAGTGTCATGAACAAAAAAGTGCTTAATAACTTTATTCACTTCTCACAACCTACCCTGATTCCTGCTAAGTTCCCTCCTCCCCTTCTTTTTCCTCTTTGCTTGCTGCATTCTTACCCATCCTTTTAAGGCCCATTAAAATGTCATCTTATTCTCCTTCCTCCCAAAAAACAATCTTAGCATCTCTGACCTCACAAAACATTTCAATATGGAGTATAATAGCTTCTCTGTCTGCTGTCTTAGTCCCCTATACTAAAGTATGAGCCCCTGAACCCAGAGACCATTGTGTAGATACAATACCTGTAGTGCTGTCCACACAACAGCAATAAGCAAATAATAAATGTTAGTCATATTTGTAAAATAAACCAATGCTTCAAATTTGTCTTTCAAAACCTATACTCCACAATTCTTAACTGTCATTTAGGATCAAAGGGATCCTAGAGATCATCTTGTTCAACTTAATTATTTTGCAAATGAGAAAACCATTTATGAGGCAACTATTTATGAACCACCAGCAGTTTGCCCTTTATGAGAAGACCACTTGGCAGGGATGTAGTATATAAGCACGGGTCTGAGGGTCAGGGAGACCTGGGTTCAGATCCTGCCTTTTATGCTGCCCAGTCATGTAAATCTAAGTGAGTCACTCTTCTGTTTCCCCATCTGTGAAATGGAGACAGTAGTTCTACACCTTCACAAGACAGTAAAGATCAAAGATGATAAAATGAACATAAAGGACTCACAAACTCTAAATGAGTAGTAGTTACTTGTTATGATTCATACCTCCTTCTTGGGAAGAGATGAAAAGAGGAGGGAAGGAGGGAGGGTCAGAATGAAAACACCTTTTAACAGAAGCTCAACCCACAGTATCCATCCCACCTCCTGGTCAGGAATAAGAGGCTTCTTTTAGTCCCCTGTCATTCTATTAGTAATCATCATCACACTAGCAATTCCCATTTACATAGTGCTTTGTAGTTCAAGGCATAGATCTATCTAATATCCCCATTCTACAGATCAGTTAACAGAGGTTCAAAAGTGAACAGCTGGCATCCAATCAACAGCAACAACAACAACAAAGCACCATATACATGCACGATCTCCTTCAATCCTCCCAACCACCCTGGGAAGTAGGTGCTGTCATTCTCTCCATTTTACAGATGAGGAAACAGAGGCAGACACAGAGAAAGTGTCTTGCTCCTCTGGGCACAGCTAGTGTCTGAGGCTGGCTTCTTGACTCTAAAACCAGCACTCTATCCACTGTGCCACCTAGCTGCCTTAATAAATCAATAAACATTTATTAAGCACTTACAAGGTAGCAGCTACCGAACAAGGGGATAAACAAAGGCAAAAATCTGACAGTCCTCAAGCATCTTAGACGATACTGGGGAAGTCTACAACCACCTGTAGATCCTGCCTGTTTGCTGTACAGGGGACTCCTTCTAGGTATGGCCTGTACTATTTCACTGCCGAACTCTCAAATTCTGTGACTTACCCATGTTGACACCAGTAGTATTCACAAACCCAGCTGGATCTTCTGACTCCAAAATCTAATCTTTTTTCTTCCCATTGATAAGGGCAGAGAAGAAGTATAATCTAAGGCAAAGTTTAGCTCCATATCCAAAATGGGGGTATGAAAGCGGTGTCTCCTGTGTCTATGGCTATCACCAAACACTATGACTCAAAGCTTACTTACCCCATTTTTTTTTTTAAAAACACAACATATTCTAGTGGAACATTGAACTCCAGGAGACTATGGTTCTAACCTTTCCACTAACTTTCCTAAGTCTTTGGGGTAAATCCTTTCTTTCTGGGGCTGTTTCCAGTACCATTAAAGGAGTTAGACAAGATGCTTTCCAATGTCGATTTGGGGCTGTCTCCCACCTCCACAGACCTCCTTCAGGCAGAGATTAGAGTAAGGCAAAGAGTCAGTCAGAAGACCCAGGATCAAATCCTCTCCCTATAACTTAACTAACTGGGTGACTTCTGGCTAATGTCTTCCCCACTAGAAGCAACGAGAGGGACCAGCAATGGGTTCCGGGGCTAGGCCTGGAGTCAGGAAGATCCCAGTTCAAATCCAGCCTCAGACACTTATTAGCTGTCACCCTGAGCAAGTCACTTAAACTCAGTCTTCATCACTTTCCTCAAAAATGGGGATAATTGCACCTACCTCCCAAGATTATTGGGAGGATCAAATGTTTTTAAATCACTTAGTACACTGCCTGGTGAATGGCAGGTACTTAATAAATGATTGCTTCCTTTCCCTCTCTGCAAAAGATTGTTGGCCCAAAGGACCTTCCACCTCTGAAGGACAACCTGCTTTTTAGAAAGAGAAGTAACACCCCCCCATCCCCAAGTATCTGCACGTGCGCGCGCACGCACACACACACACACACACAC